>NC_044586.1:11807011-12116761 GCF_901933205.1 Camarhynchus parvulus
TTTTCAGAACATGACACAAACTTATTACATAGGCTGGTTTAAGGTGTGGTGGTGAAAATGAACAGAAAAAATTCCCTAACATGTAATTGAGAGAGCAGGGTACAACTGGGAGTTACCTTGGCTCTGTTGGTAAATTTATCGTTGTGTTTTTGGAGTATACACACAGTGAATGTGTATGATCAGTGTATGACAGACACATCTATGTTACAGTAGGAATAGACAGAAAATTTGGCTGTATAGATGACTAAAGATATTTCTTCACAGGAGGACAAATCCAATATATAGATCTCTTTGGCAGTTTGGGAAACTAGCCCCAAGGACAGTAGCTTGGAGGAAGGCATTTTTCTACATTTAAATTCATACAATGCTTTAAAGGTAATAAAAATTCTTAGATTTGTAGGACTCCTTTCTTCATGACACCTTGGCCAGAGAATTTTATTCTGCGGGCATTTGAGCAGCTGAATTCCGCACAGCAAATATTTGAAGATTCCTTATTTCAAGATAGAAGCGGCCAAGAAATAACAGGCATTGATTTTACATCTGTTTGGCTATTCAGATCAAAAATGCTTCTGCAATCATCCAGCTAAAGAAGAAGAGCATTAGCAGAAGATGTACCTGCCAACCAGAGTTATTCAGCACTGAGTCAGATCTGTCAAACTCTGCATCAGATCAGGAAGCTTTATTCTTTGAATTGTTTTACTTCAGTATTTAAGACAACAGATAATATCATTACACTACTTAACTTAATTGTATGTGATCCATATTATAGGCTGATTTATAGGCTGTTCAAGGACAGGTGAATCTAAACCCAAGAGCATGTTCTCAGGCTAAGACACAAATGGAGATGCTTGTCAAAAGCAATTTTTTTTTTCTTAGTGAAAACATGGTAGGTAAAATTTAGAAACAAAATAAAACTTCGGAAAAGCTGCTCTAAAAACAGTAAAATACTTAAAACCAGTAAAAGTAATGAAAAGGATCTTTGCAGATCTCACAGAAAAGGTTGTGGATATATAGCCATGCAAAGAAGTAAAATCAAGCACAGATAACTGAGCTGATTAAAATTAACGCCAATAATATTGTGACAAGCTTTAATATGGCATCTTCTATTCTTTCTTCAGTCTTTCTGTTACATCCAATGCAGCTATTCCAGCACCTGCTCATTTCCCTATCTGTTCATCAGCAGCTCTGCTTTTGGGACAGATATTCCATGGTTGGATCAGTGTTATAGCCCAGCAGTGCACAGCCTGATGCACAACCTGTTTGTGACCCAAATCACAAAGTCTTTGAGCACACACATAACACATAAGAGCCCCAAGAGCTACTGAGAGCTCTTAAAATCTCTCTCCAGAGAGCTAAGTGTTACTTCTCATCAACTGTGTGAGCACAGACTTCTAGGACAGCTATAATTAAAAGTGCAGCAGAAACTTTTTCTTTCAAACTAGATAAAATTTAAGTCCAAATTAATCCTGCATCCTGATAATAATTATTATGAGCTAAGGTAAAATGGTTCCAGGCCAAAGCTCTGCTAAATACACCTAGATGCTTTGTGCTTAGGAAGCTGCAAATGTCTAAAGACTTTACTGCCTTTTATTGTTTGTATCATCAAAAGTGTGGTGCCTGGCACCAAAAATTGACGTGCTACTACAACAAAAGATAAACATAGTAGTTGACAAAATAGTAAACAAAAATAAATATGTTGTGCTATTCATGTTAGGAGGAGGGTTGTGGGAGAAAATTGTGTCTCATAAGTCATCTAGCTAGGGGAGAAAGGAAAGGAAGCCTCCAGAAAGGGCCAAGTTCTGTCTTTGATGCCCTGTGGGAAGCAGGGGAGTCCAGAGGGCTGGCTAGCAGTGCAGGGGTGTGGGCACATCCAGGAGTGGGACTCTGTCCTTGGGCTGGAGGACAGCCATGACAGTATTTTAAACAACTTAAACTGTACAGAAAGAGGAGAAATAAGAGGAAGTTTTTTCTCACAGACAACAGGAGTTATCAGCAGTTAGGTGGGGAGGAAAGAGTAGAAATAATTGTTCAGTTGTTGTAAATAGAGAGAAATTACCATGGGGAGAATTGTTCTTACACTGCTGTTTTTCAGCATTCTCCTGAAAAATCCAGAAAGTAGAGACATGCATAAGATATCAAGGTTTGCTGGTGATATAATATTATTCACAGCTGTCAAAAGTAAATTGACTGCAAAGAGTTGCAGAAGGCTTTTGATTGAGACATAAAGCATCTGATGAAATTTCTATTCGACAAATGCAAAGTCATGCACAAAAAGAAAATACAATCCTAACTTTATAAACAAACAGATGATGATAAGCTTAAAATGAAATATTACCAGTTAGGAGTCATGGTAGATAATTCTCTGAAAACTGAGTAAACAAATGCAGAAAACTAGTAGAGCCTTTCTGCTAGATCTTGGGACAAAGACCATCCTTCAAGAATGAAGAAATTTATCCACTAAACCTGTGCTAAACAGGACTTACAAAATTCACTTTTATATTCATTTTAATTGATGATAAACCTAGCAAAAAAAAATCTGAAATCACAGTCCATGTTCTGGGTAAATGCTTGAGTAGTTTAAATTCATATCTGCGTTGCTTGGGAGATTCAGGATAAATATCAAGGAAAAAACTTTATTTCAGTCTAACCCGATAACATGAGGCAAGGTGAACCCTGAGGACTCTCACCATGAAAAGTTTTGGTTCCAAAACAACAGTGAGATTGAGGGAGATCCATACTGGGACATATGGTAGGGAACAAATTGATGGAAACTTTTTGACTCTGTGCCTCTGACAAGGCATGAGTCAGCCAAAAATGCATCATAAATTCTATCCCATCAATTCTGTCACAAAGAGCAGCACAAATTTAAACATATGACCATAATAATTCACTTGGGAAAAAGGAGGGCTCTTTTCTCAAGAAACCTCTCCCATGTTATGAGCACAACACACAAAAACACATTTTGATTTCTTAATCAAAGTGCAGCCATCTCTTCTTCCATGTTCAGTGTAGGGATCCTCCTGTGTGTACATACTTTGCCCTTGCTCCTAACACTGAGCAGAACCTTGTAGTGCCTGGAATTCTACCTGCATTATTCTTGGCAGGAAGAACTGGAGTGAAACTTCTGTCCAGTGAGCACAAGTTATTGCCTATAGAGGTAAAAAAAATAAATAAACAACTTCACAAAACCACGCAGCTTTTGACAGTACAAAAAGCTTCCAGAGTTGAATGTTTTTGCATTCATAAAAATGCCATTTTGGCTAAAAATAGACTAGCAAAACAAATCTTTCAAGCTGATCTCAGAATCTGGTCTCCATGGTGCAGCAGGATCTCATGGAAGAGCAGTCAATTCAGATTAAACCTGTTCAGTCCACTCTTGTGCCAAGTGTGTGCACAACTTTGGCTAGCACAGCTAAGAACTTCCTCTGGGGAGTGATCCCAGATACATTCCTTTTAGCTATGGAGAAATACGGATCCCAGTCACAAGCAGATATGCTGGGCATTACATGGGAAAAATAAGTTAGGTACAATCTGATTTTGAGAAAAGCTACCAAAAACTCTAAAAATGCTACTAAAAGCAGGTACTACAGCATTTTGGGGAAGGTATTGAACTGTACTCAGCAGTCAGAGAATCAGTAGGAGATAGACACCAAAATAACACCTGAGCAGGATCCATTAACACAGCAAGTGGGCTTTGTGTGGAACTGGTCTATTGATTGGGAATAGACACAAAACACCACTGCCAGCACTGTCTTGCTGCCTCCCTTGCCTCTGCTGAGTGGATCCCATGTTCCAGCCTTCACCTGAACCAGGTCTCGATTTTCCAGTAACTGGATGGGTAAGTGGGGAGGATGGGGGTGATAGAGTCGAGGGTCATTAAGGAATATTGAAAACCTGGGGTTTTTTTGCTGGAGCTGACCAATATTTCTGAAAAAGGCAGAGGCAGCTGAAAGTTGGGCTCAAGCACTTATAAGCACAAGTAGTTACAGGCACAGATGGGTAACTACAATATTTAATGGAACAAATAAAGAGGAAATATTTACTTACCTTAACTCAGAATAAGCCAGACAGCATCAGTCCAAATACCACTCATAAAAGGCTAGAAGCTAAACCAGGCTATCCACTCCAAATACTGATAGAAATGTTACATCTTGCCTTTACCTCTGGGCAGAAGAGAAAACATAAATACAAACTCTTGATAGCCTGTGACAGCCTGACCCCGTCAAAGCCAAGTAACACATACAGCAATTGTACTGCAGGCAGAGCATTTAGGTCTATTGAAACCTGCATTCAAAACACAGGCCATTACATGCCTGTGGATCACAGAGGTTTTTTGTCATGCTATATCTGATCTGTCTATGACTGCATGAATCTAAATCATTCTCTTGCAGGGAAAGACAGGAGTGGGTTTGGGGGAGATCCAGCAGATGGCTGTAAACCAGCAAGCTTTTCAAGTTCTGTTCTTCACTTTTTGGGAAAGAACATATGGATGCCTTGCCTATGTCAGCTGTGCTTTTGTAATTTTACATGCAATATATTTTGCAAACATTTTTTATTAATAAAGATATAATGTGATGCATTCCAACCCAGTATTCACTTTTCTGCCCTCAGTTACTGCTTTGCCCCAGGAGACATGTTTTGTTGCTAGGAAATCACTGTGCAATCAAAATTTTCCAAAAAAACATTTTCATTTGAAAAGAAAACATTCCTGTTAAAAGAGACTTTTTACAATTTACTGCATTCAGTACCTGGCCTTCCAGCAAATTACTTTCTACCCTATACTGGTTCCCATGAGTTGGTTCTAGCATATCAGACATCCCCACCACTGAGCTGCTCATGAGAGCCAACAAATTCAGAGACTGTGAAAGCCCTCTTGGACACAGCACCTCTCCCTGCAAGAAACTCTTCAGGATGAGAACACACTGAAAAATACAATAAAATGTGGCTATAAAGTGTTAAATCTGTTTTATCTACAGGATTATTCCTTACTGAACATTAATGGTGGCATTATTCCTTCACTGCCAGATCCATCTACAATGCCTAAGTCTACCTCTCCCACATTTTAAAGAACATTTTATTGAAAAATTAAGATAATTCACAGCATCATAATCTGCCATAAGACTTTCAGAGATCTCCCACCTGTTGTTATTTTCCTCTAAAGATAAAAACACCCAACTGTTATCTTTTAATCAATGTCATTAGAACTTGTGAAGTTACTACTCAGTTTAAACTGCGTAATTTTACATTTTCAGTACTTAAAATTATGATCTTGTGTATTGTTTCTGGTGCAAAAGCACTTTACAATTTCTCAAAGAAATAACACAAGAACTTTATAGTCTAAATAAAGAGGACTTCAAATGTTCTTTAAATGCATCTAAAAACTCCTTTCTTCATGGACCTGATGCTAAATACACTGTCAAATTCATGTGGGAATAAATGAGAATTTAAGAATACTAAGTAGAAGCCATAGCATATAACTACCTCAAATGAAGTAGGAGTATTATACATTTTCTCTTGCTGTCAGACAAGAGAGGAACTCACTGAGTTCTGTTCTGCCTTGGAGTTCAGAGCCTTATTTATCTGATTGCAATACCTGCTCAAGGATCATAAAATAATTTGGTAGGGAAAAACCCCATACTCCTTACACAGGTTGCTGGTGCATGATATCAATAACAAGAATATTTCCAGCTCTCCATCCTGATCCCCCAGAGGCTGCTCTCCAGCTTCTCTGCCATATCTAAAACCATCAGGGTGTAAATCACACCTGGTCCTCCTCTGGTCCAGCATGGCCTTAGACCTCAACATGGCAGGAGAGTGTTGAAGGCAATTACTAAACCCCAAATTTTATTTCTGCACTTAGTTAAAGGGAGGCTGTTTTAGAGCTGGTACAATTAGCATGGGCTCAAATATGACATTGATGAGGAGCTGGATAAAGCAAGACAAGAGTGAGAAGAGAGTGTTTTCATTGACATATGAACATTTCCATAGCTCACAACCTTTTCCCAGGATAAGGCTATCTTTTCAGCTTCTCAGAGATTTGGGGATGACCACTGGGTATGGCCATGCTGTAAAAGCAGCAAATATAAAGATAAGGCCATAATTATAGATATAAACTGTAGTGCACTGCTCCATGGAAACTGTCAGTAGGTTTCCAAGGCAGCCAAATCAAGAAAAGAACAAGGCTTTAAAAGGGTGCAAAGAACAACAGCTTGATGTGTAAGGAGGTGAATTTTGGAAAGTGCTTAAGCCCAGCTGAAAGTCAATGGCAGTTGTGCTCTTAAATCACCGAGGACTTTCTGAAAAGCCCAGCCAGAAGCACCGGGGCTTGATGTGTGTGACTGATTATTCATTGTCCCACACAGCTGCCCTGCAGCTGCACTTTCATTCTACCCCGTGCTCTGCTCTGCAGCTGCTCCCCTTTCTTCTCTCTCCCACAGATGCTGTACTTCAGAGGACTGTGATTCCTCCTCATCCTCCTCTTCCTCTCCCCACCCTTCATATCCATCTGCCCAGCTTTGTATCCAACAAGCAGCCCAACAGCTCTATGGCCTCTCTAACAATCAGGAACGTGATGCCAAAGCAGTGTCTGCTCTCAGGGCCAATCACCAAAGAAGGTTTAGGCTGGCAGGGAGCAGCAGGTGTGATCCATTCTTATTGCACAGACCTTCCTATCTCACAGATATTCCAGCCTGAGTTGGCAGCAAGAGGAGGAAGAGCCCTGCTGATAAGCACAGCTAACATGGTCCCTAAGAAGGGCTCTGAGGAAGTGAAAAAGCAGAACTCTTTTTTTTTTTTTCCTAAAAGAAACAATTCAAGAGTGGCTTGTTATTTTGGAAGATTTTCCTACCAAAATGAGCTGACCTTGAGCGTTGCATTGCTTTCCAAGCTTTCAGCCTTCCCATTTACATTAAAAGCAGGCAAAACACTCCAGTGTGCCAGGGTATTTGACATCTCAGTAGAAGCTGCAAGCAGCTTAAAAGCCTAGGTGTTTTTAGCAAAACAATTGGAAAATGCCAAAGCAATAAGAAATCTTCTTGAGAAAAGTACAAAGACAGAAGTTTAGTATGAAATTAAATCATCTTTGTAAAATCAACATGCACTAGGTGAGATTTATAAGATTTTATATTCTAAACAGAAAACAAGTCCTATAATACAACAGGTTTATCATACACACATGTAGAAGCCTATGAACTATGCAATAGGAATTCTCTTCAAGCCACTCTCTAGGTCTTTGGCAATGAAATGTAAAAAAATGCTAAGCCAATTTATAATCAATTATATGAAGTCTTTTTTTACCCACTTTCTGTGTCTGGAAATTTCCAGGCAGTGAAATCTCCTCCAAGATCAAAATGTGATAAGTCTTTTATGGCAGTTGCCAAAGGACTGAAAATATTTTGAGTATGGATAAGAAAATTTTCCCTTCTACCTTGAACAGAACTGGAGTTTGGTTTTCAGTGCATTTGCCACTCTAGGTGTAGTCTGAAAGCAATGAACATAACCATTTTAAAATGAAATGCTCTCAATATCTTTTAAGGAAATAAACATGTCAAGCATTCCTTTAATTTAGAGTATAACTAAGATTTAAAGCCAGTGATTTGTTTAGTTGAATTTTAGTGAAGTCTTACAGCCATATTTTTTTTACTCTGAAAAATAAATATGTATTTATGTTCTCTTCTTCAGCTGAAAATTAATCTCCCTCTTCACAAAGTTTGTGTGAAGAGAGAATCCTCCTTCAGGACACTGACCCAGTGAAATCCCCAAGAGACGCTTTGACTAGAGAGACACCATGCAGATTATTTTTCTGTTCTCAGATATGTGGATCTAAGTATTTAATGCAGAAGGTAGCCAAAATAAAGAGTCCTGACTGGAAATCAGTGTGGGGCAGTGGTTTCTCTTGTTGCTTTTAGTAGTGAGATTTGTTACTCCAAGTTCTTATATGAAAAGGATTCAACTTATTTTCACAGCACAGCTTATTTTACTGAAGCTTTTCTGGGGGAAGAGCTGTGCTTCACACATTTACTTCACTGTTACTGAGAGGTTTCTGAGGTAAAGTTTTACAAAAAAGGTATCAACAGATACCATTTGGATTTTCATTACTATTAATATTAAAAGAACCAGCACCATAACAACCTGTAGTTAAATTCCATATCTCTAAACCAGGATGATGGTGGCAATGGCTTGTATATCTTTGCAACGTGCTGCACTTCCAGGTCAAGATGATCTGACAGCCACATCCACAGCGCCAGTGTGAGGAATTCACATTCCTGAATGCCTGAAAACTCCCTACACTCTACAGGATCAATGAAACAAACATCATTTCTTTCATAAACTCAGGTCATTCCTGGTAGAAACTTTCAGAAGTTGTGTGTCCACAACAGCTTTTGTTGTGTGGGTGTCAGATTTTCTGAGGAGAGGAGGAGGAGGAGGGAAGGGCAGAGATGTGGAGGAAGGCAGGTTCCCTGTGAGGAAATACTGGAGCTCCATTGGACATGCCATGTGCTACTGATCCCAGGTGGTGGGCAGCAAAGTCCACAGTACTGGAAACTAACAGAATCTTGTCACACATTTTAGATATGAGACATTGACCTTCTGTACCTGTCTGAATGAAAATTACCAGACTGAGAGCAGGGAAAGGATCCAGCCAGAAATGAATGGGGAAAATGGCACTGGGACCACAAGGATGATTTTTCTTCAAAGATGTTGAATGAGATCAGTCTGTTTACATGATGATTGACCACTGGGCTCCAAGGAAAGCATGATTAGACCACCAGAAAGACCAGGCTGTGGGTCATCATGCCAGGAGACCAGTCAAGTGAGGCAAAGGAGGTGGAGTGATGAGGGAGTGAGCCTGGTGAGATATGGGTGCCTTTATCACTTCTAAGCCGCTCTGGAACAGGCTGCACTTTTCATACCTCTATGTTTCTTTTGGGACTTGACTAATCACATCCTAAAGGTCTTAGCACATGAATAATGGCCAGCCTGGCTTTGGATGAAGGTCATACTCCCTGTTTTCACACTCTACCCTTGAAGTCTGATAAGCTGCAGTGATCAAGTAGAACTTATTTATGAATCTACTTATTTAAAGTTATAACCCTCACACGGCTTTTAGCTCACTTTCTATTTTCAATTCCTTGCCCGTCTTCAGAAATTATCTTTGAGATGTGATGAATTTGCCTGGCAAAGAAAATAGTTTTGTCTGAATTTTTAATACAGTTATTTTGACCTTTTTCTTCAAACACAGATAAGACGCTTAGAGTTATCTCTTCTGTCAGACATTATCACCTTTTCAGAGAAGTAGTTTTGAGAAGTTATGATAAATGTTTCAGTTTGCATTTTCCTTAAACTGTTGAATATGAGGTGAGGAAATTAGGCACACGGTTAAATGTATACTGAACTAATTATGTAGAAGCAGCATATAGAAACAAAAATTTGAAAATAGAACACTATTAGCCATTATAAAAGTTAGAGTCACAAAAATCAGAAAATGTTGTTGATTTCCAATGTTGCATTTTTTTCAGCTCCCTGGCACCTTAGGATCATTTTTTGTAGGAATTATGATTTTTAATGTATCTTTTTTAAAAATTAAATTTAAAAAGAGATAAGTAGGGAGGTTATTCTAGCTTTGCTGAGAACATAATTCTACTTCTTTTTCTTCTCAAACTATTTCAACTATTTATCATCTGATATTTCTCCACATGTATTGAACAAATTATTGTTTTTCACTTCCTCTAGGGCATCTGAAAGTCCTGCATCATATTTTTTCTTCTTCACTAAATTCCTCCAAGTGTTGTTGGTTCCTCACTTTTTTCACTCTCACTGTGATTAAAGAATTATCTACATTTGAAAAAATATACCCACTGCAATAAAATCTATTTTTTTCCCAACATTTTTCACAACATTTTCATGTGATTCTCTCCCTCTTTGGAAGCATCCAAAGCAGACTTAGTGCATGCAAGAGAGCAGAAATAGCAATAATGTATCCATAAGAAAGCAAAGGGAATCCAGGGAGGCAATCATTTAAATTTACATTTGTTTTGACAACAAAAAATTAACCACAGGTGAAATATACACTGAATAAAGAGGCAAAGCCTGTTTACTTGGTATAGTGCAGAATCACATCGTGTCACTATATTAGGAGTAGCTTGGAGCAGGACTCTGTTCCTGTGGCATTTGGGGGTCCCCCAGGATGTCTTTGCTCCTGCCTGCCAACCTGATCTGACCCTGCTTATTCCATGGACCTTCCCCACTGGTGGCATATCTGCAAGCAGGATGCTGTGAAAAATTAATTACCTGCTGAAAGAATCAGCTTTGGAAACATGACAGATGTAATTCACTTGGAAAACAGGTGGAGAGCTGCTGCAGGGTTCAGGGCAGGATCTCAGTTTCATTGCCTACCTTCATCATCATTATGAAGTGGAAACCAGGCACCCTGGCTAAGGAATGTATTAGAAACTAAAAATAAAAAGTACTTCTTTTCTCTACATTTAAATGCTCAACAGAATATATTTTTTAATTTTGGAGGTATTTGATCGTTCAGTGTACAAAGTCCATACCAGATAAAAATGTTGGGCAGTGCAACACAAAAATGGATACTTAAGGACGCTAATGGATTTTTTAAAATATTGCATACATTATAAAAATGATCTTTCAGTTGTTTTATTTGAAGTTGGATCATTTGCATTCTCATAGGAATAATTAATTTGGAAAACACTTAAATATTCCACCAGCAAATGAAGGTTAATATTTTTTCCATAATTGTCACAATGACAGCTGACTTGAAGTGTTTTACTGATTTCCCTATAAATAACTTTGAGCTGTGGAAGAAATACACTGCATATAATATATCTTGGCTTATAAAATAATAACACCATACTGGAATGAAGACTGAGTCTGCTACAAGAGCTTGCAAAGTCTCATTTGGTGTGCAGGGTCTTCTTTGGGTCACAGAACCTCACCACATTTTTTGGATGTGGCTTCCAAAGCACCACTTAACTCAAGGGCTATATTGCACCTCAGGTGGGCAGGATCTGATGGATCCATCACAACACCAGACTGCTCCCAACATAGTTGAAGACCTTTTTCTCAGAAGATGTCACCTCAAATGTGCTGTGTATGGAGGGACATGGGGAGAGTGAGGTGTTACCAATACAGAATGGATGAGCTGCAATGTCTGTGTGCAGCAGAAGCAGACAGTTCATATCCTGCAGGGTGCAGCTCCCTGCCAGATGATCCCACTCATGGTAGGGCCTGATTATCTGGCCCCTGAAGAGACCCATTACTTAAAATCCTTCAAGTTACCAGATGAGCCACAAGAACCTCAGCACAGAAGGACCCAATTAATGGAAGTCTTCATGGGCTTCCTGAGAGGAAAACAATTCCCTCATGAAACCACAGTGCTAACTGCATGGTTAACAACTGCTGTGACCCTGGATGCCCTCAGCACACATAAATGTAGCTCCTAATCTTGGTAATTTCTACTATTATTACAGGATATTCTGTCTGGTATTTGTCACCCATGGCACCAAGTTTGAAACGTGGCTTAAACACTGCAGGATGGGCAGTCAGCAGTAACTGTGGTGCACTAAGGGGAAGTTCCAGACCCTTGAGAGGACTTGATATAAATTGTCTCAAATTTTAAAAATGCCCTCAAACCTCTTCACCAGCAGGCTTGTCCAAAATTCCCATTTACTACAGGTTATTGCAGCCTGTTGACTGGAAAAAACTATAGGTCCTCAATTACCATATTGTAAAAGGAAAAGGAAGAAACTCAAGAACAGGCATCACTGTCATGAGCAGCTGCTACTTTGCATGCATTTTTCCTCCTCTACATGATGAATATTATAAGAAAAATATGAAAAAAAGTGACTCATAAAAATGAGTCACAAATATGTGCCATGGCATGTATGTAATGGCAATGCTGGCCCAGGAAAGACTGATCTTCTGGCTTGCCCTTGCATTGAAAGCTAGAAATTCTGGCTTTGAAACAAATTAGTAGATCAAAGTACCAAGTCATGTTAGAACATATTTTTAAATTCTTTTTACTTTAGAGAGAAATGGCTAGAAGGGAAAAAAATCCTACTGAGTGACTCAAGGAAGACAGACACAGGCTGTGCTGAAAAATAATGTCAAAGTCATGCAATATTCTGCTGAAATTTCAGTCCTGACTTCATTTGTTGCTTTTCTAAAATGACAGTAAGAAAATATTTTGTTTGCTGGTTAATCATCAACCTTTTCATATCTTCTGATTCTGTTCATTGAAACATTTTGCTCCTCCCCATCAGTCAAATACCACTTTCCCTATCTTGTACAGATCTATCCTTAACTTACCCCCGGTTTGTGTTTAGGAAGAAAAGAAATATTTTTCCTAAGTATAAGAAATCCTGGCAAAAGTAGGTAAGGTAACTAGCAAACAAACAAAAAAAAAAAGCACATCTTATTGTGCTCGGTAAAGTGACCATCCTCCACTAATATTCTTATTTCCATTCATGCAATGTGTTACCCTGAACACAGGCCAATTGAATTTCAGAAAATTTTTCTTCTGAAGCTCATGGGACAATTTGTTCTGAATTTTTATGGACTGACTCAGAATGCAACTCAGCAAAGTAAGGACAAAAACCCAGTGGTGTTGAATTTATGCAAAAAGTTAATTAGATGAAAAAGAGGGATGCTTATTTTTATTCCAGTGGCTTAGAGATAACTATTGGTTTTTAAAAAAGCTACCTGATGTGGTCAGTGCTACTGCATTGACCAGCAGAAATTTGGTCTACCCAAGTAATATTCTGGCATATTTTTGTTCCCTCACCTGTTTCAAATCTGCATTACTGCTCTTTGCTGAACACTAAATCACTGCTGCTCCCACCATAGTCAGAGGAGGTAAATACAGACCACAAGTTAAACAGGGAAGGGCAGAAATTATACTGGCCCAAGGAGAGCTACAATAGCCATGAAAATGGGGAAAGTCATCTACTGTTTATATCCAATGCCTAAAAGTATTTCCTATTTTCCTTGAGCACTTGAGGGAGTCAAAGATTTTTATACAGATGTTTTGTTGTCCAAACAGTAAAGATATTTTAAATTTATTTTTACTTTATTCATTCCCTCAAGGTTCAGCTGCATCATTGCTGTGAGTGCTATCTGCTGTGTTAATGAGAATTTCTATTAGCATTGGAAAGCTGCACTCAGCAGTACTCTCTGTCAGCCATTGGCACTGCTCTTGCTTGGATACCCACTGCCTGGAACTTACACCTGTCTGATCTCACTACTTCAACACAGCAGCAGCCACCCAATTTGGGCTAGACCCTTAATGCATTTGGCTGAGAGCAGCTTTGCATCTCCAGCGCAGGGTTTGTCTCATTACTTGTTAATTGAATCTCCTTTGCTATAATGTATGACCTAACAGCTATAGCAAATCTCAAACCTCAGCACACACAGGCTTGCTTAATGAACACAGAGTAAACTAAATTGCCTTTTTGTGTTTAATCACCATCAGGAAGTTTTTGGTCCTGTGATCCAAAGGCAGCTTCCGTGTTGACTTAACTCCCAATTTGTTGTGAGGTACCTCATCCTTTTACTTAACCTTGCTAATTATGAAAGCCCTTATGTGCCTCTTTTCTCCCCCTGCAGAGTAGAAATTCCTTTGAACTTGAACATACTCTTGCAGGAAGCAAGGCAAAGAGGAGTCATGTTTCTCCTCTCAGGCACTTTTAGGATACCTCTACTCTTTCTCCTGACACCTCCTGCTGGAATCACATTGGGAGGTCAGGATGAAGAAAGTCTTGGAGGAGACTCAGATTCCAAAGCTCCCACTGTCAATTAGTAATTTAAAGAATCTGCTTTTCACTCTGCCTAGAGTTATAAGTCTCAAAAGAGAGGGTTTAACTTTAATTATATTCCTGCGGTTTTGTTAGAACATTGTAAGATTTGTATTTACTTTTGTCCTGGAAGTTTTGAAAACAGGCAAATATTTTGCATAATGTACTCAAATAAAAGCATAATCTATATTTTTTGCTGTGATTTGAAACATTCAGAATGACAGACCACTCTGTTCACCTTTAAACATGTTGTGTTCTACTTTGGGCTACTTTTCCTCTTCCCTCCTTGACTCTCGTGCATACTTGGATGAGGAAAATTTCACTAAATTAACATTTGATAGGCTGGGGTACATCCTAGATTGGGTTTTAGGAGAGATTGATAGAGGGGATAGATTTTAAAATCCTCTCAGTATAAATAGAAAATATTTTTAGTTTTGGAGCATACACCAAGGAGATTATTTCCATCCTGTGCTACTATATTTTCACCAGGACCTTAGTATTGTGGTGCCCCTGGTGCTGACATTAAATCTACAAAATCTATATTCAGCCAGTGAAAGCCATCTCAAGCTGATAAATGCTTGCAACCACTTACTCAAAAATGAAGTAAAAGAAGTTATATTGTCTTCAACTTTAACTCCAAAGATTTGATCTGGTTAAGAACCCTCCCTGTGTGTACTTCTCCTTTCAAGAGTATTTGCACTGTTACATGCAAAAATCTCAAAATGAATTATAGAGTAAGGAAAAATGAGTATCTGTTGAAGAATGATGTTAAAAACCCCAGCTACACTAGTCTGGCAGCTATCTGTGGTAATAAGAGGAGAGAAAAGGGCTTCCTCCATCACTGGGATACTCACCCAGGATGTAGATTCTGGTCAGTGAAGGTCCTCACAGTCCTGCAGGACCCCAGGACCGAGTGGCTACCCTTCCTCAGGCAGCACATCTACTCAGTTTAGCAGAATGCAGGACAAGGAGCATCATCCAGTAGCCTTAGTGCAGAGGTGTGGAGTTGAGGCAAAAAGACACACAGATACTTTCCATCATACCCAGAGTAAAACATAGATGCAGGTAAATGATGCTATTCCGTTTCTTGTTTGGGCAATTACTCCCTGCAAGTGGTGACATGTTGGCCATTCATGAAACAAAGAGCAAAACCAGGTTTCCCTGGCATGACCCTACTCCTCCTCCCAATAGGAATTCAAATGCCATCTGTCAGCTTCTGTTGCCACAAATTTGGACAAGTCCAAGGTACAGGAATAGGGGAAAGAAAGCAGAAACTGGAACACCACCTCCTACCTCCGTGTCTGCACAGCCTGAACTGTCAGTCATGGTTAACTGTACTTTACCAAGGAAATAGCTACCTCAAAAGACCTACCTCAATAAGATATTAAAAGGTTAAATAATTTTTTTAAATTATTAAATAATGATTTAAATGAAAAAGCAGTGAGTTTCAAGTGTTGCAACCTATGTACAGAAGCTCCAGTATTATAAATGAAAGAAGAGAAAATTTAGCAAGTACACTTGTCCTTGGCCATTCTCCAAGACATCTCAGCTGTTGCAGTGCATTTAAAATGTGAAATGAATCAAATATATGAGAATAGATCTTTCATAAGTCATTATTTTCTTCTTTAAATAATGAACAAAACTCCAACTTATCCTGGGAAAATGTCCCATTTTTCATACAACTTTTAGGAGCCATTTCCTAGCTGTATCTCCCAGCACAATAGCTTACAGCTTTAATTTAGATACATCTGGACCATGCGTGTTCTAGGTGTAAAAGAAACAAAATAGGAAGGCTTGAGAAAATGAGGCCCTTGAACAAGCTGCCTTCATTTGCAGACTTGTCTGGGATATTCTCTACTTTAGGGACTGACTGCTGCTCTTTTTGGATGAACACATAAAAATATGGGTTGGGAAAAGTAGACCACATGAGTTTGGATCTCTCATTGATGAAGTGATAAATTAATGAAGTCGGGAGTGAAATTACTTAGTTTCTTCATTTATTTTTTCATTCCATGTTTTCCAAAGGATGAAGTGAGCAGCACAGTGTTCAAGAAAGCTTTGCCATCGCAGTGAACTCAAACTGCTATGCAGAAGCATAAGTTAAATCAGAAAAGGACACAAAATGCGGGGTGAAAAAAAGAGGTTTTATATGTACTGCCAGAGAATGCTTTCCAAATAAGATAACATAGCACAAAAAATACTTAGTTTTTAATATGCCCAGGGTTCGGTCTACGTATATTGTCCAGCATGAAAGTTTATTGAAAACAAGTCTTGTTTGAGTCAAGGAAATGCTCTGAAATTTCCCTGTGAAGGGATAATAAAAATTGTGCATATATTGTACCCTAGGGGCAGTTTCAAACTTCATCCCCAGACTGGTTGTAGAAAATGCCCTTCCTGCTTTACTAAGCTAATTTCAACAGGCTCAAAATGTATTTATATGAGAGGTCATGACAGTTGGGAGCCTCAGTAGAGAAAATGATAGATCATGGGGTTGTGTTTAAATCAATTGAAAAAACCCAAACCCAAAGCTAACCAACCAACAAACAAGGAAAGGAAACATATTCTTTAGAGTTTCTTCAGAAATTAAATTTTACAATGTTAAAAATAAGTATTTTTGTTGAACTAAGAAAAGCTTAATTCCAAGATAATTGGTGCTCAGCAATCTCTTTTTTTGCCCTTGTTATCATATTTATTAATAGAGAGAGCATCCCATTTTTATATATATACACACAAAACACTAAACACTAATAAGAATTTAACTGATTGCAGTAATATTCCTTCTCTCTTGTATCTTGGCAAAACTATTTTTCTCTTTCATGGCTTCAGCGTCTCTTCATGGTTGCTGCAGTAACAAAGTAATTTTCTGATAAATTCATCAGGAAAAGTGCACTACAGAGAACATGTATTACTCTAAACCTGTCAGACTATCTCAATTGTAAGGCAGTTTTTCTCCTGGGGAAGAAAAGGAAAATTACATAATGTAATTGCACAGAGTGACAGATAAGTTATCATAATTTTATGCCACCAAAACCAACTTTCTTAGATGTGCTCAGCATCAGGAGATGCTCCCTTATGGACAATATAGATCATCTCAAGCTGTATGAACCACAGTGTCAACTAGGCTGACAAATCAAGATTTCTGGCACACTTGAGCCACTAAAGATTATGGATGAAGGAAAAGTTTTATGATAAAATTAATCTTCCAAGTTGTGGTGAACGTTTTACTAAGCAAATTCAAATGCCACAGTCTCCTTAATTCAATTATTTCAGGGGTACTCAAAATCTATAGCATACTTGAAGGTATAATCACTGTAGTTAAGATTAAGATTTATCCTGTAAAATGTGAAACCTACAATACCTGAAACCAATGGCAAATCCTGGATAATGGGAACAAGAAACTGCATTTTATTTTAAACATTTTATATGAACCTTCCTTTACTTATTAAAGAAATAAGGACATGATGAAAAGTGCTCAAAATACTGATTTCTAAACTACCTTCTGTTGCCTCCTCTTCTTCCCCTGATACAGTGAGAGGTTCCTAAAATGTCATTCTGAGTGAATATAGAATAAGTAGTTTTGACTTGCTAAATAAAGAAATACCTACAGAATCTCATATTTTCTGTAGAAAAACCCCAACATTATCCCTTATTTTGGCATTCTACACTGGTCTTTGTAATTTTTCTACATTTGACTGTTTGATTTAGAATTGGTAATTATGAGCCAAAACTTTTTTGTTTAGGATCTGCTGTTCTCAAGAAGAGACCTTCAGTGTAATTCAAGACAAAAACTATTTCTCTTAATATACAACGTGGATGTAAAGCTTGAAAATGCTGAGAATTTACTAATGTACTGATAATAGATAATTGCACTGAATTTTTTTGTCTGCCAGAAAGAGAAGGTGGAGTAAGAAATGAGATTGTCACAATAAATACTAAGGAAACACTGATTTCATAACACAGAAAAAAAGAGAGAAATTGAGATGGCTGTAGCCAGGTCAGAAGTCCTCTCCCAAATGTAAAAGGACCTTTCTGGCAGTTGTTTGCAGGAGACTGAAAGTTTATTATGAATCTTCATGCATGGAAGATTAGCACCACCATCTGAGATGATGAACCAGCTTTTGACATGGTCGTTAACAGAGTATAAAAAGTATCTTAAATTAGGAAAAGCTGCTAGATGCCTTGTGGATTTACTCAACAGAAATAGAATTTTCCAGTCAGAAGGAAAAAAAATGGTTGTCCCAAATGCTTATTCTGATTTGATAATTTCACAAGGTCTTCTATTCATATTTCATACTGGTTTTGTGTTTATCCCCAAAGGCATATTTTTTCCATACAAGCTGAGACAGAAAGCTTGTCAAGACTGCATGTTTAAGTGGAAAAGCAGATATTAAAATTTCTGACAAGACTTCCTTTATGCCAGTGTCATATTAGTTCTGGACTTCTGCTCTGTGTGAATTGGTTTGTATAGATTTGACAAATTATTAGTTGGAGGAACATAGACATTTTGGTATTAAATTTTGATTTAATACCAAGTCCTTGCCTCAGAAAGATTACTATTGCATTTTTACTTCCTCATTAAACAAAGTGTCAATAGTCGCAACTAAGATTATTGCACATTCCTGAATTTCCACATTTGGTTGATCTGCATAATTTATTTCAGTTTATTTTAGAAAATGTTGTGCTGCAGTGGTAGGCAGTAGATGGAAACTCTATCAAAGCACTGTTCACTGGTCAATGACCATCTGGAATTTCCAGTAGGCTGAGAACTGGTGGGACTACTGTCTTGCATCATTTGCATCTTCAGGATTTGGATTCTGGCAAAGATTTTACTCTGTCTTTGGGAGATGTTCAATGCAATGGAAGTTAATACAAAGGTTTTCATCATGGAGTTAACTGCCTACTGTCAATATATCCTTCATTCCAAGGATATGTTGACAGCAGGCAGTTAACTCCATGATGAAAACCTTTCCAACAATCATCCTCAAATAATAGATGAGGATTCACACCAGGAATAGGACTGGTGCTATGTACAGAGTGTCTTGTGCTTGACATGTGCTAGCTTTAATATGACCTCATCACTTCACATCAGCTGCTCTCCACTAGAAATAACATTCCTGAAAGAAGATAAAGGAGAATGAGTCATGGAATAGTAATTTCAAGAAATACACACCTGTCAGTGTTTGAGGAAGGTTTTAGATGCAAGTATGAATATTTGACTTGCAATGTGGATTTTCAAGACTGATCCATTAGCAACTTCTGCATATTCTGATGTACTATTTTGACACTTGTACCGAGCTCTTCAAAAGGCACACAGTCACCTCTTCCATCAGAGTCTATGAGACACAATGTCCCAAATGTATCTTATAAATAAAGTATCATCTAAGTGCTGTTCAAATTTGCAAGTCATTAAATGCTTTTGGACCTCTTCAACATAGAGGCATCAACTTCCCACCTGCAGGAGAGTTTCATGGGAAATGAGCTACCCGCTATGTCCTGCTCATCAGATTTGAGGAAAGGAAGAGGAGGACTGTAACCAAGAACTGTTCTTGCCACTCCTGCCTACTCCAGTAGACTGATTTACTTCAGTCTTGGAGAGGATTAGCCCTTTTGCAAGCCACATTTTATCAATCTCTAAAATTAG
Organism: Camarhynchus parvulus; assembly: GCF_901933205.1. NCBI lineage: Eukaryota > Metazoa > Chordata > Aves > Passeriformes > Thraupidae > Camarhynchus > Camarhynchus parvulus. The sequence continues at coordinate 11,826,464 of NC_044586.1, forward strand.
GAGTCTGAGTGGGAATCTTGAGTTTTAGCAGAAAGTCTCTAGACATCATGTTTGTGGAGTAAAGCTCAAAACTGTGAAACAAAAACCTCCTAAAGGCTTATAAACCAAAGGCAGCTTGGCTCAATAAATAGCTTTTCACTGCCTGAGATTAGCAGTACATGTTAGAAAATAATGATGAAAGATATTGGCTAAGTTATTAGGGAGCACTCCTCTGTGAGAAACACATTTTTACTTCAGTCCTGCTTCTACTGATATCTCCCAGTTTGTGTTAATGTCATTTTGAGAAACACCATTTTCAGAGAGACTGTTTCTTATGGTTGATAATTGTGTGTAGCAGATATCAGGTCCTGACCTGTATTTAGGTCAGTTTTGGAAATACAACTGGTCTGTAAGGGCTGCTGCACTCCACTGGTAAACAAAATGACTTCTCTCTTATTAAAGGAATAATTATCCAAATATGGCAAGGAAGAGCCTGGGTAATAAAAACCCCTGGAATTCTCCTACAAGCTACAAGAATACAATTCTGATATATGCTCTAACTTTTTGTTATTAAAGGTGGGATTCATTTGAGTGTCACTTTTCAGATGACAGTGACATACTCAGTGAAAACCTGTGTTTAAAATAAAAGGGATATAAGAGAACAGCAAGCATCCTTTCCAAATACCCATAAGTTCTGTCAATACTTGTGCCAACGTAAACACAACTTCAAATATCATCCAGACACTTTCCCTGTTACAGTCTCAGTAGGAACCACAGTGAACGGTCCCAGAAATTGCTACAGAAATTACAGATCTGGGTAGCGTATGAATTTTTGTGTAATCTTGACTATAACCTAGGCTTATTTCGTATTATAAACTATCATCAACTGCACTCAGTTTAGCTAAACTGAAAGCACAAGTTTGCCATCCAAATTTAGAAGAATGAAGATGAAGGTTAAGAAGGTTAATGAAGTTAACAAGTTGGCAAAATAGAAATGTCTGTACAATATAATCAATGTTGTAGAGCATTCAGGGTTTGAGCTATTTCACATCCCCCATTAAGTGTGACTGTAGAAAAATGATACCACAGCTGTATGGATGGATACTGAGTGATATCACTAAAATTTAGCAATGCTTAGGCATATTTCCACCATCAGGTTTTGATCTATCAGCTATTTTTTAACTTGACACCTTCCATCACACTGAATGATTGAGTATTTAACTAGTATTTGGTTTTGATCTTTTGTGGTAATGCCACCCAGGATGGAATCACTCTATATCTAAAACAATGTCCTGGAAATCTCAACAAAGAGGAAAACCAGTGTCATGCCAAGCTTTTCCATGACAATCAGAAGTATTGGGATGAACTTCGAAAGGAACGGAGAAAGGAAAATATGAACAGTGACATGGTTATGTCAGCACTCCTAACATTTTAGAACAGATTGAGAAGAATCAAAGAGGAAATTACTGTAGCACATCTTGCAACCTATTTGGCCGTCTGTGCATGCTCTTGCAGAGCATTTGCTCATTGTGGTAGAGATCTAGAAAATACATCTTCAGAACATCAAACTATTCCACTAATATTGTATAAAAAGTGATACTTGCTTCCCTTCCTTTCTCTTCTCTCCTCTTGGATGTATTCAGAAGTAAAAGTGCTCCAAAGCACTGGAATATTAAAGCTTTTGCAGCAAGTTTGTTTAGAAATATAGCAATATGTTTTTCAGCACTTAAATATCCACAAGCTCAGGTTTCTAACATATGGCTATTTCTGCAGAGCTTATGTTCTGATGGAGAAGTCCCATATACTTAAAAAACAAATCTGCAATGAACAGGGTTAGCAAATCACAGTATGATATGCAATAACTTCAAATAAAGAGAGTGATGTACACATTGCAGCTGCAGAGCAGGAGTAACGAGGAGGGGAAAGAAAAATTGTGTTTGTAGCCTCTTATTTTTCTTGTACTTATTATTATCATCACAATTTTTGGTTTTGAACTGATTGAATGCGTGTTCATTGTCCCTCTGTAGCCAAATTCAGGGTATTTAATGTTTATTAAATAGACTATATAAATTAAATACACAGATTCTGTAGTACCTTGGCGTCTTTTATAAGATTTCTTCAAACTATCAGGATGAATAGTCCCGGGTTCAGGACTTGTTTTTTGAAGTCTTGTCTTCTACCCTCTGTTCTTGGTGATTCTGGAAGACTGAGGATATGGGACATGCAGGGAATTCATTCTATTTACCTTGTCCTGTAAGCTAGGGAAAAATGTCCTAATCCTTCTTAACATTTGAAATGGACATTTCTATAAAAACCAATTCATACAAATCCCAGTAACCAAATTTACTAATCTGGCCATAACATATTCACACTTTGAAGAACATAATTGAAATCCAGGAGAATAAGGCTATTTGTTTTTTGTTTAAACAAATAAACAACTACCTCTCAACCTCAGTCATCTCTTAGGTTTCAGACAATCAGAGCAGAAAACCAGTAGAACACCAAATTTGTTTCCTAGGTGGCTAATTTTCATTCAGCTTGAGAAGCAGCCTGGATATGGAAGACAGCTATTCTTTAGTCAATAAAGTAGTGAGAAGAATCTCAAGAGAAAGCTGGGAAAGAATTACTCCCTATTGCCAAGGCATAAAATCAAATGTGTGTTGTGCTCTTTTTTTTGGAGTTGCAAGTGGTATCTCAAAAGATAGCATCCTCTCTCTCAAAGAAAGGCTTCCTTCATGTTTCCAGAATTTGCTGATTTCTTCTTCAAATTAAATTGCTGTATTTGGATGTCCAACACAAAAAATTGAATACTGTACTACTAGAAGGCTATGCCTTTAAGTCTTCTAAAGCTACACTAGAATGTCAGAACAACACTTATTAAAAATGCATATGACACATTTTATTTTTGATTGTAGGCAACTTTTAGCCTTCTGATGTTTAAAAGAAATCTAGCAGAAAACACAGAAACCACTATAAATATAAAAAAAGCTGCCAATGAGCCCAATTTCTTCTTCTAGTCCTTCTCCTTCACTCATGAAAACAAGTGGAAATCTAACCTTTTGTATGTACTTCCCTGAGCATGCTGTGGAAATCTAACCTTTTGTATGTACATCCCTGAGCATGCTGTGTGGCTGGCTTGATTCACCTGCTTCAGGGGTTTCAGGCTGGGGTGATTAGCCCCCTTACTGAGGTCTGGCAAGACCCATTTTGGTTTTGAAAACCACAGTGCACACTTATTATGAAAACCATGAAGCATATTCAAAAAATACCACTGGAGCCATTTAACATTACATTTTTTGTTCAGATGTCTCAGTCATCTTTATCAGATGTCCTAGACATCTTTAGTTACTGTGCTTCTGGTGGCATCATGGAGCACTTTCAGAGCAGGAGAACTGGGTGACTTTTGGATGACACTAAACCAGGAAATCTGCTTTGAGTTTGTAATTTTCTACGATTACTGGCTCAGTGCCTGGGAACAGACTGGAGCTAACCTAAAGTAATACCCCTAAACTCACAGAGCATGGGACACTGGGTTCTCACATCCAGATTCTCTCCTAAGGCACCTTACTGGTTGTTAACACACACTTGGTCATTTTAGGGCTCTTGCTCAGTTTGCCACCTTGCTCCTACGGAAATCTGGAATCACACCATGATTTATTTCTCCTGGTGCATCCAACAGGTCTATGTCAGCTCAGAAGTGGTGGTAAGAGTTCCAGGAGGAAACTGCTTGTGGCACCACCTGTTTTTCTTGGCAAACTGAAATATAGACCACCAAGAACGGTGAGAGTGAGGAAAGTTCAGGATGTATGACCTGTGAAGAAGGACTGGAAAAAGTGTGCTGCTGAGCATAGAGCAAAGCAAAGCAAACCAGGGAAACTGTCACAATCTTAAATACCTGCAAAAAAAGACTGCTGAGAATATTTAATACAGATATTTTCCTCTGTGTCCATTTTGAATTAGACAAGAACAATCTGCCAATTTATGGAAAGGGACATTTAGGATAAACATTAGAATAACTTTATAATTGTGAGGATAGGGAAGCTTTGGAGAAAATTGCTTGAAGAAATCATTAAATCCTACCCTAGAATCTTTTAAAAATAGGCTAGACAGATACCTGATGGGTATGGTTAGTCACATTGTGGGGAAAGGTGATGGGCAAGACAACTTTGAAGCTTCTACCATCCTGTCTGACATATCAGAAAAACTTCATTTTATAAGAGTGAGTAACTTGGTACCTACTGAGATTTCTGAGGTCATAGAGAATTAGAAAATGGATATTGAATAGCTGAGGTGTGGCCATTAGTGTGCTAAATCTTTAGGAGCTCTTTACTCATGATGAAGTCAGTGGGAGGCATAGCTGTTACTGAGAGCAAGAAGGGCTCTTTGGTTGAGTCAGAGTTTATTTGGGGGCATGGCCATAACTTGATGAAACTAACAATTCCCAAAAGCAGTGATTGAAAAAGGAGAGGTACAAGTGATACTCCTCACATGTTCTTGTGGGGAACTGAAAAGCTGAAGGCAACATTCCTGACAACCCAGTAGAATACATGGCATGGGGAGAACCTGGCCTAGATTTGGGTGTGTTCATTCTGCCAGATTATGCTGCATTTCCACTTTATGAGTTTGATTTTTTCTGATGCTTTCATGTTATATAACTGCACTTTGTGCATCCAAGACCTCAAGTTAATAACTCTTAAACAATCTCCACATGAGCATTGCTGGCTATTTATTTATTCATGCTGTTGCTGGTCTCCTGTAGGGGCACAAACTACTTTAGTGCATAGAGAAGAGAATATTCCAAGTAGGAGGTGGTAGAAGCAGGAAAAGAAGCTACATTTATGAATGAATTAAGCAGTCTAAATTATTTACTGAAATATATTACCTGAATTCCTCTATCATGCTATTCCTGACTATCTGTAATTGTAGCCATTTTGGCTGTAACTGGAGTTTGAATCTTCACAGCTCAAAACGTGAACTTCTGCAACTCAAGAGGAAAGCAAAGCATGAAAGCAGCATCTAAGGACAAGCAATTTCCATGGATCAGGGGCAGAATGCATAACTGCATAATTGATGTGTAACTGGAACTGAGCAAGTGATGGATGTCTCAGTGACTCAACAAAAACCCAGAAGGATGTTATACTGACTGTTAGAAGAGTGAAACCCTCCCTGAAATTTCATTTTGCAGGGATGTGGGTAGATTCCTTTAAAAAAAATCTAAACAGAATGTTTTTGATGTATTTCTCTTTGTATTTAATACAACACTGTTTAATTTTAGTGCACTGGTTAAAACTGAAGAAATAGGTTTAATCACCTTAATGTGAGAATGACAAAAATGACACTGAAATATCCCACTATTTTCACAGAATTTCACTGATATAATTCAGGAGTAAATAATTTCTGGTCTATTTTTAAATTAGAAACAGATGATGTGCTTGACCAATAATTAATTTTTTCCCCTGAAATGAAATATTTTTAAAGGAATTGCTACAATTCTGTGGCTGACACATACTGGTTTATCTTATCATACTATACAGTGATTCAAACCATCCTATCTAACATATAATTGCACATAATTTATCATTGCCTAAAATGCCTAGTCATTTGCTTATTTCATTCTTAATTTACTGAGTATTTAATGTTATATATCCCATAATTTATTGCTGCTTATTTATTTTATGTCTCAGAGAAGCAGGGTAATATGGCCAAAGTCAGACTTTGTCTCCAGTTCTTCCAGAGGGTCATTATATCATTTTGTGTAGAAGACATCACACACAGCTTAGCAAACCTAAATACTGTTCACACAAAGACAATCACAGTGAGAGAAAACAAGATAGCACTGTGGACTTTTCTCACAGTGTTCATATAGAGAGAACTAACAAGCAGATAGAGGAAAATAAAACAGTTTGCAAGAGCTTGGGAAATATTCCAGGTAGCCAGTCATCAGAGAAGCATAGAGTTGAATATGTATTTATCACATAACTTCAGTCATGGCCCTTGGCTATCAAGTGAATATGTAACATTGACTGTACCTCAAAGGATCTGTAAGTATTAATAGAGAACAGCATTTCTTAATAGGAATTTTCCCTGGTTTCCTGTAGTGAACTTTGGGGTGCTGACTACTAGTGAAGACAGAATTCAATTCAATTGCTTGTGTATAAGAGAGTGCTCACTTGCAGATCAAGCAAAATAAAAATCATACGTATTTATTCCAGAAATAATTGAATAATAGACTCCAAAACCACATGCCCTTCAGGAAACATGGGCGAATTTCAAGGATTCTAGAGATTTTAGCTATTACAGAGTTATATTACAACTGTTAAAATTGTTAGTACTTATCAAGAGACGATGGAAGAATACACAGTCACACTGCAGGAAAACTTAGTGTCTGCTGCACAATTGCTCATCTCTATGGATTGCAAGCACAAAGACAATAAAAAGCCTTTAAATTATTTTATTGTTCAGCAAGAAGGCAGGCAAAATAAAACTTCTTTTTTTCTGGCAGATATTAGAATAATCTTCAAAATAAAACAGCAAAATGTTCTAGGTCTACCTGTGTAATGCTAGCTGGTGACATGCAAAGATGTGTTTAGGGTTACTCAGGAATTTGTCCTGATGCACTAAGCACAATTGTCTCAGCTAGAGTTGTCAGATGGGACCAGGCAGGTGGGATAAAACAATCTTATGCCAGAGCTCTCCTCTGCTTCTAATTAACTCTCTTAAAATCATCAAGACACTCCTGGCATGAAAAAAATCCCTAATCATAAGAAAATTGTCTACTTTTTTCAGTTGCACATACACAAACATGTGTGCCTATAAACAGGCATGGATTTGCATATATGGGGACAGATCTATACTTATGTATAATTCATGTAGCTGTTGAGAGGTTTCATCCATCATATGCAGAGCTTAACAAAGCACAGGCAAGCAGCTGGCATTGATCCCACTGAACAGGTTATCAGAGTAGACCAAATATATTTTCCTGAAGTGAAGTAACACGAATATAAGATGTCCTGCTGAGAGAAGAAAAGATGTATTTCAAAGCCTGGTCTCTAAAAAACCTGCTGATTAGTGCTAAAGAAATCAATTTAACTCAAGGAAACTTCATAAAAGCCTATTGACTGTGCAGAAAAGAAGTGTGTTATTCCATGGGGAAGTAAATGAAAGAAGAAAGTATCTATCCAGACAGCTTCTACAAGATTTTCCTTCCCTAAAGGGTCCTTATGTTTGTAAATTAAACCACTCTTCTTGAAAGTGGTTGACTCAAAGAGAGAGTTGTTTAAAAAAACCAACTTGCTATTACGCACATACCTCTGGGTCCTGTGTTTGAAAGGTTTATTTTATATAAGGTGCATATAATATTTATTTGATTTATTACACAAATAGTCAAGGAACCTACTGCAATATTGTTGTCTCACTTAAAAATTAGGGATCTCTTGAAGAAAGTTTGACACTTTAAATGGAAAACAAGAGAAAACAACTGACAAAGCTTCAAAGATCATCAAAACCCCATACATAATAAACAAAAAAATGTATAGAATTTATATATATATACATATATATATACATATATATATATATATATATATATATATATATATATATATAAAATAAATGCCTAAACACTTGGACATAAGTATTTTTAATTGTTTTTTCTTCCCTTGTGTGATTTCATTTCTGCATTTTGTCATTTTTTACTTCTATCTTAGAAAAGCTGCTGATTTGTCCAAGGGAAAATATAGATACCTTATGCCATCATCTATCCACTTTTTCTTGATTTTCAAGTTTTTTGGAAAATATCAGCAATCAAGAGCAGCTTAATTGCTGCCAGGAATTTTTTCTTGGTGTCACCCTGCATAGTATCACCGACTTCAGCTGTGTTTGCATATTTGTTCTGCCAGAGAGTCTGGTCAAACAATTGCCAAATGCAGGTCTAAGAAGGCAATGTTAAAATCCACATTTGCACAGTTGAGATCTAAAAATCACAGCCTAATAAAATTTAGACTTTGGTGTTTAGGTCCTTATTTTTCAAAACTTCTGTCACTATTTTTTCCAGTGTTTAGTCTTTAGGCAAGCTTTTTGGTTTATTGACTTATATCCTAATAAAATAATGTAAAACATCCTGGAACTATAATTTTCATATATATTCCTTTGAGGTTCAAATTCTCCTTGTGCTTTGCAGAGAAAGCTGAAGGCATTCTGAGATGAGTCTGGGGCCTTTTGTGTTCCTGCAAAGATCAGATAAATTTTTATTTTTTACACTTATGTGAGATAAGAAATTGACTTTAAAGACATGAATAAGAGATTAAGGTAAGAAAAGTGAGTCTTCCAGCTTAAAATTTCTATATAAAGATATCCACCTCCAATGGAAGAATTTTAGGTTCTGCATGCTGGAGGATGCTTAGAGATCCCAGTAAGTGAAAGGAATTAGAGGTGACTGTAAAAAGACAGAAAATTAATGAAGTCCATGTCTGGTAGTTCCCAGACTGGCAAAGTGAAGGTTTGTGTGATTAGCACTCCCAAACTCTTAATAAATAAAGGAACATTAGTAAACACCTTTTCCTTAGACTTTTCTGCCCTTTCCTCTCAGTCACTTGTCAGTTTCCAATCTTGTCTGAGGATTTGGGAAATTCATGTCAATTAAAGCCATTTTTGTCTGAAGCTACAATGCACCCAAACTGCTAATTATGCAGTTAATTTTTAGATCAGTTGTTTACTAAATGAATTGTTTGACCTCTAGCAAAGAGATTTTCTGCAGAACTGTCAAATGAAAACATTTTAACTAAGATACATGGTCTTCAACTTTGTGCATTAGATTCTGCCATGACTTCTGGCCAAATGTTCACTGTAGTCAGTGGATTTGAGCTGGCTGTGGAATACAGCTCAGCTTCATGACATTTTTCATAAATGAAAATGAAATGCCCAACCCCAAACTCCAGGATTATTTGTAGCCTCACCACAATCTAACAGTAAAACTGACAACACAGAAACCAGAAGAAACTGAAGCCATAAAACTGGTGCTGAGTTTCTACCATTACCATTTCGTTTGAAAGCAAGATAGTAATAAACAGAAAATAAAGGAATCTACAGCAAACCAGTAGGGAAGGATGTTAAAATGTTCCTCATCAATCTGCTAGAAGGGCAAGACTGGACTGGAACTGCTATGACTCAAAACTTTATTAAAAAAATTATTGCTGGTGTTTTTCTCTAGAGAAGAGGAAAAATAGAAAAACTTTCTTATGATAGATGCAGAACAGCACTGACTTCAAATTATAGTTTTAGGAAAGGTCCTCTTTAGGGTCATCCACTGTCCATGATAAACCTGTGCATCTCATAAGCAAGTCTCCTCTTCCCTTTCAAATTTTGATTTGGAAGGTTATCCATGTTCCATTAAACCCCTCAGGTTGGCAGAGTGTTGCAGAGTCCCAGGAGTGGAGAGGACCCTTCTGTGTCTTGGCTTCCTGAGGTCTGGCAGGGAGACAACTGGTGAGGAGAGGTACAAAGAACCTCTCTTGAGGAAAGAATTTGATTCACCTGATTTGGGCACCTCTTTCACATCATTAAAGCCTTCCTATATGACATAGTTGCATTTTATCTGTCCATTCTTCTACGCTCTTTATTTTCCACCTCCTCCCGGTGTTGATTCATATAATTTTTTCTTACTGGTTTCTTGATCTCTTCATTCCTCTATTATTATCATAACTGTTACTGTCAGTGAAACCTACACCATTTTATCATGGTACACGAAAAAGATTCAGGTATAGGCTGACCATTTATTTATAAGGATAGAAACAAAACTATGCAAAAGTCAAACACCTCTTCCACTTGAAGGAGGATCAGGTAACATCTGGTAGCAGAGATTTTGCATGCTATGCCAAGTGTTTACAGTGGAGATGGGAAAGACAGACAGAACTTCAATGCTAGCACACCCAATTTGCACCATTCAGAAACAGCAAAGGGCCCAGATTTGCCTGCTAGGCAGAACTGCCTTGGTTAAAGAGAAGTTTAAAACCTTGTAGCTGCTTGCCACTCAGTCTCCATCTTCCACATACATCTCAGGGAGGAAGGCACTCAAGAAGAGGCCAGAGTTTGTGAGGAAAATATATCTTTTCTGTTCCAGTGCTTCTGACTGCTTTCATATCATTGTGGAGCAAAGACAAACAGAATTGACTCCCAGAATTTTACACTTGAGCAGCACTTGGATGCAGGGAAGGATTTTCTTTGACATGTGGCAACACATTGCTCCCAAATCCATGGGGTGCTGGTTTAGTTCACCATTGACTCACTGGTGCAGGACTGGCTTTTTCTGAGAGATGGGCCTTCATGTAAACACAAAACTTCAGTTCTGCATAGATCAGCCCTCTACAGAACTTTAGAAATTATATTCATTCAGGTTTATTTCTTTTTTACCTTTTCCAGTGAAGCCAATTATTTGGCTGTGTGAACGGTCAATTAGCTGATGCTTATTCTTTCTCTTTCTGGATCTGACAATCATCTTTTTGAAAGTACACAGTGGGAAATGACCCATGATGACACTGTAATAAGCAAAAGTGCCAAATGTGCCTCTAATGAGTTACACGTCCAGTGCTGAATGCACAGGGCTCACACTTCCAGTCTTAGCACAATTTAACAATGGCAGAAGAAGAAATAACAACCTTATTTTATCCTGATTGACAACTCTTCATTTACAGGACAAAATGCATCAGGGCAACCACACTTTACAATACCTTTTCTCTCTTTATTTCTTGTTTTTGTGCCTATTAACCCAGCATTTTATTTTTGGAATTCAGGAGCATGTGAGAGATACACAGAAATCTGAAGTCTAATTAATTTCAAGTGAACGAGGAATACATCCTATAACCTCCTTTTAGAGGCTTTTAGAAGTTTTATTTTTTCTTTCTCCTTTTAAGGTCTTCTACCATTTTACATTAAAATTAAGATTCTAGGTAAAACAGGAAGTTTTTAAAATGTGGATTCCTTGGCTGGGGACAGCTTTCATTTACAGAGTTTTTGCTGCACCTGTAGTGGTCATAACTACTCTGAACTGCCACAGTGGCCTCACTGGCAACTGCTCAGGTGGTTTGCAGGGCATGGCAGCTGGATGTGGGACAAAAAAGCCACACTGATAAAAGCCATTTCCCACCATTCTCCCTCTCCCCCTTGAACCATAGTGTTATGTAGTGCCTTCATTTTTGTGGATTTTTTCTGGCTATGCTAGACTGCTGGAGCACTGTTGAGCTGTTGGCTACCTGAAGGCAGCTTGATGTGCCCGAGGCAAGATGTGCACTATCAACCTATCAGCATGTGAAAGAACACAAACTTCAAAGAAAGAAACACTTCAGAAGACATCTACAAGCCTGTACAGAGGATCTGAGCAACGTCAGAGAAGATTCAGTCTGGCTGCAGAGATGCTAACACTCTTAAGAAGCAAAGTTCAGAGATCCTTCCTATCTCAACATAGAGGCAGAATCAAATGAAGAAAATTATATACTTTAAAGTATTCATTTTCTTGAGGATAAATATTAGGGCCTTTCCTGGGCTCCGTATGCATGAACAATGCAGAGAAAAGGTCAGGTCTATGTTAACATTGCCTCTGAGATAGTTGTCCTTCAAAGCTTGTACCGTGATATTTTATGAAAAATCCCTTTGCCAGGATTTCTTCTCCATGAAGCTGGGAAGCTTCCGCTTCTCCATGTTTTGCTACTTTGGAATGTGATTTGGAGAATTGTTTACCCAGCATGTGAATTGTTTTAATTTAATGACCAATCCCAGTCCAACTGTGTTGGGACTCTGGTCTGTCACGGGTTTTTATTATTCATTCTTGTCTAGCCTTCTGATGTCTCCTTTCTCTTTCTTTAGTATAGTTTAGTATATAATTTCTTAATATATTATAATATAATATAATATAATATAATATAATACAATACAATATAATATAATATAATATAATATAATATAATATAATATAATATAATATAATATAATATAATATAATATAATATAATATAATATAATATAATATAATATAATATAATATAATATAATATAATATAATATAATATAATATAATATAATATAATATAATATAATATAATATAATATAATATAATATAAATCAGCCTTCTGAGAACTTGGAGTCAAATCCTCTTCTCTCACCTAGTCCTGGGGACCCTCACAACACCACAAGAATTGGTGACAACAAAAGCTATTTCAACACCCAGCATGCTCTGGATATCTGGCATCTCATGTCCCTGTTGACCTTAATGGCAGCTGATGCTCAGCTGGAATTTCAAGAGAACACAGACCCAGCTGTCATTTTCATCCCCCACCACCATTTTTTTCCAGGAGGAAGCCACGACAGATTGTCTTGTTCTCCTGTTATGGTCACAGGACATCAGCACGCAGAGTTTGGATAGAGGCTGTGGGGCCAGACAAAGAGTTAAAACCTTTTTGGGTATTTCATACATGAAAAGTTTTTTCCTGTGGACAAGGGGTACCCCTGGGGGCAGATAAAGTGGATGAAAAACTTGGCCTTGATCTTGGTAGTTTTCTAAAGCAGAAACCTGAAGGTCGAACTCAGAACTCCCTGTTTTTGTCTGGAGAACAAGAGAGATAGGGAGCAGGGGAAAAATTTTTTAAAGCACAACTACTTTTAAAATAATGGAAGTACATTGATTGGAGCCAAAACTCTTATTCCGAGCATGTAAAATTATAAAAGCTAGGTATTTCTAGCCAGTTTAGATGCACGAGTCTATATTTTGTGGTATTTATAAAAAGTAGGAACTTTTGAGATGACTGTCTTGACATTTATCCATGTCCTTACATGATGCGCATTGCTGCTCCAGCCTTTGGGTATTTATGGGTGACACCTGGGCAGTCAGCCAGTCAGTTGACCTCCATCCCTACTTGCTTGCAAAGTAGATTTTAAATTCTCTGGAAAGCCTTCACACAGGTGGCTGCAACTTGATGCAGACAGATCAAACACTCCCTCTGTTGTGAAAGTGTTCAAAGGCCTTTGTAAACTCCATAGCATGGACATACCAAAAATACTTACAGAAATTTGGCTTATTCTAAATGATTTCTCATTTCTTTATTTTTCCTGAAGACTGTGTTACTCAATATTTATATATATTTAGACTACGTATATGGCTTTATAAACTGTAAATGGTTTTTCATTTTCGTTGGGTTTTTTGTTTGTTTAGTTGTGTTTTTTTACTTACTTAGCAATTGCAAGCACACTGCAAGACACAGACCAAGGCATGAAGGATGAGGGAAGAAAAGATGTTTGCTCTGATGCAGTTGACAGTCGTGCAATTAAACTGCCAGGAAAGAAAACCAACGTGCTTTACTTGTCTAAAGAGTGGTTTCAAGCCAAGCACATTTTGTACTGCACATTCAAGGAAGTAATTAGCATATCTGGCATTGTAATAGCCCAGCTGATGGGCAACAAGATATTAGTCACTGCAAATAGCTGCAGTTTGTGACTAAAGTAAATTACATGGATGCTTGCTTGACACCATTTATTTGAGAAGGAGCATGCAAATGCATCCAAATAAATTAGAATGCAAAATTACATTTGCGCCTTCCTTTTGATAACAGGATTAAATTTATTGTCATAAATTTTACATGCTTGCCTCACGTTGGCTGGCGCATTTTTAAGACTAAATGGGCTGGAGACAGTGGTCAGTCAGAGATCCTCTAGCCTGTGCTTTAGCTCTAAGAGCAGCAGAGGTGGGGATTGTTCTAGCTGAGTCCATTATTTGCAGTAGTGATATAGACAGATACAGAAACGTCAGATATAACTTTCTTTGTGTAGGACTCTATGTTCCTCAGGTGAGTCAAAAGCCAATTCATCTGAATCAGGTAATCATGAAAATGCAGGTGTAATACAAAGCCCAGTGCAGAGCAATGCCAAGGTAAGGAAGGAAATTGTTGCAAGGAACTACACTCAGGCCCAAAATGTCAGTGTCAGATGGGAAATAAGTCAGCCTCTGTTCTCACACTGCATAGCCTGAGATCAAGGATAACCACATTATTTGTTTTTCTGACAAAAGCAAAACAAAACACAACAAAAGCCAAACCATAGAAGGGAAATTTAGTCCTCTTTCCAAGTACTGCTTTCCACAAAATTTCCACTGGGGTAGTTATTTGGGTCTGCAGAACGTCTGTGTGTCCCTGCACACTCAAGGCTATCACATGCTCAGCTGACGCAATGTGAATGGCAGATCTGATACAATAAGAGTGTGTCAGCTCACACGTGGCAGCAAGTTCAGAATTCAATTATCCATAACCACTCACTAGATGAGTCTTTGTAACAGTGGGGTCACAGCTGCATAGCAGATCTCTGTGCACTGGGGATGGTAACCAAACCTCTTTGCTAAACTGGGCTCTTGGTTACAGTGGCCTTGACATTGTTCTGTGGCTGTAAAACCTGCACATCACCCTTTACAAGATGCTAATCTTAGATAAAACTCACCATGGACTAAGTAACAGAAAGGACCTATCAAACAATCCCATACATGGCAAGGCAGGGATTTCTTTTTTCACCTAGAAAAACATCTGACTTTAGGCACACAGTGAAATGTCAGCTGTAATTGTCAAGATTACTACCCTAGGCAGGTATCCATAGGCCAGTTGTGGAAAACAGATAAAGCAGCATATTACCTGCATCTATTATTGATTACATGAGAAACTCTGGGTATGCAAGGGGCTTTGAAGAAGACATCCAAGAGGGATATGTTTACTTTTCTCAAAAGCCTCAAAAGGCACCTAATCAGTTTAGCTCTTTGTCAGAGGACTCATTTTCATTTTATTGACCAAATCAAATTGAACTTCAGTAGTTTTAGATACAGCTTTCTTGGAGGACTCATCTATTGGGAATCTCTCTGTACAGCCCTTGCTGGCACAAATGCTGGCATCTTTGGTGGAGAAACACAGACACAGAACTGCAGACTTGCAGGTGGAATTGCGGTTTATGTGTGAGGAAGAACCACAGGGGAAATTTAATTCTCTTCAGGGGAAAAATTCTCTTCAGAAAGGATTGCATTCTCTTTTATTTCTCAAGAACTTCTTCCATCCTGCTGCTTTTATTTTGATTCTTTTTTGGCTCTTGGCTGCAGTTTATGCTTTTATAAATTGGCAGTGGGAATACTGAATGCTTCCAAATTCTCACTACTGCAAATGTTCTCATTGTTCATTCAAGAATTAATCCTGCATCTGGAATACAGTTAGACTCCTATTCCTAGCCCAGGTAACCACTGTGAACTGAACTATCCAGATTTTTATTATTGACACATACAAAAGTAAGATAATGACCTGATGTGAATATTAGCACATGCACAGCTGTGTATGGTGCTTGTGTCCAAGGTCTCTCCTGACAGAGCTTGACTTGACTGGAAGATGAGGGCTGGGCTCCTGAAATAAGTGATTTGGGTGCTGCCACTGGGGTCTGTTCATATTCAGTTTGCTTTCCCCACTGCCTTGTTCCTGGCCCTCTCTGGGACATCCTCTCTGGGTTAAAAAAAACCTTTTTTACTGCAGAGATGAGTGAACATTTGATGCATATAAAAATGTCTGTACAAACTGCAATATAAGAGTGAGGCAGGCTCAAGGAGTATTTTGCTTTCCCTATTTATAAATATTTTTGAGCCATTAGAATTACTTTAAACCTTTTAAAAATAATAAATGGGAAAATCTCGAATTTTTTCTGTGGTTTAGATGCCACATTACCAAAATATTTGTTACATGTGGCTAGTGTTAAATTGTGCTGCTTTAAGGTTTATTGGTTTGTTCTGGGCTCCTTTTGAGGTTGTTTTCTTTCTGGTTTGGTTGCCTAAGAAGATGATCTTATAATTTGTAATCTACTTTACTTTCACATATAGTTTTGGGGCAACTTAGCAGGTGAAATTTGTCAGTGACACAAATTAACTTCATCTACATTTGGCTGTTCAGGAGACTTCAATGCAGGAAGAAATATATCAGGGGGACCTTGTAGGGTTCCAAGGTTTGGATACAAGGGAAGATGCAGCAAAGGGAAAGGGAAATTCTTCCATTTGCTGTGACAAAATACTATTTTTATTTTAAATATAAAAAGGTGTGCAGCAGGATGAGGTTTATGAAGCTGATGCAGCTGAGAGAAGCAGAGGGGGTTTGAAGGGTACTGGATGTTCTCAGGGATGAGCAAAAATATTTGTCCATTAAGATGGGTAGGATAGGGGATGAATACATAAACTTGAGGTCTGTTCACACTCTCTACAGTTCAGGGATCTTAATTTGACCTTTTGTGGAAAGAAGAGGCTACCTTGCAAATTCTTGCCCATCATCTCTTCAGTAATCCACACAGGAAATCCTTAGCTTTGGTGGCCAAAAAACTTCAAAGTTGAATGAAACTACAGAATTTTCACATGTGTAAATCTCATGCTCCCAATTCCAATAGTCCCAAATTCACAGGACTATCTAAAAACTGAAGTGGTACTTATGGGTTAGGTCAACATTTACATATGCCTGAATTTGTAGCCTTCCAGGTATGCTACATTTGCACTTTTCAAATTTTCAACTTTCAGATTCAGTTGTATAGTTTTCATTTCTTTTGACTTAACACCTAGTACCTTCTTGTGGAGCCAAAGGCTGAAGTTTTTCAGGGAAAAACCCCCAAATCCCTCAGAACAAGTACTGTATGTTTCCTAGGAAACGTGAGACATCTGGCAATTCCCTGGTCAAAGGGACCAGGTTTGTGTTTTCATTTGTCCCTTATACAGACAAAAACCCTATCCAAGATTAAAACCAAGGCTGTACTAATCTTGATAGGCAATAAATAAATCTGTGGATTTGAAAACCCTTTACAGATTGTATACAGGAGCCAGTGTACCTCAGAAATAGGAACTGAACAGTGTTACCTTGGCCTTAATCATCACAGAGGGCAATGGCATTGTTCCAGAAACAGGACTGTGAACTGCAATGAATCCACCTGCATATTCAGGAACTCTTTGGATGCAGGGAGTAAGAACACTCTTCTTCCTGGGAAAAATCTACCTTTGTATGCAGAGACATGCTTTCCCTATCTATCTATCTATCTATCTATCTATCTATCTATCTATCTATCTATCTATCTATCTATCTATCTATCTATCTATCTATCTGTCTCATTTGTTTCTCTGGAATGCATAGTTATATTTGAATCAAAATGCTTGCAATTTGAATGGATGTTTCAGAGGAAGATGCCTTATTGATGTATTAAATCAAACAATACGAAGTGACACTGAGCACTCAGAGTAATTTGTCTGACTGCTGTCACCAAGCATTGCTTCTGAAGATAGAAGATAAAACTGCTTGAGATTTTCTGTTTCCTAGGTAAACAGCTGAAGAAGATGTGTCTGTGTTCCTCTAATCTTGCCCTAAGGCATTTGGATTAATACTGACATCACCAAGCCCTGTGCCAGTGGACCGAAAGAAGAATAGCACATTCTGGTGACTAATTCAATACCAACCCGAGCAAGCAGCCTGAACTCAACATAGAAAAATATTTTTAGTGGATCCCTCATGAGTCTAGGAGTGAAACCAGCCCTTGGTAAGTATCATCACTCACCAGACAATCAGCTGGAACTTTGAAAGCGTTCGAAGATATGAAACAATATATTCTTATCCTTTAGCATTTCACCTTGCACAATCAGTTTAAAGATAGTTCCATTTTTAAATTCAACTTCTTTGGACAAACCAGTTATTTAGACATATCTGGCAATCTGCAGTGCTGATTTGAGCACAGAATTTTATAAACAAAACCAAGCAACATGAGCCATGGTACACTTTGAGAATTAAAGCCACACGACTTTCACTGCAATTTTGTGTGTTCCCTTTGCTTCCCTTTGCCTTCCTTTTCCTCCTTTTTTGTCAACTTTTCATCAATCTAATTAGGATGGAAGTAGTGTTTAATAAGAGCAGATACTGATGGGCAAGGCAGAGAGTCACCCTTGCAAGAGAAAATTGTGTTGGTGGGAAACAGGAACAGAGGAGCTGGGGGCAGCCAGTTGCTTTGAGGACAGGACATGCTCTTGATTACACAGTGGAGAAAGAGCAGAATCCCACAGTATCTTCTACAACTGCTCTGTGTTGTGTGTGAAGTCATTCAGAGCAGAATGGGGTGGTTTTCATGTCAAGTTCTTGCTCTCCATGCAGGTGGTGAAGTAGAGCAGGTAGGGAAAGGGCTCAGCTTGGCTTTTTCAAAGTATCACTTCAAATGGAAATGACCTGGATGTGAGAAGATGATAACTTGTTATGAGGAGAGTCACATGTGCTTTCCTTTCTGAAGAAGAAGAGAGACCCCACGAAGGCAATGAAATGTCACAGATCACACTGCTCCAGGCTGATCCTGGACTTGGCAAGTTCTGTCTCTGGAGGGAGAAGTGAGGCTCAATCCAGTCACCTAAATGTCACCCATGAAGGGTGGAGTACAGGAGCTGATTGGTGCAGAGGTGGCATGCCTAGAAGGGAACAATAAACTTTTCCTTTCAATCCCACACCTTGCTGAAGTATGCTCTCTAGCTGGAACAAAATAGAAATTTATATTCTTTGGCAAATGGGAAAGAATCTAGATGTGAGTTTCCTAATTACGTATATAGTTCTTGTGGTAGGAGAAAAAATAGACTCAAAAAGATTTTAATTTCTTAGTATGCTGACTAAGCTATTCATATAGCATGCACTTATAAAACATTACTGATGTTCAATTTGTTTTCTGAAAGCTATGCTTGGTATCATTTTACTTGAGAATGCAGCCTGCATTTGTCTGCATAATAGAACTTAAATATCCAAAATTCAATAAGAATTCAATGTAAATATTTAAATCTGATTTTTACTAGCTGACAAGCACACACATAAATATTATCAGACTACAATGTCAGTCAAAATTACACACAATTCAGTGCACTTGCAAAACAATCAGGGTTTATATGAGCTTCTGAGTGCTTTATGCAATTAAATGGATATGAAAATTAGCTTGCATTACCATGCTGTAGGCAGATTAATACAATCCTCCAGCTAAGACCCCGTGTGGCACCATGGCTGGGCAGTGTCAGCTTTCCTTCACTCATTTGAAAGAATTAGAAACCAAGTTCTACTGCTGCTCAGATAAATGGTTTTATATGCCTGAATGACATTTGTTTTCCTGCTAGAGATATTTATTTAAAACCACTTTAAAAGCAGGCCAAGGGAATAATGGGAGCAAGCTGAAAGCAGCCAAACATGGTGTAGTTTGACAATATATTTCATTTTCTTTTTCTTATCTACCCTGGATTTCTTCCTTCTGTCTCACCTCAAAGGCTGCTTCTCTGAGACCTCCTGAATAGTGGTTGAATTTATGGTAATGCTGATCTCATTAAGAGCCTTTGTGCCACAGCTAGGGCACATGACTCAGTTTCTGCTGCCAACAAAAACATTTGTGAGACAACAAGAATGATTCCCTGTGTTATCGCAGTGGGCAGGTCTTTTTAATACAAAAGTGACTTCATGGAGCTTGGGAAGAAGATAAGCAAATGTTTTTTCTGATGCTTGCCACTGTTTCATGCTTGTGTGACAGGTTCAGTTCCCAACGTTTAACCTTAGTGGATTGAATTTATCAGGTTTCAGGAATAAAGAACTGATCAGTAGTTCAGGAATAAAATTTTATTAATAAAAAAGAGACATACATTTCCAGGAGCACCTACTTTCAACTTTTAGCCAGTGGCCACAACTCTTAACCAAAGTTTTGCTCCAACTCCTTCCAGTGAAGTGGGCAGTTGATTCCCTGTCCCAGTGTGCTGCCTGGAGGTGATGCTCTCCAGCCAGGTGTTTCCTTAGCAGTTAGAAGACCTGGCAATGTCTAAACCTCAGCATGTTTAAGTCAGGGGCACAAGCTACAACAGAAAAGCAAAAAATTTCTTGATGCTGACCCTCTGGATGACTTCCAGGTTTGTGAGGTTGGCTGCTGTATTGGTCAGGCCTGACCTTAAGAACCTGGGCACAGGTACTTCTTTGTTTGGCTGTAATTTGTTAATGGTGAGGAAGGTGCTGGGTGACTAGGATGGTTCTCCAGCTTGCTTCAGACTTGGGATCACAGGAATTCTGAGTAGGATGTTTCCTTAACAAAAATTGTTTAATGATTATATGATTTAGAGATGTCCAAAACTGATAGTTATGACTTGGTTTGAACCGGTTGGATTTAGCGAACACATTCTAAAAATTAAGGCTAAAGGCCAGAGAAACTTATTAGGCAGATCTTTATGCACTTAATGGGCTCAGAGCTCAGAAATAAAGAGCTGAAAAGTCAAGAATTCCCAAATGTAAATTCTGTTCTTTTAGTTTCATCTATAAGTACAAAACCATTATTGTATTTTAATATTTTTGGGGATTTTTTTTTGTAATAATGACAAAATTAATATTCAATGAGTGAAACACTATCAATCCTGCATAAAACATGCCTGCACAATCCCACTATTGTTAGGACTTTACAAATACTTTGTGTTTATATAATATCACATCTAGCATTTAGTATGTAAAGTCTCAGATACTGACTTGGTTCCTGAAAGTCAGTGAGCATGTCATAACAGAAAACCTCACAGAAAATCTTCTTCAGTCACTCTAATTTTGATCCTCAAATGCTCTGGGCTTGACATTATGCTAGAGTTGGGACACAAAACCAACTCTTGTCAGTCTCACTCTTCGGAGCAAGGCAATTGTGTTGACCATTTTTCTTGAGAAACAGCACTAGAGCAAAGAGAATTTATACAGAACAGCTATGAAAGTAATTAAAATGGGAAACTGTGGCTGGTAACCTTAACTAGAAATGCACTCCATGGGATGTATAACACAGACACAGAGAGAATTGATTTTTTTGAAGGCTGAGGACATAAGAAATATATTCTGGAGAAGGCAAATGAAGCACCTAAGTGTGAGTGAGTATGCTCATCACTTCAGCAGAAGAGTTTAAGCTGATTGCTGCATTTTGAAATTCCAAGGGGGAGAGTAATAGATCAATTTAAGCAAGGTGGGTATGTTAAGAAAAATCAATGCTTGTGCAAATCAGAGCACTTGCACTGCTCCCAAAATGCCACAATTCAGAATGTGACAAGCAACGAAGATTTCTGTCTTTATTATGCCACAGACTTAAAGCTTTTAAAATGTTTTGTGTTACTGTAACCAGCATTGTGATCAACTGAGCTGCATCCAAGCATCATAGAGGAGAGAGTTCACTCAGGACCTTTTGTTCTGAAAATATGTGTCTATCTTCTGAGTTGAAAAACAGGTTCTGTTATCTACAGCAGTAGCAGCAGGAAGGCATTTATTCAACTTTCAGAATGACATATAAACAATACTGTGTGAAAATTTCTGTCTCTTTATCTGAACCAACGGGTTTTAGCAGGATAAGAGGTTACCACACATATATTTTTAAATCATTTGCTGCCTCCTTATGCATCACAGCTTTTCCTTTGGGAGACTCTCACATAGTCCATGCAAAGTACAAATCCAAGAAGAGGAGTAGGAGTCTTATGGTCTAGAAGATGGGAGATGTGGATTCACTTCTGATCCATGATTTTCTCTGCATCACTTTTAAAGGCTTGGCATATTTTGGGCTGCGACTGAAAGATAGTGCGTGTGCAAGAATATTCAAAAATTTGCAAGATTTTATTGTGTTTACTTTTTAGTGGCTTTTGTTTGCTTTTCTTTCTTCTCCCCTCTTCCTGACAAATCTGCTTCCTTCTGGTTCTTGCAACATTTTAAGCTGCACATTGCTCAGCTTCTCTGTGGGCTAGTAAATTTCATTATAGTAAGGAATGAAGATATATTCAGGAGTGACTGAAGCAAAAGGATTAGGACTTCATGCAGAAATTATATTTCACAGACTGCAGTGAAATCTTAAAGGTGATTGTGTTGCTTCTACGTGAATTACAGACAGGTTTTCAAAATAAACAATAATATTCATAACCCTCAGAACCCATCACTCTAATGAAAATCAGCATTTTATATGTGAGAGAGACAATATTAAGATTAAAGGCAGTGGCAAACTGGAAGGACATTACCCTTGCTAGAGAAAGACCAGCAGTTTTCCAAAGGAAACAGAATCTTTCAATCACAGATGTGGACCAAGTTTTTGAATTGAAACAGAGAACAGAATTGTATTTAATATCTTAGCAAAAACTTGACTTGGGATAAATTAATGTTCATCCATTAAAGATCAGAAACAGGATGACAACCTCACATATATCTATATCTAATTTCTCTTCAGGAGAATTACATATCTCTGCCAAAGGTCAATTGCTTGTATGCTGCTTTTCCCCCGCAGTGTTTGTAATATGGAACTTAAGCATCTGGTAGAATGGAAATAGATCACATCCAGCTGATACTGAACACTTTCAGCTTAATTTTCCTCTTTAAACAGTCCTTGTAAATAAGTGCCAGCAAAAATCTGCCATGCTTGAGCCTATCTACCCTGAATAACCATTGCTTCATAAGGTGTTGTCATTAACACCAATTCAATTTAAACATAAATTCTATTCAAATCTGACCATTCTTTTCCATTTAATGGTGGTAAAGTTCTTGTCTATTTGATCTATATGCTTGTGCAGCTAGAAACAAGGAAGATGGAAATTAGGCTTGTGTCTCTTTAGTGAGATACTTCAATATTCTTAACTACTTTAAAAATATTAAATTGAATAGTTAATCCATTATTTAAAACATGGTCTAATGACTGAAGATTACAGTAAACAGTATCATAGCAGGAAATGGAAGATAATGTGGAGAGAATTACACAAAGTAATAATGGAGCCGCTTGATTTAATTGTTTTCACTCAAGGGCATTCTCTCTTGAACCTTGCAAATCTGGTGGCAAAATATCCTTTGCTTCTTCAAGGTGTAGAATTTTAAAGTAACATGTTCCTGTGAAGAAAAGACCTTGGATATAGACAGGGCTGCTCAGCTTGGGGGCATTGTAATCCACGGATCTTTATAGACCTTTGAAAAGTGTTCTTTTGTAAGAATGACAGAAAAAAGTGAATAATTTTAATCACTTTATTTCTTGTTCAAAATACATATGAAACAATTAGAATAAAATTATTTCAAATGAACTCTTTGATTTTTCTTGTCTTTTTTAAATATAAAATTATCACAAACTGTACACTTCATAACATTTTTGAGGTTTCATTGTTACATATTTTTTTCAGAACTGACAAATAGATTCACACTTTCTAGAGAATACATTGTAAAAATACTGAAATGTGTTACAGCTCTCAAAGGCTAGTGCAAAAAAACCCATTTACTATCAGTAGTACAATTTATATTGTCAAGTTTCACAAATGGCCATTTAGCGCATACAAAAAGCCAGTAACACAAGTTCAAAAAGTTTTGTTTTCTTGTCTCTATAACGCAGAAGCCAAGGATACTGACTTGAACAATGTCTAGGTATCAAATCACAGACTTCATTTAAAAAGTCACATCATGAACACTGAATAAAGGGTACTAAAACAGTCAGGTATTTAATATTAGATCTTGGTCAGCCGACACCACATAGCAAGAAGAGACAAAATCTTTGAAGAACTCTGCAGTTCTTTGTAAGCTACATAGACTTGGCAACATTTCTGATCTATTCATAAAGATTATTTTATAAGGTAGGGAGTTAGAGTTTGGGCCAGTTAGGGCCTAATCCAGAGCCCTCACTGTCACAGCAAATCCTGACAGACATTGTGTTGGGTGCTTTCATTGAAGATATCAAGATATTAAGTGTTTAAGTACTAAGTGGGGTTTTTTTAGCTGTCAATATTTCCTGTGGCCAGGAACTCCATTTTAACTTCCTACCTTTTGAAGCATACACTCTGGAGAATGCCTTCCCCACAAACAAGCATATTCCAGGAAAAGAGGATGTTCTGTGCTGAAGCAGAGATGTGGCTGAGTTCTGTTCTCCTCCCCCCGGTTCAGTGCTCACGAGGAGCCCACTGAAGCCAATCAGCTCAAATGCAGCATGGACTACAAGCTCACGGAAAGGAAGGAGAAGCTTTTTGGGACTCCCCTTGTGGTTGGTGGCTGGAGGAGCACCTGGATGGTTCAGAGGAGCCGAGCTGCAGTCCTGCTGCCCGGGGTGGTGGGTGCTGGGCAGAGCAGGGTGAGGAGGAGATGCCTTCTGGCTTTGCCCGCTCCCATCCCGGCCAGCAGGGCTGTACTGCCATGGAGGGAGCTGAGGTTAACAGGTTAATATTGTTAGCACAATATTTCACATGGTTTTCTGAACAAGCACCCTCGTGATCTCCCCCAGAAAGTGGAGAAAGCACAAGTCAGAAGAGCCTCTCCAAGTCAGGGTGCCAGCTTGCCAATTTCCAGGATATAAAACAACCCATATCCCATCCTTAGACATGTGCATTTAAGTCCAACATATCCTACAGAAACCTAAATAGAGAAGCATAGAAAGAATTTAGACCTACACTTGGAAGAAAAAGAAACAAGGAACAATACTAAATATATATCTAGGCTTTTTCCTTCTATTGAGAAATAGTTTTCTATTTATTTAACAAAATTAAACTTTGTTCAATATTTTTCCATAGAAATATAGACTGAAAAGAAGTGCTTTATATCTGATGTGCAACAGGACTATCTAAAAATTCCATATCAAATGTTTAGTCTATACACACACACTCTGAGCTTCAGAACAAAATGGCATTTTGTGGAAACCTGCAGGCCACCATTACAAAGGAAAAATCTGTAAAAACACATCACCTCCATGTCTGACTACGTACACCAGACATTTTTATTTACCAAGTCAGGCAGCTGAGGCTCATCTTTCCTACCAGTATTAGTAAAATCAGCATTTTCAAGAGTAGCTCATACCCCAGAGATGCGCTGAAGACTTCTAATATCATCTGAGCTGTCAGAAAGTGACAAAAATCCATGGTGGATGCAAGAGAAATCATTCTGCTTGCCTTGAGACTGGGCTCATTTCTTTGGATGCTTTGGCACATCCTCTCGTGTAACCTGATGCAGAGTGCACCGAAATCAACAGCAGTGGTCCTGCTGGATTTCAGCGTGGGGCTGGCCAAGTACAGAGTGCTTTCAGAGGAAATTACATATTAAAAAGGCCTACAGAGTGACTTTGCTGGATCCATTTAATGGTTTATTGTCATGATATTAAGAAAATATTTTTGTTTTAATCAATACAAGAACTATCAGCATATAAAGCAACAAGTGATTAGCTCAAAAGAAAGCTCCTTTTGAAAGCATGCTAGAATTCTTGTATATTTGGAATAGGGTGATAAATAGATTTTTTTAGTGATCCAAAATATATAAATGGATGTGTACTGTTAATACTTAACCTTAAGAGGCTGAGTTGAATCACTTTTATTGTGCTATATTATTCCAATAACTATTAAAACTACATTAGATACATTTATCATTTTGTGTTTTTCTTCAGATAGCCCAAAAAAGGCGGAATAGAGGCGGAATATTCTAATTCTAGTCAGAAAACGCTACATATAAAGGAAAATGCCTTTTTTCCAGCATCTTTATATTTTGCTGCCACAGATATTTTTTGCTGAAAGGCTTTTTTACTTCTTTTTTTTGCATCAGTATTATTTTCAGTGCATGAGTAGATTGGTACTTTAGTACCATTTTTTGCCCTGCTAGAGATTAAATTAGAATGTTCTGTCTTGAGAAAAAGTCAATTTTTAACAACAGTACAGGAAAAAAAAGGAAAGAAAAGTTTAAAAGCTATGTTGATATAATTTGAATGAAATCTCTTTTCTCAGCACAGATTGCTCATCATCAAGCTCTCTTTGGGTAGAACTGCTCTTTGACTTCATAGACTGCCCTGTGGTGGGAGGGCAGGCAGAATAAGATCCAGCATTTGAGGGGTTAATCCTCAGAGCTTCTCTGCAACCTGGCTGTGACCTACAATTGTTTGTCTGCTACTGGCAAGTAGCTAAAGTGCAATAGTGCCAGGCTCCCTTCCAGAGGGATACAGAAAAGGTCCAGCTGTGCAGATTTCGGCTGCTGGCTAAGATAAAGCTATACTTTCTCATTAGTCACTCTGATTCCATAGCCCAAAGTTACCTTTGTGGACTAAGAACTGAAAAGGTTGTAGCTTTAAATAAATTAATCAGGTTCTTGTGCTATAAGGATAATTAAGGTCATTAAATACTTATAATACATGAGGCTTGAAAGGAATAGATGTAAGAGTGTGACGTGCCCTTTGGAGAGTCCCCAAAGTCTCCTTTTTCATTTTCTGTGGTAGCCAAATCTCCATTTACATGGAGAAGAAAGACACACCCATCCACACATACCCATTTGACAAAAATAATTACAGCTGGCAATTCTCTGTCTTGTTCAGCTATGCAGCCATTTCCCTCATAACTATTATTACACAATTAAGCCTCAGAAAACCATGGTGAGGGAAGTAATGGTCCTCTGTTGATCACTCTGATTTTTAATAAGAGGCAGCCACTCCCAGGGTGAAACATTCACAGTACACCCACTACTATGTGACAATCTGGGACAAAGGAATAAGAATTCATTATTCTGCTGAATAGGAAGAACAGGAGGAGACAGAATTTGGCTGAAACCTCAGTTCCAGGACCCTATTTATGCACAAAGACCTGTGGGATACTAAGGGAGAAATACACCATAATTATGGCTTCATATTTTTGAGTCATCAGAGAATTAGCACCTGCAGCAGCCCAATGACTTGTCCACCATTCTGTGGTATTAGTTGAGGCTTGACTTGAGAACAAAACCGGCGCCTTGTGTGCAACAGCAGCACTTCCAGAGCTGTTTCCCATTGGTTATTCAAGCACTCTTTGTCAGGAGCTTTGATAATATGAAGGGGTGACATTATATAAAAATGCTTTTTCACCTGTTGGAGAGCTTCCAACCTATGTCAGGTGCAAATAAATAGGAGGCCATTACAGCATCCAGAGAGGCATGTGTCTGAGCACATGTGGGAAATGTCCTTTTTTTGCCTCAATTGTCCTGCAAGAAAAAGACCAGGGGGATAGGATGTGCCATGAGCAGCTGCCAGTGCTCTTTTCACTGTGAATCCTCTGAGAGCAAGATCTGTGGGGTAGAGGGTTGCTTTTATTTTAAGAACAGACTCAGCTTCTGGAATTGGCTCCCACTACCCTTGTGAGCTTGCAGATGGCTGTACAAGATATGAAGTGGGGGAATCACGTCAAAAATCCCTTTCTGTTTGGAATATTTGTTACTCATATATTTTTCTCTGTTAAAAAGACTCTTCAACCCCTTTTTATATTTTCCACTTTGCCTTTTAACAGGTTTTTTGCTTTCTGCATGTTTTGTTTGTTTGTTTAATTTTCCAGAGGGCTCTCTTCATACTCTATAGGCTTTTCCCCTCCTCTCTTGTCTCCTGTTATGGCTCAGAAGTCATAACAAAATTTTAAATATCTTCTTGTTCAGTCCTCTTCTCTTCTGATCCTGTTATCAATCTCAACTCATAGCATATTGAAAAAAAGCAACTCGACCCTTTTTCTCTCTCCTCTTGCAGACTACTTTTATGGAAATGTATCTGCTTCACAAAAACATCCAACAGCCTACAATTTCTCCTGAAATCAACCTAGAAAGTGTCCCAAAAAAAACCAGGTTCCTTTTTGTCAGTGCTAATCTTAAGTGCCTAAAATTCCTATCTGTGATGTTGATGAATATTTGTTGGAACATTTCTGATATTTGAAATCACACAGGGCCAGGCAACTAGGAATTCTATACCTGCAGGAAAATATTGCTTTACAATCAGAAACAAATATTTTCTTTTTAAACTAAGAGGTCCCAAGGTATTAGGTCTTATATCTATACCAATATTCTATACAGGAAAGTAGTTTTGAGCATGTTCTAGAGCTTTATTTATTGTACAGAAAGTTTTTATTCCCCTCTCTTGTTTAAATTTTACTTTATTTTCCTCATGGATGGATGCGTGGATAGATTTACTTTACTTCAGGGTCTTGAATTTATAAGGTATGAAAATATCCCAAACTGTTTAAAAGCAATCTCTCAAAGACACTTAAATGCTTGCATTTTGAAAGAGAGGAAAATTGTATAAAAGGTAGGTTGCTGCCATGAAAACATGTTTCTGGCACTCTTTTCTAATCAATGGCTTTGTGAACCCTGAAGTTGTGATGAAATAGCCCTGCCCTCATCCTTTCCTTGGTCTGTCTTCAGTCCTTTTATATGTCAGGCTTCCTGACTTCACCTTTATAGGGCAGAGGCAGGATTTCACAATTTAATTTTTGCTGGGCTTTGGGACACTGTGTCTGACTTAACTGTGCCAACGCAGGCAGTCAGAATGGATGTGCAGCTTTTCTTTTAGAGAGTCTGTGAGTACTCCACTTCATTAAAAATAGAATGGTATTTAAATATTTAATCTTAAATATGCAAACTTGAATATTTCAAATAAATGGAATTGAAAATAACAGTCTGTATGCATATTTTTTCTGGCTCAAGCTTTCCCACCCATTCATGGGAGAGCAACCAAGCCTTTTTTCTCTGTGAACTACAGTACCAGCTTGCATCCCCAGCCTGCTCAGACATAAATCTTGTGCGCTCTGAAGCAGATCTCTTGATCTTTCCTGTGCCTTTTTCCCTATGCCTGCTTGGGATTTCTCCATTTTAGATGAGATGCATTTTTCAGACTGGCTACGGCATCAGCAGATTCTCCCAGGCCACCAAGATGGACATTAACATTTTATACAACTCATTTGCTCCTGAGAGACACTCTCCTGTCAAACATTTTCTGCCTGTTTTTCCCTAAAGTAGATTTTTTGAACTCACCTAGCTCAGGACCAATAGTCAACTCAACATATTGTATTCATAAATTATTACTGAGCAGCTCCACTTTCATCACAGCAGCTCTGTGACTTCCTGCAGATCCAACTTCCAGAACATACTGCCTTGATTTATTTTTCAGGGAGTCATCATTCCTTTTCCACAGGAGGGAGCTTTGGTGTTCTGGCCACTTATTTATGCTGGATTTATATGTATTGGCTATATTTTGACAATGTTGGTATTCAGGATCTTCAACAGCATCAACATGGCTCAGCAACCCAGGCTCAGCCACAGAGTGCTGAAAGAAATGTCCTCCCTTGGATCAGCAAGGCACAAACTCTTGTCTTTAACACCAACAAAGTGACTAGTCCTCATGATGGCACAGACCCAAATTGATTTTTCCTGTTCTGCAAATTTAACATGCTTTGTGCCCTTCCAGGGGACTGAGCCCCATGGAACACAAGAGTCACAGTCCACACTTGGGTGGAAAAAAATTCGCGTGGCAATAGCAGAGGCATTCTCCTCTCTGAGCCTGTAAAGAGGTTTCCCAGCAACAGCAACATTGTAGAGGTGCTATCAGATAAAACATCAAATCACAGCCCTGAGCACCTGCTATCATCAAGCATCCCTTAGCACTCAGCACAAGATTGAAGGTGTTAGTTCCATTTTCCTGACCAGATTGCCCTGTGAAATTCAAATCCCACCTGCAGCTTCACTTTCTCTTAGATTTCCAGCTCCTGGTTTCCTTCATGCTGTTAAAAACCTGCCATTTTCCAGGGTTAAGGAAAAGTGCCTTGTGCAGGAGATATTTATCCATCTAGATGAGTAAACAGAAGACACTTTTAGAAGTTAAGGTATTATTTGCCTTGGAAAAGGCAAATGGCTGCGATCAGCACCTCAATAAACTCCTATGCTTAATGCTGATGCTTCTTCAGGAATGTGCTTCTTTTGTCCTGTTTTACAGCAGAGAAAGAAAGGACAAGTGGTAAAACTAGTGGAATTATTATCAGTTTCAGGAGGAAGGTTTCAATTTCAGGGCTTTTGCAGATGCATGGAACAGCTTTGTGTCTACTGCCACATTTTCCTTCATCTTTCCTAGCTCTGGGTCTGCTCGATGCAATAATTTAGCTGTTTTCAGAGAGCTCAGTTGAGACTGGCAAGACTCAGAAGCTAAATGAAAGTGAATCTTGAGTTAAACTGAGTGTCTGCTGTGGTGTGAATGAGAGAGAAAATGTCCCATCAAAACCTGCATTAATATTTTTCATATATATGGTATATTTTATCCATATTTTGGATGGTCCAACACATATTACAAGAGCTTTGTCCAAAAGTCACCTCACTGATTAATATATACATCATATTTTAACAGCTACCAAATTTTCAAGACTGTTCATTTGTAGAAATAATGTTGAACTTCTCAGGCCAAGGAACTGTCACTCACTACAGATTTGTCAAGTGTTTATCATGAACTGAAATGTATTTCTGATTAGCTGTGAGTGTCCTGTTGGAACAGAAGTGCTAAATAATAGTGATTGTACATCCAGCAAGTGCAAGTACTTGTATGTGCAAACATAGGTTTTTGCATGCTCAAAGAAGGTGATTTTCAAATTTGGCAGGCACGTTAATGGATTTCTGAAAACTGTTACATTTTCAGCAGAAGAAGAACTCTATTACTGAGTTCTGAAATACCCTTCTTTTGAATGTTTGCTCACTCAAAAAATACAGGCAAATGATTTCAGGTGTATAAAGCCTGTTAAATTAATGGAGTATAATAAAATGTTAGTACATACAAAAGTTTATAAAAAAGAGATAGCAAAATAATCTTGTAACTAGACTATCATGTATAGGTTGTACATCATCATGTTAAAATTTTTTAAAGGGATTGCATTGAATCCAATTAAAAAGCTGAGAAAGAGGAGAAAAGGATGGATCAAATGAGTCTTGTAACTAAAGTTTTTTCTTCATATTGCTCCAAAAATGCATCCACAGAAAGAAATTAGGTAACTGCTTTTTCCCTTGAAAAAAATCAACCCAATGAAAACATTTATTGGTAGCTCAATATTTTCTTCAAAGATATTGGAAGTGGTGGTGTTTCTTTAAGAAAAATGTATAATTTTGTTACTTAAGCATAAGTAGTCCAAAGAATTGCATTTATTGAAGAAGAAATTTTGCAGGGGAAGTTGTTGGCCACTTTATCTCTGACCTATATTCATATCCCCAAGACCAGCATAGACAAAAGATGGTGAGGAAAGAGATGGTTGATGCTGGGTGGGTGAGGGGAAGGGCCATGTCAGCAGGACTGTAAAATGATGGGATCCAAAGTTGAGGTCATGGAGTGCAGAACATGATTTAAATCTTGGTGAGCTTGTGCTCACCTGTGCAGTGTGAGAGTATAAATAAAGCCCGGCCATGCAAATACAATTCTTAAGGACTGGTTCTGTTCCCAGTAAACTGCTTCAAGCAAAATAACTTAGGCCTTTAGGAAAGGAAGATTTTCCAACTGTTGTAGAAGTACTACAATATATTTTAAACCAGCCTTTTGCCACATTTGTTTTTTCCCAAATTAAGGCAATGCATGAGATATGGGAGGAATATGGATAAGTAGGAAATAATAAAAAAAAAAAGGATGGGAGCAGAAAACTTGCAACTTCTCCAAATTTCCAAATTCAAATATTTAGAATTCCTTAATAAAGATAAGCATCAAGCAACATATTCCTTGACTTAAACTGTGCTAAGTTCTTCCTTGGTGCTTTTGGGATGTCACTGGGAGTAACTTGTGAACCAGGCTCTAAAGCCAAGGGATGGGTTATGCTAAATACATATCCTATCTTTTGAGATGGCCAAGGAAACAATGGAGGAAAAAAAAATATCTTTTTCACTAGTTCTATTAATCACTGCTAAGGGAATAAAGATAAATACTTAAGGGATCATTTTTGAAGCTAGATGTCCAGATGATTTTGCAGCCTGATTTCTCCTAGATGCAGAGCACCCATCAATCAGGTTTAGACACAGAAGTCATTCACTATTGTTATTAACAATACCAAAAATAACACAACAAGGGGGCACAAGCTGAGCCTTTGGTATTTGACAACAATTAAAATTTAAGAAAATGAATCTTGAAATACCTTACTACCTATGATGAAACACACAGGATACTCAGAGAACAGTAAAATAGGTAAAAAGAAGTTGCTCATTGCTGAACACTTATGCTACATTTGATCGTGAATTTGTTCGCTTTTTGGATATTGGGTGCAAAAAAGTGCAAAGAATATTTAATTAACTGTTACAGTATCACATTACAAAAAGTATTCTCTAGGCCACAAAGGCCACTGTTGATATAATTTATATTAAGATAAATCTATACATAAAATAGTTTTTCAATCTCCATACATATATATACATATATATCTGTTTCTATATCAGCCTTGCAGAATCACGTTGAAAATTATCTAGGCCACAGAATTTTGTTAGGATAACAATGATAGGAGAGGAAATAAACCTCACAGAGGAGAGTTTGTTCTCCTATTAAAAAAATTACTCATCCAGAGCAAAAGAAGGAATGAAATTCTGCAAGGCTGCCCTGTATTTATGGTGATGAAAATACAATCTTAAGCAGGGAGGATCAGAGTTCAGCATTACCAATCCTCTCTGGGAGAAACCATTTCTGCCTAGAAGCCATGAATAACAACCTGAAACAGGGATTCAAAAACTTGGGCTGGAGCCTTTGCTTTTTCCCCTTTTTTCCTTCTTTTATTTTCTTTTTTCCCCCTTATTTGTAAAGACTGTCTGAGAGATTGATTTTTATATTTATTTGCTTGCTTGCTGTGTTCATAGGCACAGGACGCACGGTATAAAAGTGCCTCCTTTTTTGACTTAGATACACCTGTAATGTTAAGACCAGCTCTGCTAGCTTTTCTGGAGCAGTTTAAGACACTTAAAGGCATTTTTGTCTGTCTTAGAGATCAGTCAGTGGCATGGAGGGACTGCATCTTCAGGAACATGTTTTGTGTCAGACAGGCTAAACAAACTCCAAATGGTTCTTCAGAAGTTTGCCAAAACGACCTTTTCCCTTCATATCCAGATGAATTGTCAAAATTTATTTCATGATCATAAATCAATCTTCCTTTGTTGTTTTTCTCCTGCATGACACTTCTGTAAAAATGCTGTTTTGGAAAACAGTGTCTCCTCTGTTTTCTTTATATATATTGCAAAGATACAAAAAGTGCCACCTCCTAACTTTTTCTAATTACAGTCCAGCTTTCAAAATCTCGGACCCAATCATGCTGTCTGTGTGACACTCTTCACAGAAAGAAAAGAAAAAGAAGAAAAAAGAAAGTAACTATCTGATTTATCTGATTGAGGTAAACTGCAGTGTTTGGAGATAAATCCATGAAATAATATGTAGTTCTCTTCTAGTTTTTAAAGTATCTGACTACAGCAAATAGATTTTTGCATTTGCTGTCACTATGTATTCTAATAAATGAGTTTACTTGTTTGTAAAATAGTCACATTTCGATTTGTCTCTCCATAGACTGACAGAAAACACATCTCAAATTCATATTTAGAATATGTGTCTAGAGGCATTCAGCCAGCAACCAGAAACTAAATTCCATGTGTGCTGTGCACTCAGTCAAAATAACTTCAAAGAAATCTAAGTCTGTCACATTAAATCAAGAATCACAAAAGCGTTGTGGGTAACTGCAATATTTGGTCAATTTTGTGAAGAGATAAATCACATTAAATCAATTCCTTTATGTCTGAACATTCTCTCCTCTGCAGTTTGACTTGTGTAGAGATGCAGCTGTCATCATGAGTGCTGGAAGGTTATAACTGCATAGATCCAGTTCTCATACCTATTTCAGAAGGGCTGGAATAAAACCCATTGAAGTCAGTAGATCCGCCTCATTGCCTCCAGTGGGCTTTAAATCAGCCCTTCTTCCCTGCCCAAGGAATGAACTGATTTTCCAGCTACTCAAAACATGACAACAGTTGTTTTTTTTTTCATGCAACATTCAGTTTGAAGTGCTATCTTGCAAAGTCATAGAGAATTTAGTGCAACTTAGAAGGAATTTACTACATGAGCCGCATATGACTATTTATTCGAAAGAATTAGGTGTTAAAAGGCGCAGTAGTTTTGAATTACTTAAGGAATCTTTTTTTCTGGTTTCTTTGCCTCTGAAAAGATAGAGGCCCCATCAAACCACTGCTTGAATATGACCCAGGATATATGGCAGAGATAAAACAGGTGAATGAATTTGCACAAGGAAGGGTTATATTTGAGTCTAGTCAACTTCATTCACACTTTAACAAATTATTATAAACAGTCATATTAGACTTGGAATAGGAAAGATGCATTTTGATAAAAAAATATGGATACAGTTCATCTGCAGGATGCAAACCTTCTGTTGATGTAGATGTGAGCTAGGGGGGAGCTTTGGACACTGAGCAGGATGGATCCATTCTGGCTCCTAGGGCGTAAGTGGTGGTTTGGGTGAGGAACAGGATCCCTGGCTGTCAAAACTGGTTGCTCGGCCAGGTAGCTGCAAGAAAAGTGTTATTTTTATAAATATCATCACATCTGGCTGTGCATCTCACTCATTTCAGAGAATGAGAGACTCTCTCAAAAAAGAATCCAGATCACATCCAGACCCTTTCTAGTCTCTGGATCAAAGTCTCTGGCGTCAAATTCTCCAGCAGAACTAATAATGGAAAGAAAATTTCTAAAGTGACCTACTAAAAATGCCTCTGACTCAGGAATGGGTTTATTTCACCAACACCTCTAGCACCTCTGTCTCCTGACTTACATAGACCAGACAGAGCCCTCTAAAAGACATTTCTGGGCTGCATTGACTCAGTTTCCTTGCCCCCACGCTCTTCTTGGTGGTTTACTGAAGCCTTGATATGCTTTTGCTACCTCTCACAGGACATGTTGTGCAGCCATGTGCTATAGACTGGGGGAAATCACATGGCTTCAGGCAGCAAATCATTTTTCTACAGATTGCTTTTGTGATGGGCTAAACAGTGCCTCTGTGCCCCTGATGCTTCCTAAGTCTTCAACATGTGTCTTTCTGAGTCCAGAGCTGTGAGGATTTTTGTGTACAGAGCACCAACAATGTGTGGCCACAGCAGATCGCAGAGGGAGTTCAAGCCCAAGGACTTGTGGATATAACCACCCCTACATTTGAAAAAGCTTCCAGTAAGCATCTGTTGAATAATTCTGGAGGGAGCTGCTGGTATGTTGCCACAATTTAGCCTAATTTGCAGGCCAGTTACAGATTAATGTTTTAGCAACAGCAGCTTATGCTAAAGATTTTTGAATAGGAAATGATTGCTTTTGAAATTTTTGCAAATGATCTCTTCTAAGTAGCTGTAAGCTCTTTATCTCTGGGAATTTAAAATGCCTAAATGTAATCTTACAATGCCATCAGAGCATCATGAAAACTGTTGAAATGGCCCTTTTAAATGATAGATAAACCCATACAAC
The DNA here is from genome assembly GCF_901933205.1 of Camarhynchus parvulus. Lineage (NCBI taxonomy): Eukaryota > Metazoa > Chordata > Aves > Passeriformes > Thraupidae > Camarhynchus > Camarhynchus parvulus. The sequence goes on from NC_044586.1 coordinate 11,861,700, forward strand.
TAGATTTAGGCTGTGCTAATGATCTTCTACATGCTCTATAGATGCTGCACTGATTTTCATGATTCTCAGAAGCCCATAAATGTGAGGGGCAAAACCATTCAATATCAAAGAGAAAATTTTGCTACTTCTTACCTCTACTAGTGGGTGCCAGTGAGTTATTGGTTTACGTGGGTAAGCCAACATTTCATTCCAGTGATCTCTTCCAAGGCCTTCGGCATCAATTCCTGTCCGGCACACTCCAATGACCTCATTGTGCCCTACCCTGGGAATTGCAGAGTGAGAAAGAATTTATTTTTAATAAAAAATAGTTTTAATAACATCTGATATACAATCCTGTTTACTGGCTTAGTGTGGCACAGAATACAGGACCAAAGTTTTCACGTCATTTATTACAGATATTAGTTGTAATGGTAGTATAGTAATATTAAATTCTGTAATGGTAACATCAAAAACCTCCAGCCACTACCAGAGTGCTTCTTGTAGCTATAAAAATAGCAATGAAAACATAATCCTTGCCATTAAAAGGTTACAACCCAAAAGACACAAGGACAGAAAAGGATCATAATGCACAAAGTTATCTGAAGGAAAACATGCTTGAATTTTGTGTGAGAGGAAGGTGAAGGAAAATGGTGGGGAATACATTTCCTGCTGCAAATGCTCTAAGACATAATTTCATAAACTATTTCTTAGCTCTAGCTGTTGTGATCTTTGGAAGTTCAGTCAAAATTGTGAAAGGTAAGAGTCATAGTTGTGATAGGCTATACCTTAGTACTTCGTGCTCCTCACAGTGCCACAAACTGGTTGAGGAACACCAGAAAGTAATTTTCTGTACCTTGGCTCTATGTACCATAGAATAATGCTTTCCAATTTCCCCTTAGCAAGTTCTGGGAAGGGAGGAGCTGGGGAGGACTGGAAGTGTGCAAGCTGCTCTGGTCCTTCCCTGCTAATGGCACCACGGTGCCTCTGTCACGTCTGAGTGAGAAAGTCTTCCTGGCAGAGCTTGGAGAGCAACCAGAAATCTGATGGCAAGGGAAAACAATCTGAAGGGTGATGTTAAATTGGACTTTCACTGTTTATTTGCCATGCAGTCTCAGGAGCTCATTACTAATAGCTCTTGAATGAAGCAGACTTGGCTTGGGCAGGATTCTGTCAGTCACAGTCTTGATCAACCTGCAGTCCTTGAGTCGCTTTAAGCAAGAGTCTTTTCCTGTCAGTTCTCAGTGAAGCCATTGATAATTAGCCTAAGACATGTTATCAGTGAGTGCTGAACCCAAAGGTTACATATTGAAGGTTACACATTGAAAGGTAATTTTACTGAATCAATCGAAGAAATAATTAACGACTTAGTTCAATGACATAATTAGCATTTAATTCCTTTTGAGTCATTGTAATTTTCTTTAGTTTCAAATACCTGTTATTTAAATAGAAATTAAAGGTGTGAGGGACTTTTTTAAGCTAGAAGACATACCTGATTTATAAAGTTTGTACATAGTCCAGCCTCCAGAAATGAACAGGAATGTGTGTCAGGCCTAGAGGCTTGAAAGAAAATTGAGCCATATTTCTTCATCATCTCAGTCATTTATGACACAGATAAAAAGCCATGTGCTTTAAAAGGTGTGGAAGCTTTAAATTTCTTCATGAAAAGGCCCCAAGGCTTTATCTTTTGGGATGCTGAAGCTGCTTGTAAGCTCATGGCAAAAGCAGTTGCTTGCAGTGATCAGGAGCTGTCTCTGGTCAGAAAGTGAACTGTGCTTACCTGTCATAATCCATCACTGCAATGGAGAGGCTGACCTGGTCCACATTCTCTGGAGGGATATCAAAGATGATGGCCTCATTATAAACAGGATTCAGTGTGTTCTTCTTTGTGGTTGTTTTCCTCTTTTTCAGCCTCCGTCCCTCGCACATCAGCGACACTTTGACGTACGGATCTGAGTAACAGATAATGAGTTCATGCATTAGGACTCAAAGCCATTCAAATGGTAGCATAAGAACAGTATTTGTGGTAGGAATGTTATACTGCTAAGGTAAAAGGTTGCAAAGATTTGAGTGACCCTGGAAAACACTGCTTTCACCATGCTGTAAGTGCAAAGGAAAGGTATGGCCATGCTGAACAGACACACTGGCTGCCAGTCCATCCAAACAGGGTCTGTGCTCATTCTCTGCCACTTCCATCCCACAGCCATGTTAGACACACAAAACCCAAGGAGCTCTTACTCATCCCCTTCCTGAACAGACCCTGCCTTTTTTAAAAGAAGTAGATTCACCTGATGCACCAGTTATATCCATTGCTTTGAGATTCCGACATTTGATGACTGTCAAAGTCATTCTCCCAGCAGTAGGCAAATAACAAAGGGAAAACATGATCTCACCCAGATCTATGCTTTCCTGAAAAAGAATAGCAATTATTAGAAACCTGATCATGCTACCCAAATTCAGTTCAGATCATGCAAAACTGCAATATTTTTTAACATGAAGAGAGGCTTCTTTTACAGCCTCAGATGCTTCTGAAAAAGCCACAAGCAATTTTCAAAAATTATTTCTGTAAAGTACAGGAGGAGTAACAACAAAATAACAGTATGGAGACAAGATCTTCAATTATTAAACTGAGAAATTAAAACAAAATCAGAGACAAAACTTTCTGGATTCCTGATATTTTTGTGTTGAATTCACACAAATGAAAAGGTGCTGAAAGTAGGATGTTGAGTTCTGCTCTTGAAAAAACTCATAGTCCATCAGCCCAAATAGAAAGAAATCTGATGGAATATTTAGATCATGCACATTTACATGCCCTTTAGACACTGGAATTTATGTAGGAGAATAATTTCTGCACAGGTATGTGAATAAAAAGCTGGTCCTGTCAAAGTGCTTCAAAAAGAAGAACATGCTTGTAGAAGTTGCTCTCTTTACTGCTCTCAACGTGCTTTAAGAGGTTGTTCTGTTTCAGAAGAAAAGCAAAGTAAAGGAGTAGCACCTACAGCCTTTCTGGCTCAACAACAACTTTTTGGAGGATAATATACTCAGACGGATGGATAGGTTCCATATAAATTTTAATAACAGTTTCTATATTGAGACCATGTGCTAAGTACTCATGAAATAAGATGTTGCCATACAGTTTAGATGCTACAATACTTGAGGTGTGTAACCTAAGGGAGTTTCTACCAATTCTTATTTCTTCCTTTTCTCGGTTATACAATTATCCTAGCACTGCAAAAGTTTAAGTTTTGAGATGTTTGCTATGTTCTAAATTTTTCCTGTTCTAAATTTTAACTACACCTAACTCCCCACCCTCCAAAAAATTGCATATTAAGAACTTAGGATATGAATTTGTGAGGGGCATGTAAGGAAGCCACTCTGTAAGGCAGTCACTCTCAAGCACGCTCATGTGATCTCAAAGGACTTTTATTTTTGGGCTAATACTAAAAAGCTTATTTTTAACATCTCAGCTTCAGTATTTTATCTGTCTAACCTACAGTTACCCTGAGAGCAAAAATTTGTTTGAGAGCTGCTGGATTTACTGTACAGCTGTTCTAGCATCAGAAGGCAAACATAATATATTTTTAAATGAAACATATTAAAATAATGATTGCTGTGTAGATGACAAATATATTGTTTACTGTTACAAGACAAGACTGGGCTACTTGTTCACATTCTTCAGCTGCTGTGAACAGTTTTATTGACTTCCTTCAGGCTAATACTCTGTCTAAATTGAAACAAGTATTTCACATCTTTCTTGAGTAAAGATGAACTTTATCACATGCTTCGGGGTGTGAGGGTTTTTTGTATTTTGTTTTGTTATTGTTTTTTTTTTTTTCTCCCTGCATTGCAGACTAGATTGAAGAATACAGTTTTGGAATAGCTTTAAAGTCTCTGTTGCAGTGGTAATAAAATATTGACTTTTGTGCAGGTTGGTCAATTCACAAGTTCAGTCATTTTGCTGGGATTTTGTTTTGACAATTACTAGTTTGATGAGCATGTGAACATGCACTGTGGGCAAATTTCATGCTTGTCAGAATTTCAGATTTCCCAGAATTTCAAAATGATTGGGCTCATTCAGTTCACACAGGACAAATACAGCTATTTGACCTCCCCCTTTCTTTGCCATGAAGAGTGCAGAATTTTGTGCCAGAGATTAAATTACCAAACCAAATTTTCTATTTCAGAAAACACATAAAACCTGAACAATTGAATGGCAATTCTTTCCACTCATTTGTTACAGTGGCAGGTGATGTATTAAGTTTTACAGTTCTGACATATCTGAACACAGTTTCAAGCAGAGTTTCTCCTACTGGCATTACTCTCTGAGTTTGGAGTCTGATGGTTGTTTCTCATATCCATATATCAAACAGATCTCACTCTTTCATTTGAAAAGAAAATAGAGTTCCCTGAGTTTTAGTGCTTCAAAGTTGCCTCAGGTCTGTGTAGAGAAAGGTGATGAAGATGGGTTGGATCATGAAACATCATGGATAGCTCATAAAAATATCTAATTTTTTCTTCTTCAGAGAGATGGTTTGTGTAGGTGAATAGAGAACAAATAATTTTTGAAGATGGGAGTATAAGCCTGAGTGTTCTGTTATTTCTTTTTGAAGAGGAATTGGGTAGACACTCAATGGTTTGTGTGAGCTCAGCTGATAAAGCAGAATACCGACTATGTACTAATATTTTAAAATACTTTAAAAGAAGCATTGCTCAAAATGCTTCCCAAACTCACTCTGTTGTCACTCTGCATTTTTGAGGGGCAGAGAAAAGCAGTTCCTGCTCTGGGGATCTGCCAAGACTGGTGATCTTTTTTTCACACAGGAGTGTGAATGTGTGAAGTTCTAAATGTTCTTTGGAAGAATTAAGATTAAAATTATACCTATATAATTATACTATAATTATAGTATAAGAAACTGGGTATTGCAAAAATGTTTGAGATATCTCCATTTTCACACATACACTTTTATTGTTAATTTGAACACTAGAGATTCATAAATTTGGAGCTGAAAACACAGATTCAGACCTAGATTATAAAGATAGTAACTGTTTTGTTATGTTTTTTTTAAACTTCTCATTACAGTCTTTGTTAATCACATTGATTATCATGAGTAACATTTTTAAATTCCGTGATCCTTAAACATTATTAATTTTAGTTGAGATTTAAATATAGCATTCAATTTAATTTAGAATCTCAGTGCTATGGGAAATTGATGTGTTTTTTCATGTTATAATTCACTAGATAATTAAGCTGACAGAAGTAGTCTGACAGGAGCACTTCAGTACAAGCAAACCTGAAACACCAAGGCACAGACTGCCCCCAACAATCACATCTGCATCACAGTATGCCTCAAACAAAACACAACTCACAAGACACAATCCGGTGGTTGTGATTTGTGCATATTTTAAAATAATCCTCAGATTCCCTTACATATATCACATATTTATGAAAATTGCACATGACTTAAGTGCCATGACATTTTATCTCTTTTATAGACCTATTTTGAGCTTTTCTTTTTCTTCTTGAACTAAATTTGGGTTTCAATTAACAGCTAGCTTTATGGATTCTTGTAATGATTGCCTCCCACAGGCTTCCAATAACAGGTACAGAAAAGCCAGCATCGAGCACAGCTGCACTTATGCAAATGGAAGCTTCTGTTGAAGCTTAATATCTCATATCCCATATCTCTCCTTCACTTATTTCCCTGTGAAATATTTCCCTTTTGTGTCCATCAGCCACCACGCAGCACTAAGGACCTGAAACAGTGGCCAGCCCTCTACCAGCTTCAGTTGCTTTCATAGCTACCCTTTTACCTTTACCCCATTCATTTTCTGGTATGGTGGGTCTAGAACAAAATAAAACAAATTAGAAAATGGTCTGACATGCACATATCAGTTATTCTGATGAACTTCGTGGGTTTTGAGCTACTGAATGCAGATTTTTAAAATTAGCATAATTCTCACCCCACATTAGTAACCACGTGAATGAATGTGCTAATAATATTTTTCCATTACTTCCATTAGGATGGATCCACTAGGATCTGTCCACATTCTCTGCCTTGTGGGCTCCTGGGAAATTAGTCCAGGAGTTGGCGCAGTCAGAAATAAAAAAATTCTTATTCTATTCTATTTGTTATCATACCCAATGGACACCAGTGCTCTCATTTCCTACACATATGCCTATAAAAATTGCAGCATTTCTACAGAGGCTGTGCTCCCCACTCACAATATGGATAAAAGGGAAGGGATATGAAGAGAAGTTTGGAGAACTTGTAGGGGAGCATCAATTAAACTGATCAAAGTTTTTGAACTGCTGTTGCTGGAAGAAGCTTTGCTGCCACTTGCTCCAATTAATTTTCTCAGTAGTCTCCACAAAATTCAGTAAAAGAGACAACTTTTAACTAGGAACCCCCACAAGTTCACTGGGGTAGGTGGCTACAGATCCTTCCATGTTCAGGGTGGTTCTACTCAGGTATCAGCCCCCATAACTGAAACTGAACAAGAAAACTGTTTATTCCCTATACTGATACTTTCTATAACTTTCATCGTCTCCCTCCTCTGTGCCAAAATCTTAACTGATTTCCTGTGACAGCAGGGGTGAAAAGCCTATAGGGACCCCATATATGCAAAAACGTGTCATTACTGAGTCACAAGTGAACTTTAGACCATTTTTTCACCTGATGTTTGTTTCCTCTTCTTTTCCATTAGTTTTTCAAGTTTTGAAATTCCAACAAAATCTTAAAACAGCAACTTGCTCTATATTCTTACAATGAACTATGTAAATGCTACTGGAACTGGAAAATTTACATGATTTTGTTGTTACTAGTCTGTCATTAATTTCTATGGTTAAAATAACAAGTATCTGCATAATTAGTAGTGCAGCAGAAGTTAGATTCCCTCAACAAATTACTTGTTGCTACTTTATTTACCATTCATATAATCATAATCCACAGTAACAACTTCAGTTCTTAATCTTGATTTTAATATCTGGAACTACTTTCCTATCAATTGTAATTGGCATGATGTTTTAAAGACTTCATGTAGTGTAGCACAAAAATACTAACAGCAACATGAATTTGTACTTGATTTCTAACCAAATTAATTGCAAATTTCATTCTCAATTTTCCTGCTATATTTTGAACAAGCCACTATAATAAATAATAATAGTAATTTTCTAGCTACCTAAGAAGGTATTAAAGCATTTGCTTTTCTCAACTTTTAGCTGTTTCCTTTAGTAACACTGAAAACTGTTCTTCTATATAGTATGTAAATTTAAAGAAAATTTAAATTTAAATTTAAAGAAAAATGCGTTGGCAGAGGGAGACCTTTGGATTACTCAAATATTGCAGGAGGATAATTCCCCCATAGCACAGATTTCTCTTTCTCTGTTTAGAAACATATTATACATATTTCTGCTTTCCAATAAAAAACTACTGACATTAAACTTCAAGAATCAGGGATAAAATGTGACAATGAATATTGGGAGTTGGATAGAAGGAGAAAGAAGAACCACCCCCTGAGAAAATTAGCTAAGAATGTATTAAGGTATTCCTGCTTTTGAGGCATATAGCAAGAGTTCAAAGGGTGATAGTATAAACAGAAGAGAAATCTACCAGTCTGTTTTCTCATTTATGCATTTAGAATCTGATGGTACCCTTGCTATCACAGAAATTATTAAAAGTTCTGTGAGGCTCAGACTGCAGAGCTAATTCTACCACCTCCCGAGGGGATTTTCCTTTGGAAACCTTGTGCCCACCGCTAATATTTATTTTCGTCTCCTGTTATTCTTTGCACATCAAACCCAGCTCTTTCCTTCCTCTCAGCACCAGCTCCTGATTGAGCTGTTGCCCTGGGAAATGAATCAATTAAGTTTGTGTTTGTTCTTGCCTCTGTGGAGGACAGTATGGAAGCAGTGGGGCCTGTTGCTCTAGAATGACTGTGTCGTCTCTTTGTAGGGGGCTGATGCTTGGCTGAGCCTGTCACCCTGGTTGCTCTGGCTAAGCTCTGCTGCTGGTTGCAGCCCTGATGGCAGAGGGAGAATTCCTTGAGGCTGCAGAATGCCCTGGAAGCCTCCTGGGTGCTCCTTGTGCTGCTCCCTCTGTACAGAATCATGTGTCTTGTGCACTGAGGGGTTGCGTATTCCTGCCTCGGAACAGCTGTGAGCAGAGGTGCTTCTGTGAACCAACTGTGACAGGAGAATGAACCAAATTGTATGTGGCCCCCCATAGAAAGATGCTTTTCTGGAGCTGCAGTGCAATGTCTGCAAAGAGACTTTGCAGTTGCAGAGATATTAAAATCCCTCGAGGAAACCATGCCCTTCATTCACCTAATATTTATTACTTTTAGGGTAGAGTGAAAGTAGCAGTTTGCCTCTAGAAAATCAAAATATTAAAATAATTTCTCATTTCAAATGAAAAGAAACATTAAATAATAAAAATAGAAACCTTCCCTGCCTTCAGTAACTGGACAGAAACCCACCTTTTCTCCATTGCCTTTTCTAGTTATCAGTCAGACCTAAAGCAGTTCCAAACACAAATTAAGGTCTCCAAAAGGTTTAAGTGAAGGTCTCCAAAAGGTTTGAAGAATGATCCATAGTATTCTCTCCCCTGCTCAGCAGCAGCACTGGTCACATGGATCCCTTTTATCACTGGCCCTGAGCAGAAATGCAAGTGCCAGCAGTTCTTGGCTTAGAAGGGGCTGCTCCCATTTGCAGAGATGATCAATGTTCCTACACTGGCAAGCCCTGAGTCTTTTAAGGACTTTTAAGAACCTGTTTAAGGTTTTTTAAGGACTTTTAGGAACCTGGTTAAGGTTCTGTCAAACCTTTCAGGTGCATTTCCAGAGACATTCAGAAGTCTAAGTGCATTCTGATGAAGATGGGTAGCTGTAGGGCTTGGCCCACCACATTGCTGGTGATGAAACATTTCCTCATAGTGCTGCTGTTTGAACACAAGGAAAAAGGACAATCCTTAAAATGTGGCCTCAAGCCTAGGCTACAAAAAACCACCTCTGCCAGCTCTCTACCACAACTGCCTTACTCAGGGAAAGGTCTAAAGCTTTGTCCACTTACAAAACAGGAGAGATGGAGAAAACAAAGCAAAGATTATGCTCTGGGTGAAATTCAGAGGTGGGCTTCATTCTTGTTGGATGAGGAAATCAGAAGAATCTATTGCCATAACAGAGGCCAACAGCCAGCAGAATTACCTGTGTTATTTCCTACTCTGGCAAGAGTTTGATATAAATGAACTGGGACAAATGTTACTGTCCTACTTATTTAAAAAGATATATATTTAAGCACTTCTGTCTTTCCCAGAGAGGCTAATAATTATATTCCAATTGCTTTAGAAACAGCAGTTGTGCACCACGGACATCACACGAAGACTGTGTCCTTACAAAATCTGCTTTTACATTCCACTTCACAAATGAGCAAACTGCAGCGCTGAAATGCCTGGTGTTGGGGAACTAAATAATAATCAAGTTCCATCTGTCTACATGAGATAATTCAAGAGGGTACAAGTACATGACAATTTGATGACTAAGATCCCCAAAAGACTACCACTGTTGGAAATGGGAATGGCTTGCCTCTAAATTCTGAGCTTTATTTTTTTTCCCAGTTGCATGGTTTCCTATAATTGGTTACTCTAACAGACTTCACAGGATCCCTTCAGAAAAAAAAAGCTTTCTGACAGTCTCTTGCCAATTTTTTTTAGGTGACAGCATTAGAGGAAGTTTCCAAAGCAGATGATAATTTTTAAAAGTATTATAGTAACCTAATAAACATTTACGTGCAGAAATTGTTGGATCCCAAGCAGTGGACTTCTTACCTAGAAAATTTTAAGACACTGCATATTAGAAGTGCTTGTTAGCAATTCCACATAGAGAGTTTTCTTTTTTAAAAGTATGCAGTTATATTTTGATAGTAACAAAACCTCAGAAATGTATGCAAAACTTACAAGCACCTGGCAAAAACAGAAGCCTCATGTGTTGATTAAACAATCCATTTGATCTTATTTGTTTGCGTCTAATATTATGAATTAATTTTCTCAAGTGTAGTGAGATTTACAGTATTCCAATATAATGAACAATCTTCACAGGTAGTCCAAAGCTGACTCTTGATTTTTTTCCTTTTTTTTTTTTTAATTAATCAGGTTTACAGAAGCAAATGATGGATTATTAATTAAAAATTCAATCACCTATTCAAGCAAAATTTGGGGACATAACAGATATCTAAGATACTTTTCCTATACTACTGATTTTGCTCTAAATTTACATTAATAATCTAACTTTAAGAGAGAAATATACTTTAGCCCTTAAAAAGGTACATGTTACATATTAAAAAATGTGGTACGTTTCCAATATAGAAACAACAACAATACAGAAATTTAACAGAGAAACAATGGTATGAATGAAGAAATGAAGGCAAAAACCCAAACTACAAAATGTGAATAAATATCAGCATCTGAAAACAATGAGAATAAAAATGAGTGTGTGTGTGAGGACCAATCCTGCACTTCCAGAGAAAAATTTCAAATTATTATTAGGAGCAAATAAAGTGTATTAAAAATGTAGATTCATAGAGTCATTTGGTTTAGAGCCAAAAGGACTCAGTGCAACCATCCAGTCTGATTTTCCCAGATTGTATTTCCTGTACCAAATAAAAACTCCTTATGGTTGGACAAACAAAACTCTTAAAAATTATGTTAACTACTGACAAAGAGTTATTGCATAACAAAGAATCTCCTGATCTCCTGTGGCAATTTCCTTCATAGGCAAAAAGTTGCAATTCATCTTCTTGGTAAATATCTCTAGTAGTGTTTAAGACAGCAGAATTTGGTGTCATAAGAATATATTCTTTTCACACTGGTAATAGGAATTGTTTTTACCCTCATTTTAACTTCTGAGTAGAAAATTCTTGACTGTGGAAGAGATATAAAAAATTCACAGCTGAGGAGAGGCTGCTTCCATTTTTTTTTAAGTTTTGGACTAATTCTTTGATATATCACTTCTATTATTTTCCGCATCTATCATTTAGCATGAGCAGACCACTGGTTGTAGGAATCATGTCTGAATCTTCTCAGAACATACCACAAAACACAGCAAAGGTGAAGAAGTAAAAAGCATGAGAGAAATATATTTGCAGAATGGCACCTTGGTTCCTGGGCTCTAGTGGGTGGGTATGGCCTTTCTCACTCACACAGCCTGCTTGACTTGCAAGGATTCTTTATGAACACCAAAGCACATTTGCTTGGATTAGAATGATTTTCCACCAATTGTTGAACCAGCTGGATCTTTCTTTTTCAAGGTTTATCAAAGTTCAGTTGACTCTGGCCCACACTAGTCATTTAACTGCTAGTTAATGACTTTGGTAGACTTTATATCTGGTGTTTAAGACAGTGAGTCCTCACTGATTAACACCCCACTCAGTGTTTATTCCTTTGAAGGTTTGGCTCTCTCGACTTACAGCTTCTGAAATGACAAAACTAGAAGCCTGTATCCCTATTTCATGAAACAGCTCAAGTAAAACACAAGGCAGCACATGGTACATATAGTTACTGGACATCTTCTGGGAAGACTTAATTTTTACAGGGACAAAAAATCAATTGCCAAGTTCTTACGTAATTTTCTGAGAATAGGGTAAGGTTTGTGAAAGCTGATGAGGTTACTCAGCACTAGAAGATATCTCAATTTTATGTGCCCATTGTTGATGGTTTAAGTGGACACAACCTTTGCATACACACGCAGCACTTTAAACTATACTGACTGAAAGGCTGAAATCCAAAAACCCCATGCTTTCTTTTAAGCTTGACACAGAGGAAAACACCAGCAGAGTGAGTTAGGCACTAAAACTGCATGCCTTAACCTTAGCCCTTGGTGAGGAAGAAACTCAAATCAGGATCCAGTGCCAAGTTTAGCACTTTCATCCACATGTGTATTAGTGTCAACCCCAAATGCATGATGTGGTATGGCATTTCCATCTGCTCAAAACCAGTGATGAACAGTCCAGAGATTATTATTTGCTGAAACCACTCTAGTTATCAGTTAAAATCTCATAGACACACCTACTGCCATTGACCAGTGCTTTTAAGTAATTACTAAAGTATTAAACACAATATAAAAGCTAGAAGAAAAGTTTAAAAATGGTTATGTGGACTATTATTCCAAGACCTTAAACACAGATTCAGTTTTAAGCTTAAGAACACAATTCTTAAATTTACCTTAAATATGAGCTTTGTCAAACTAAGCATACACAAATCAGATTTCTAGAGGTGTGCTGAAGGCTGTTCAGAGCAGTTTGGTAGGCCCAGCAGTCAAAATAAATAGCTGCTGTTGTGAATTCACATTTGAAAACTGACTCCACTATTTGACACTCTCTGATATTTCTCTTTCCTCAGGGATCACAGTGCTCATGCTCAAACTGGTGAGGATGTATCAGTGCTCCTTCTTCTTCTATTCATGCAGACCTGGACCTGTCTATCAGGTATGAACATCAGGAAAGCCTTTGGTAAAAAATGGATGGGAAGTCTCTGGCTGCAGAGAAGGGACAGCATGAAGCTTCTGTCACTGATGATGTGTAGCCCTGGTCTGTCCTCCATTCACCCCCGTGTGGAAATCCAGTCCGTGCAGAAACCTTGGGATGAGTCACACTGTTTAGATACACCCACAGAACCAAGGATGGCAAAACTTCTGTATAAATAGCATGCTAGTTGAAAAGAAGCTGAAACCAAAACCAAAACACCCTACACCTCACTATTTAACAGTTGGGGTTTTTTTTCCCCTTCAAATCCCCATCAGGGAGGATGAGTTTGGAATTCAAGGTTAATAAAGCAATATCTGGAGACTGCTGTTCTTTGGTAGCTTGTCATTCATCCTGTCACCTGTAGACAAATCTCCTTTTCTTGCTTGCAACAATAAAAAAATTAATTTCTATTTCCTAATTCTTCTTGCTTGTGCCTCTTGAGTTTTCCTAGCAACCATCAGCAATGCATATACAACGGCTGGGGACCCTAAGCACAGTGCAATCAGCAAAGAACATTTTGCACTTCAAGAATTTGCAGCCTCTTTTCCTTACCAAGGTTTCTAACCTATGAAAATTTCCTAACAAGACCAGGATAGGATGGGCCCTTTTTCTTAATAGATGGTGACTTTGCAGGACAAGGTGTTTTGCTAACAGGAAAATGTTATTAGTTCTGGCTAAGCAATGACTTTATGATGTAGCATTTAATTAATAAATGTGATTTATATACACACAGTGAGCCATAAAGATGACAGCATGCTCCCAGAAGATTTTTTGGTAATTAAATTTTATATCTTCCCAAGCATTATTCTCTGTGCTCAAAGGAAAATATTGACAGCTCCTCTTTTTAAATGTTTTTTTATTTTGGACTCTGCTGATAAACAGGGTACACTGCCAAAAACTACAAAAGAAAAATGAAAATATGATGTTAATGCTTTTGTAACATTACTTACTGTGGTGGCACAGTGGATGTCTTTCCATACATTGGCTTCCCTGGAGAGATCTGAGACTTCAAAAAGGTTATCAAGAATAACTTCCCCAATCATGTCATGTCTAGAAAATCTGTCAAAATCATAAACACTGAAATGCAATTTCCTGTTGCTGAGTTGATCATAGGCTACAGGAAACTGAAAGGTTTCATCAAAGACTGGATTTAATGTCTTTCTGTGAACTCGTGTCTGAAACTTCTTTTTCCTATCTGGAAGCAGATAAATCTTCACATAGGGGTCGGATGTTCCTGTGAAGTCTTTAGCAGGCAGATCTAAGGCTTTGACAATTGTGACAGCCAGAAGTTCATTCTCATAATCGTACCGGAGAGTGAAGTTAAGTTTTCCGCATGTTTTCACATCTTCTTGTTGCCCGTCAGAATCCACAGACTTCTGTTTGTAGAGTTCTGGTTTAATTCTCCCAATGCTGGTTGTGGTCTCTCCCCTTTGCAAAACCGGGTCTGTCCCCATGTTAAAGTCAACACTGGACACCTGCATCTGCCTTGGCAAGTGTCTCCTGAAGGAATTGTGCCTGCACACACACACACACACACACAGACACACACACACAGATACACAAAACAAAACAAGCCATGGTTATCTATGAGAAAAGACCATCTCTCAATAGATATAAGAAAAAATATAAGAAACAAAAGAAAAATATAAGAATAAATTAGTGAAAAGACTAAAAGAATTTAAAATAAAAGCCCTCTCCACACCCCCTTCAGTGTTTTGCAAGTGTTCAAGCATCCTTGAGAGGAAATGATCATTCAGAATTAATTTCTTGGCCCAGGAGACACCCACTGTCCCAGAAATAAATACATTTATAACTTTGCTTTCAGACTGTGCAATTGAAACTGAATTCATGTTCTTTCACAGAACAAGTTGACAGTTCCAACATTGCATGATCCCACTTTGCTAGGGTCTGAGTAAAGTACGGTCAAACAGAAAAAAAAAAACTTGCAGAGTTTTCATCAATACTCTCTGCTTTTTTGGAGGCATTCCATGGTGGTTTTCCAATTAAATATTTACCAGCCTTCACACTGACGACCGTAAAAGGCACCTGAAAGGGAAATGCAGAGCTGTGTCTGGAGGGTTTTAGCATAGTGCTTTGCCATCCTACAGCATTTCATATACACTTGCTTGGTATCTGCTACACTGAGGTGCAGGCTGCTTTCTCCAGAAGCGCTGGGATTATTTTGTTCTGCTTGCAATGCATTTCAGAGTTTTGCCAACAATTTTCTGCCATTGCTTTTTTTTTTTTTTTCCCTTTTGTTCTCACGGTCTGCCATGCAGTGTATTAGAAAGCTGATTCCTGTGCCACTAGCAAGAAACAGTATGTTAAATTCCTTGCAATTCTGAATACAATGTTACATAAACATATGTACTTATGGGCTTATCTTGCCTCATGAATCTGAATGGAAAGTTGTGCTGTTCCTACTAAGAGTGAAATCAAACCCCTGGCGTGCCATACAACCTTAGAGTAGTATAAAAACACTGGACAAAAAGACAAAAAGCTTCACAGCATTTATCTTTATCTTCATTATGTCTACACGATCCAGTTTATTTTTCAGGCATTTTCACATTTCCTTGGTACTTCCCTACCCCAACAATCTGTGCTGCAGAAGCTTACCACCTCCTCCTGTGAGCACACTTAGTTGCCATTAAAGAACAATCCAATTGTCAGAATTTCCTCTGCTTTTTTGCAATCAATTGCTTATTAATGCCACATGTAGCCTTGCCTTATTGCTTGGTTTCCCTGTGGTGTTGTGTTCTGAAAACAAGAGGTGTCACAGCTGTGTGTTTCTTTCTTTAAAACAGAAATGCAAATTGTCCATTTGAAAGCAACCAGGACTCATTTCATAGATATTATTTGTATTTCTGCTGTAAGTGAAGAGGTTGCAGAAGGCAAGAAGCACAAAACTGCTGCAGTTCAGCTGAGCAGGGATACAAGAGGGTAATCTGTGGCTATTAAATAATAGATAAGAACCTTTCCCCTTTCAGCTCTTTGAGCCCTGCTGGGTGCAGGGAGCCAGTCCTAGCTCAACACAAGAACAGGGCAGGGAGACCTGCATAGTCTAGACTTGAAGTAGCTCAAAAATCCCCAGGTGTTTGGATGTCAAATTTAGACGAGTACTGCACCCCTCTTGTAACACACTTGGCCTTTCTTTCTTTACAGATAGACAAGTGGAAAGATTTTCTTCTCTCTTATATGTTAAAACTCCCCGAACCCATAGTGTCTAATTTCCACATTGGAATGGAGTGAGGAATGAAAAGGCCCTGACTGGTCAGAAAAGGAGAATATTGTTCTCAGGGAGTTTCACAGCTGTTCTTGTGCTTTTGCCTCCAAGAAGCACAAGAGCTCATGGGTGTGCCAAATTTGGGGAAGGGGCTGAAATCCACCCAAAATGCAGGGCAATAAATTCCTGAGCAGGCAGCAGTTTAGGGACTATCTTTTTAGTGTCTTTGACTCCTAATGAGGTCCAGGCAGACCTGTGTTACTGCTGCTTCTGTCAGTGCTCAGGAAACCTGTGCAGAGAGGGCTCCCTGAGTGCTCCTGACACCTGCCACTGTACTACTGAGATACCCAGATGATCACAGGGTCGTAGAATAGTTTGAGTCAGAGAGCACCTTATAGATGATCTAGTTCCAATCCCCCTGCCATGAGGGATGTGTTCAAACCCTGTTATACATAAGCAGTGGCTAAAACTGCCTTTTTAGGGAAAACAGTGAAACTGATTATACAACATCAGTTTGACCAGAAACAGGTACATGACAAATTCTCTTCAACTTCTCTTACATTTTTGTCAACCTGGATTAATGTAAGCAAAAGCAATATATGACACCCCAAATCTATGATTTCTGAGGTGCAAGGTTTCTTTTAAATTTTCAGACTTCACGCACTTCAGATGCTCTACCGAATTGTTGTGAGATGTCACTAAGTAAAAGAATGCATTTGTACGACTGTTCCCTGTGGGAATTAGCAGCACTTTTGCTCTAGTAAGCCAAAGTCCTAATTACACAGTGCCTAGTATCTGTTCTGAGTCACAGCATTTCACCAAGACAGCTAATTGGTCTGCTAATTATTAAGATGTTTCATTGTTGTCATGGCAACATATTTATCTTCTTTTGTTCTGCAGTAACAAAGGGATTAATGACCGTGATAATGAAATACAAGGATGTCAGAAAACCAGGTTGTTAAAATGTGGCAGAGCTACCAACAGATGCAAATCTAGGTATGTCAACCTCTACTGACTCTTACATGCAGCACTCCTACAGCAGACTTGCCTTCCATAACAGAACAAATGCATTTTGAGCATTAGCAAATCTGTATGTAAATGTAATATAAAACTGTATTTGCATGGGCATAATGACACCATGAAGCTGACTCCTAACTCAGTGAGACTGCCACATCTGTGACAAAATGGAGGGATAGGGTGCTGGTTTATGGTATGACTTGAGATTTATGAGGGTGACTTGGGTCTAGCTTTCCTAGATGGCATTTGAGCAATCTTTTGGCCCAAATCCAGAAAAGAGCATGATTACTGGTGGTATTTAGACAGAACAAAAGCTTCTCCTTGCAACCACTAAAATCAACAGATATGTTTGCTTTTCTTTAACCTTAACAAACCCGAGCACTTCACTTTTGCCTTCGTGCCTCTTGGGAACTGACTGGCTCAACATGTTCCTCTCCAGCTGACACTAAAGAGAAAAAAGCACATTCTTGGAAAGTACAGGTGAATGTTTGAAGGATGGACTTCCATAGAAGCAATAAATTATATTGCAAAATACTATCACAAAGTATGGGAGAGGGTGGTTCTCAAAAACACAGAGCAAAATTATTTGCAAATGAGCACCACTGCTGCAGTTCTTCTGCTGTAGTGGTTAATTGGCATCAAGGACAGAAGAGCTTTTAAGAAACAGGTATTTTCATATTATCAGGGACTATGAAAAATATGTAGGTATTACTAAACAGAAATATATAATTTCCCCATACTAACATGTCTCTCTGCCAATGTACAGGCTAAAAAATGTGATCAGTCACATTTGATTGTTGCTCTGATTGGCTTATTAAAATCCTCATGCTTCAATTACAATTGCTTAATATGGATTAATTTATTTTATTAAGAGCTGATGGCTGCATGAAGCCATCACAGAACTGGTGACTTTAATTTGCCCTGTCTCAGGTGAGCTGAGTGCACAGGAGACAATCCAGACAGCAAATATTCCTCTCAGACCCTTTGTCAATGGAATACATTTAGGAGAGAGTGCATCTGAATCCCTCGGGACTCCTGAGGACAACAAAGCAGTGCTGCATTGAAAATGGTGCAAGAGAAGTTGTGCTCCCTCTGCATCTGCCTTTGCTTGCTTTTTATTTAGAGGCCCCCAGTCAAGGACACCAGAGCCAGGTTTCAATCATTTTGCTGGTACATTGCTGCCAGCTGGGCTTAAAACAAAAAAGGAGTAATTCAGAAACCTGGTCTAAATGTCCAGCCTCATTCTCACATATGATATTCTTGACAGCAGCAATTAATATGGGCTGTTAGGTTAGGACTCCCTTAAGGCAGGCAGGGTGTAGATAAAATGTGTTTACAAACAGAAAGATCACAATTTCTGGGTAATTTTTAAGGCACCTGTCATTCTAAACATGTTTTGTAAAAGGATGCAGAATTTTTCACCAAACTCTAAAAGAAGGTGATGTTTCCAAACACCCTGCTACTATGGCTGTGGTGGGACAATCAGTTACTCAAAGCACAAGGGCTGTCCCTTTCGGAGATTTAACCCTGATAACCTTGAGAAGATAAAAAGAAATCTCCCTTTCAAGGTTGCAGAAAGACTGGTATTGATAGGAAGTTCTACTTATGTAAAACTGTCCTTGGCTTCACAAATATTTTGTATTCATTTAGATCCCAGTCCAAATCACTCTAGAGACCTGTGAGAATATTTTCACTG
Source organism: Camarhynchus parvulus (assembly GCF_901933205.1). Classification (NCBI taxonomy): domain Eukaryota; kingdom Metazoa; phylum Chordata; class Aves; order Passeriformes; family Thraupidae; genus Camarhynchus; species Camarhynchus parvulus. The sequence goes on from NC_044586.1 coordinate 11,880,126, forward strand.
CCTGAAGTAGATCTGGAGCATATCCCTGGAACTTCTTTCTTCCCCTATAGTACAGCTGGGACTATTCAAGTCCATTTGCCAGCCAGCTATTTCTTCAGTCTATTCAGGAGGTCAGACAGTCTGAATACTTGGATTTGATGGATAAATGCTTTCAGTTAATACCCTTTTAGGTAGCAGTGAGCTGGGTAATGGGCTTGCCATGCTAAACTGTACCAATTGTTGTTCCTCTGTGTTTAGTGCAACAGTTACAAGTTCAGAATTATCCGATGTTGTGGGAATGCTGCTCAGCGTTTGGATGCTGTGCTCCTGTTCTGAGCAGATGGATACAGTAACAGGAACCAGGCACAGGCAGGGTAATGTGGCTTACAGCCAGCTGGACAGTCTTATAATTCAGGAGATGCTTGGGCTGCTAAAGTCAGTCAGTCAGACCTCCTCTGGCTGGAGTGCTCTCATTTTGGGAGCTTCATATGCCTTCCTGCTGGCTGGTCTGTGAGGTTGGAATAGCTGAGAAAAAGCACTTGAGCACTCACTGCCACAACGAGTGCACTGAGCTGGCAAAACATTGTCTTTAGGGCTCCCAGGAGGCCAGCAAAGTATGTGCCCACTCAGTGTAAAGCATGTGTCTTCTCCTCCTTTTCCTCTAATTATTGTGAATTGAGCCTTTTTTTTTCTTTGTTTGTTTGTTTCTTTGGGTTTAGTGGTTTTTCTTATGTGGTTGGTTTTGGGATTTTTTTTTCTTGGTAGCATGTGTTTCCTTAGCAAACAGCATTTTGAGAACAATGCTATTTCCTACATAGTACCTATACTGTAACTTATGGCATTACACAATACTTCAGGTGCCTCTTTTAGCCTTTATTTTCCCAATCTTTGCTTATAAAACAATCCCCTTTTTATTTCAGGATTTGATCTTTGCAGTTCATTGTTTGTTTCCATGCATTAAATTTCCTGACAGTATTTGAAGAAAATCCCATTTGAATCTATAGGTCCCTGCACATCTTCACTGCTTTTCAATATAAAGTGGCACCTGATGCAAAATTAAAGTTTGTGTCCTCCACTTTAACACTAAAGAAAGCACAAAGGAATGCAATGTGCTTTTCATTTATTTATAGACCTATATGGAATCTGTGCAATTTTAAGATCAGTCCATAAGGATCTGTATTTTTAGACTGGAATTTTAGTTCCTTCAAAATCAGCAAACCACGTCTTCAGGAAATGTGCCATCAACAATGAGTCTATCACTCATTTGGTTGAAAGGGAAACTTTCATCTGCAGAAACAACTGATAGATCTATAAAAAACATCTCTGTGAAAATCTAGACTCACAGTTCTTTAAAAAAAACACTGAAATATGTTTTCCTGTAATCAAAACCCAAAAGGGAAATGCTTAAAGTAGCAACAGCTATCTTTACAAAGTAGTAGAAGATGTAGATTTCACTTTCATGTGTTAAAATGATTATGTAACTGAAGGGATACTAAATGTTTCAGAATATTCTGTCTAAAGAACAGTGTGTCTTCACATTCACATGACTGATGTTTTACCCATAACTTCTAAGAAACCTGTGAATAATCCAGCAATCCTGGTAATTTTCAGCGGTGTTCCTGCTCTACTTGTTCCTGGGAAAGGTGCCACGGGTGGGGGTGCCTCTGACCTACCTTGATGAGGACGTGGGCTCTGTGATCTGCCTCTGCATCCGAGCATGTCTGATCAGGTGCTCCTTCAGCGCGTTCTGCACCTCTGCTGGGATATCAGGGGAAGTGTGGCTGATTTTCAGCGCTGCTTCAAGCACCTTGGTCGTAGCTTTCCCATTTTCTTTGACTTCCTTTTTCTCGCTGTTCTCCAAAACCTCCGTGGGGGCGCTGGAGTTGCTCTGTGGGACATTGCTGGCGCTGGAGGTGAGGGGTTTGCTCCTCCAGCAGGGCCAGCACAGCTTCCAAAAGACAAAAAGCGAGACCACCAGCAAGGCGAGCCCACAGAAGCTGACAACCACTGCCAAGAGACTGACTGAGACATCTGCAAGGGATTAGAAACAAAAAGCATCATGACAGACAAACATGCAGAGAAAAAAAAAAATTAAAAAATGACACAAGCTAGAAGATAGAAGTGTTTTTATTATTATGTCTGTGTAGAGCTTTAAAGTCCTATTAAAGGTTGTGAGTTGTTGAGTTGGTTTTTTTTCTTTTTATTTTTGGTATCTAAGCTTGTACCTTTAAGACTTTCTTATTTTATTATTTTTTAATTTTTTTTATTATTTCTTTATTATTTTCTTATATCTGCTTCACAAGCATTCCTTTAGCTCTTCAGGCCAAGGGCCAGTATGTGTACTGCTCAGCACTCAGACATCCTTCTCAGACATCCTTCTCAGGAATTTTCATACTCAGGAATTTTCATACTCGGACATCCTTCTCAGAAATTTTCCTTCTCAGGAAGTAAGGAAACAACCCCAAAACCTCTCAGCCACTGTTGGCTGAGGATGTTGAGATCAGTAGATGAAAGAAATATTGACCTAGTTTGCTAAAGCAAAGTTATTATAATCAAACAACAAATATCCTCACTGAGATTTAAAGCAAACACATGAGAATTCTGTTCCCAAATCTAGATTTCCAGTTTTGAAAACAAGCACCTATACAGACAGCCTTCTCCTGGTGGGTAATGTACACATCCCTTTGCTTACTGGCTTCAGATGGAGGACACAGGTGCTGAAAACATCACCAACTTGAATTTCAGTCAGAGGTTGTTGATGCTTAGTTCTTTAGAACATATATTTAGAACATCAAGAACATGTTGATGGAAAAGTTAAGCCACAGTCAACATTTTCTATCGGTACACATGAAGACAGATTAGATCTAAACTGCTAAAGGCTGATGCACAAATTTCTTTGAGATTTGCCAAACTTCTGACTCTGTGTGCCAGCTGCTTCAGAAACATTTTCAACCCCAACATTTAGGTGTAAACAGGAACAAGATAAAGTCTGTCATAAATAAGAGCTTTCTGTGGTTAAATCACCAGCTCCAGACTAAGGCTTTGTCAGACCAAGATAGCACAGATATACCAGTATCTAAAATTCTGCTGTGAAAATGCATCTGGCTTCAGAGAACACAGTGAAATGCTCCGAGCTGTACAGAGATCATGCTGTACACTCAGCTACTCTGGCTGCCCTGTGTTTGACTTTTGCTGCCAAAACTGCTTAGAATATCCAACAGCCTGGCCAGAGATAGGAGAGCAGATTTCATAGCAACAAAATTCCATGGACGCACACAGGTTTTACAAGATGGTAGATCACCAGGACTGCCAGTTGAGCCCTAATTAGGAGTTTTATTCTATGTGACACGCTTCCATTTGATTTTTCCAGTATCCTGTAGTATTATAACCAAAAAATCCCTTTCCTTTTCAAAACAGCTTTTTTATATGCATTAAAATTATTCACTAAGCCCTGCTTAAATATCCCTCAAGGAATGGCTGCTGCTGTTTGTTACAACAAGTTTTGACAGTTTAAGAGCTAATACTTGATTGTATCCATAACTGCAGGCTACAGGCTACTAAATTGAACCACTGGCAAAGTGCAAAGAGAGTTTGAGCATATTTTTATAGATTTTCACATGAGTAAAAAGGTATGGATTAGCTCCATGAAGCATTATGTACCTCACTAGTGCTTATGAGAATTGAAGACAGAAAGATGAAGCAGAATGATGAAGATAGAAAGCTGAAGGTAAAAATTTGGGAATGTTTTCTTTATTAATATATAATACCCAGATGCATCTCAGTAACAAACAGAACTTACAGAACCAAACTGAACTTACAGACCACTCCTCATGAAAATGTAGGAGAAAAGCAAAAATGTATAGAAAATGTTATAGTCTGGAGATCATACACTTCCAGCCAATTCCTAGCCATGGATCAGGAATTACAATAGATAAATGATTATTCTTAGTGGGTGGTTTGGATGTGCGTTTCTGTTTCAGAGGATGACAGGCATTAATAGCAAGGAGAGAGGCTCTTGCATGACCTCAGTTCCAGGGAATCGTCTGTAGTGGATTGATTGACAGAAGCCAGAGGCCCATCACAGCTGCTCTGTCAGCCCCTTCCTAAGATGGACAGCGGAAAAAATATAACAAAACAGCTTGTGGGTCAAGATAAGGACAGGGAGAGATCGGTCAGCAATTACTGTCATGGGCAAAACAGACTTAACTTGGGGAAATAAATTTATTACCAATCAAATCAATAAAACCGAACAATAAAACACTTTTCTGCACTCCTCCCTTCTTCTGGGGCTCAACTTCACTCCTGCTTCCTCTGCCTCCCCCCTGCAGCAGCACAGGGGCAATGAGGCTGCATCAGCTCATCTCACATTGTCTCTGCTGCTCCATCCTCTTCAGGACTCCTCACACTCCTGCCCCGCGGCTCTCCTGTAGTGTGTGGTTCCTGGCATGGGAGCCAGTCCTGCACAAACTCCAGTGGGAATCCTTCCCACACACTGCCCCAGGGTGTCCCTTCTGCTGGGAGCAGGCCTTGGGGAGCACACTGCCCCAGCACCAGCCCACTGCAGGGTCAGCAGTCATTGTAGATATTTTTTTCCCCCAACGAGCAGGAGAGAATGAGGTATCTGACTCCATCTTATCAGAAGGCTAATTAATTACTTTATTATACTCTATTATTCAATATTATATTACATTATATTACATTACATCCAAACTGAATCTGCCAAGCACTCAACTGCACACAACTGCCCAGAATCCCGTGACTGTCACCCAACAGTCCCAACATACACACAGGATAGGCCCTGATAGACCGAGGAAACAAAACACCATCACTGTGGGTAAACACTCTCCATACTGCGTTCTACTTTTGCACAAACACAGGCACAGCAAATGATAAGAATCGTTTTTCCTTTCTCTGAGGTTCAGAGAATGTGAAACCCAAAAATATTCTTGGGAAGAACTGTGCCTTGCTTTTCTCGGTGAAGAGAAATGCAGCGACAAGGAGTCTTGGCTGCAAACCTGCTCCAGTGAGGGATCCTCTCTCTTTCCACAGGTCCACAGATCCTGCCAGGGGTCTTCTGCAGGGTGGGCTCCTCACAGGATCGTGGCCTCCTTTGGGAATTCACCTGCTTTGGGATTGGGATGGGCTGCAGCAGTGAAGTCCTGCAGTGGGAGGCACCTCACTCTCACACCTAGCCATGGTATTTTCTGAAAAATCCTTTCCTTAGGATTTTTTCTCCTGAGAAGCTGAGAGGCCTCAAGAACAAAATGTAAACAATGGTTATCTGCTGCTGTGGAATGCAACAGGTGGATCTGTGATTGGTCTCATGTGGTTGTTTCTAAAAAATGACCAATCACAGTCCAGCTGTCTCAGACTGTCTCAATCAGACACAAGCCTTTGTTATCATTATTTCTTTTTCTATTCTTAGCTAGCCTTCTGATGAAATCCTTTCTTCTATTCTTTTAGTATAGTTTTAATATAATACACATCATAAAATAATAAATCAAGCCTTCTGAAACATGGAGTCAGATCCTCCTCTCTTCCCTCACCCTCGGACCCCTGTGAACACCACCACACTGGAGATCCCCCTCCTCTCCTTCTTCACAGACCTTGCTGTCTGCAGAGTTGTTCCTCACAAATTCTCACTCCCCTCCTCCAGCTGCTGATGCACAGCAGATTTTTTTTTTCCCTTCTTAAAAACCTTTTCCTGCAACCCCTGTGTGTGTGGGGCTCAGCCTAGGCCATCCTGGAGCCAGCTGGCTTTGGCTCTGTGGGGGAAGATTCCAGAAGCTTCTCACACAAACCCCCTCCTGCTACCAAAACCTGGCCAGGCAAACCCAATGCACAGCCAAAAGCAAATTTACTATATTCATACAGAGGTGGGCCTCACTGAAGAACCTTCTTTGATACATTGAACCAGACAAATTGTCAGGCAGCCCGGCCAAATTTTTTTTTCAGTTCTCAAAGCGTGACAAAAAGTGGAACTCATGAAAATGTTGATGGTCTGCCAGAAATAAATAAAAATTAAGAAAAACAAAAAGAGAAGAAAACAAAAAATAAATTCAATTTTGGGTGATTTGCAATATTGCCAGCTCAGTTTAGGGACAGTTGGCATAATTAGGTTATATTTTGAGAGGAAGACTTCTAGAACTGAAAATTGTAGGTTTTTTTTTTCATTTGGAAAATGTTGAAGGAGGATGTTTTAACAACTTTGAAACTGCTGGAAACATTTCAAAACCAGAAATATGAAAATTGATCCCTTCCAGCAGAGCTTCAATTTGATGAATAGATACTATCAGCTGAAAAACATTGCATCAAAGCATTTCTAGCCAATTCTAATTTAAGTTTTTCACTGCAAGACATTTTTCAAGCCTTCAAATAACTTCTTGTCTCCTTTCAACACCTACTCCTGTACTTCAACTTTCTCTAAGCTGTTTTTCTGGATTTCCATTAAGCTACTTCAAAGTTGAAAAAAGCTCCCAGAATCTTTACAGAAAATATGTTTTATATCTGTAAAATAATCCCATGAAATATCTAAAGTCTTACAAGCAGAGATAAGGACCTAATTCTATAAGCAGTTGCAGTCTCATTTTTTTGCTATTTTATTAATAAATTAAACAGCCTCACATATTGAATTTCATAGTGCAACAAATACAGAAAATATTTGAATTGCAAGAAAAATTACCAAAAAATAGTTCATTACAAAAAACTACTTAATTACATTTATTGCCACAATTGCTAAAAAGCAATCACCATGCCATGAAATAAAAATTGACATAAAAAGCATATTGTTTAATGTCCTTTCTTCTGTCAGTCACTCAACTGAACAATTATGAGACATTTGTTGTTATGTGAAGAGTGAAATCATCTGAAGAGAAGTCAAATCCTTTGTGTTGGGCTGGATAGGCCTCCTTTATTAAGGTTTTATAGGAAGTTTGGTTGAAGAATGTAGAACATTAAGATGAGGTTCTGCAGACTTGGAGCTTCTTCACATCCCTGCCAAGGAATCTTGATTGGGAAGAAAAATGGGTACTGAAGGATGGATTTGCCATCAGACCAGGGTTGCACTTCACATAAAAAAGTATTATTTTAAGATATAGAACTGATGACAAATTCAAAGACTGCCTAAGACTAAAGGGCAGAGGAGATAATGCTGGGACAGCATTCATTGTCAACATTGCGAATAATGTTCTCATTGGTCCAAAAGAAAACAAAACCAATCTTGCACAAATTTTTCTGAACTGGTAATTGCAGATTGTCTGCAATGATTTAGATTTGCACAGAACAGGACATCCCTCTGAAAATTCAGAAATATTATGGAATTATGCATTTCCCATTCTTGTTCTCATGCTTGGTATACTCAGGAATGTCAAGAAGATCTTTTTTTTCTCATACCATCCCCTCTGGTCAGTGGGAGATCTTCCAATGATTTCATTTCACTCTTGGTGAACTCCCTTTACTGATGTTTGCCCTAAATGTCGTATTTCTAGTCTTGATAAAATTTAGTAACTGAAAGCATCCTGTTTCCTCATGGTTTTGTATTTAAAACTACTCCTTCAAGATATGAAATTTTGGACAATTTTATATTTCTCATTTAAAAAGGCATGTGTATTGAGAAGCCTCAAAAATTCTCTGTATTTTTATAAACACCCTCTGATACATTTCTACCATAAAAATCTTCTTGATAGTCCGTTTTTTGTATCAGGCAAGTACTTCAGAAATATCCCCATGTGTTGCTTCTTTTTTTTTCTTTTCTGGATGCTAGGTAATGTCTTGAGTACCGGGTTTGGTACTGTAGATTTCAAAAAGTTTTTGTTTGGAACTTGCCTCAGAAAAGTTCTGCCCATGGATCCGTTTGCAAACATGCACATTGGCAGACTTCCATTTCAAAACCAAATTAAGGTCACTTACATTTTAGGCAATCTATGCTCAATCAGATAAACCAATGTCTCTGATTTTCTAGGATTTGAAGGGAAGCAGGGCCCTTATAAATTATAAAAGGCCTGGGGCCAATAAATCTCCCCTATCCCCATGTAGATGAAGTAGTTGGTTCAACCCATCATTTCTGCTGTTAGGTTTCCTTGGGGAAATTTTAAGCACATAAAAACTTGCTGGTATTAATTTTTACTCTGCATTAGCAGACCTTCCACAATTACCCCTGTCTCATCCAAATCCCTTCAGATGGGGACATGATGCTTTAGCATGCCTCAGAAAGTGGCAGGTGCAGAGTCTTGTATTTTCTCTCTCAATCTGAACCTGTCAAAACACCTGACTTAGATATCAAATGGCAAAAAAAGCCTTTCACTTAAAAGAGTAGGTGTGACCTCCTGTTCCCACGGAGAAGCATCCTTAGAAGATCTTCCTCAGACTTTTACTCTGGCCTTATTGTGAATGTGTTCCCTCCCTGTTAATTCATTCTGGTGCCTGAATATTTTTTCACAGAGCCACCACCATCTTCTGGCTGGTAGATCACTTCTTAATGCTAGCAGAACTCTGTGATAGCTTTTTTCCTGACAGGAGGGGAGCTAAATGAATTCAAGGATCACTGTGATTTACTACATGATCACAGCATACAGAATTATTAATCTCTTGTCAAAATCAATTTGTCTAAGTTATATTAGAGATGATGGGTCTCACTTTTGCTTGGCTGGGTCTGTAAATTATTGGTCTTCACTCTCAAGGCTCTTTCTGGCCTATATGCTTTTTTGCTTGTTGTCTCTCACTTAATCTCAACAGGAGGGATTGCTAGACCCAGACCTGCCCGTTTAGTTTTCCATTAAATGAAAAAACCCTAGAGCCTTATGCTTGGTCCTGTGCAATTCTCACACTTTTGAGGATCTCTTTGTGTCTGCAAGATGCCCTCACTACCCTCTTTCAATCAGAACACACCATGAGCTCTCTGGGCTGCTGCTCACCACAAGCACACCACAAGCTGCAAGGAGGTTCATGCCACTCAAGTGTCATCTTTGAATTGTCATGGCTATGTTTATTCTCACCTAGCATTATATAACACACACCTCACACATATGACAGGACCCAGGCAAATACTATGTCTCTTCATCATCTTTACAGACTTGTTCTCCAGATGGTAGAAATCTTTCTGTATTTTTCTCCTGTATTTCATTATGAAGTGTGTGTAGAGTAAGATTATTTTGTAAACCTCTTAGTTTTTTCTGTGTACTGCTGCTATCTGTATTGCTGTGACTGCCTTCACATTTGCTGTAAATAAGTCTGGTCTCAGTGGTACGTTTACCCCCCTGATTTTGCCTTTATGCTGCTGGATTAGATGTATTTCTGGCTTTCACAGCTTATTAGCACTGATCTTGTAAGTTATGCTTTTTAGTAACCCTGCACTTTTTTCCCACCAAGCCTTATTTCTCTGATAGCAACATTGATCTAACCAGGCGATGAGCTGAATGGTAAATAATTTGGTCGGTCTGTTGCCTGTTAAAATGTTTATTATTTGATTTTCTCACATTCCCCTGTAGCAGAGACACAGTTTCATTTCTCTGTAACAGAATGCTCACTTGTTTCACACAACAGTTACTTTATCACAAAGAAAAATGCTCCTTTCTTGTATGACAGCCTGATAACTGTAGATTTCACATTTGTCCAAACCATTTCTCATCCCCTTCATGCTTTGGCACAGCTGAGCAGAATTTACAAGCACTCTGTGGGGTAAATCTGTTCTTCCCCCTCCCCTAAATAGATCCAGGCAGTGCAAGCACAGGCACAGCTCACACTGCTTGTGGATGTGTATGCATTGTGTGCGTGAACACAGTGTGTTCAAAGGAATCAGGACTAAATGTAAACCAAATCAGCTGCCACCCAGCAGGCTGAGTGCTGTCAGAGAAGCTTCTGACAGCCAACAGGAGGCACATGACAGCTACAGCAGGAGAGCACAAGGCATTGCTCTTTGTGGAAGAGTGAGTCTGTACTACAGACTGGCCACGGGCAGGATGCTCCAGTGCTTTCTTGCTCCCTCTGTACTTTTATAGCAAACTGTCAGTCAGGGGTAGGGTTAAAAACTTGGTAGGTTAAACTGTTATGTTAACAGAATAACTGTCAGTAGAATATTTACATGAATAACAAATGATCCCCTAGAAGCTGATGCTCTTTGCATGGTCAACTTTCAAAAATCGATTGTCTGACAAACAAAGGAGCAAGAGTGAGCATCACTCTCAAGATATTCACTACCCAATCTAGTGGGCTAAAATCTGCCCTCAATGTTTATAGCAGAGCTGGGTTTCCAGCTCTGTAGTAAACATTTGTCACCCATGGGAACTGATAATGAGAGAGTAAAGTTTTGCATGACCAGCAGGCCTAAAAAAAGGCAAAGAGCACAAAGTACCCACCATTTGCAGAGGACATAAAATGAATTTTAAACATGTGTCCCTAGAGCAGAATGTCCAAACTCCTCTCATTATGGTGTGTGCAATTGGCTTAATCTTCAGAAATGCTCACAACTGGGACCTTTGATGCGCTTGGTTCCACTGAAAATGAGGAGGGATGCTTAGCTGAAAAAATTAATTGGAGTCCTTTTTTAATGAGATAACCTGAGCCAAGATACCAGTATAACCACACTGCATATATGAGTTTGGGACAGTTATAGAAAAGGAATAATTTAATAAGTTTAGAGATAAAATTTATTATGTGAAATCCTGCACATCCAGCTCCCATTTATTTTCCACCTTAACTCTTATAATTGACATCTTAATTATTTTGCCCAAATGTACTGGAGGTGTAAAATAAAAATAAAACAGCTGCACGTCTAATTGTGCATTTTGCCACAAATGCTATAACTTTCAGAAGAAAGCTCACAGTCATCTAATCCTACAGAGGTACTATAAACCTAAACATCTTCCTAATCTTTTCACTTGAGCATTCCCCGCAGATGAGCAAAATAATAGTTCTTGTCATTACTGTGGCAGAAAATGTAACAGTAGATGTCTATATTCACTTCTCTAAAGTTCTTAGAAATTTACTAAATTTTCTATCTCATGAAGATTATTTGCTATGAGTTCTGTAGATTGATTGTTCATTACACTGAATATGATTACCCCTTCTTGACCCAAGTAGTGAGCAGTAATTGAGAGTCCTAAGGTGTTGGTGCTGGCACTGAGAGGAAAAATCTGTTAAATAATCAGTCATTTCTTTGATGTAAACCTGTCTGTTCCCTTATTGGCAGGAAATGTGAATATCTCCCCTTTCTGCTTTGTTTCTTCATTTTGTTACACTCTGCCTTCCCAGAGCCATACTCACCATTTTTTCTTCTGACTGTATCTCCAGCTTCCTCTTCTTTGTTTGTTTATCTTTTTTATGCTTCTTTCTCTCATCTAGGCATACACACTACCAAAAAAAAACAATCACTGCCCAGCGTCTCTGCTTCCCTCTGAAACTTCTTGGGTCATGGGGTCAATATTTTCTTATATTTTGCTTTGAGCCTGTGATGCATCTTCTGCCTCAAGAAGCAGATTCCTCTGAGAAGCTTGGCTGCTTTTCATGGTCTAGCTGAACAGAAGGCTATCCCCACACTCACTAACATAACCTTACCAATGCAGTTCTAGTTGCATTTCACAGTGTTTTCAACTCCCAGAACCTGTTTTTATCCTTGTATTAAATAGAAATGGTCTGCTTTTCTTTTTGCCATCTTTTACTTTCTGAAAGGTTGCTTGCACCATTCTTTCCTTTTCAAATATGTGGCTCCTCATGATTTACAGAATCACAGAATATTCTGAGTTGGAAGGATCCTTGGACCCACAAGGATCACCTAGTCCAACTCCTGGCCCTGCAGAGCACCATCCCCAGGAATCACACCATGTGCCTGGAAGCATTGTCCAAATGTTTCTTGAGTTCTGTCAGGCTTGGTACAATTTAGACTTCTCTCCTTTAGTGACATCTCATTAGTGATTTTTGCCTATTCTACCTTTGTGATATTTTTAGGAATCTTTTTGAAACAAGGAAAACAGAATGGACTTAACATTTCCACCTTTCATGAAGAGGATCCGTGGTTGTTCAGTGCTCTGGACAACATTAGCTTTATTCATAAAGATGACAAAGAACTCTATGTGCATATGAAGAGGAGATTTGGCATGGCTCACTTTTCAGTGACACCACTTCTCTCAGCTTAAACTGTATTTAGAGTATTTCTGCTCATAAAATTGATGCAAGTTATGTTTATATCTCGTCTACCTAAGTGCTTACATGCTAAAATATTGTGAATTATCAGAAATGACAGTGTGTCTGGTCCTCCTTTGGAGACAGAGTATTACTATATGTTCATTAGCAGTGTTGTTAATGAGATAATGCTCAATATACTGTGCATCTCAATAAAGTTGACACCCATCATCTAATATTGGTTTCCTTTTAAGGGGGAAAAAGTGAGATTCAGGAATTCAGCTGGGATGTGGCGCCAATGGCTCCAGGTCCTGTTAACTCTATTTTTTTCCCTAATCCAACAACTATAAGGTATTACAAATGGAAATCAAAGAAGATTGCTGACTTTCAAGAAATGCTTAAAAAGAAGCTCATCTAATTATACATAATGCACCATTGAACCAAGTGTTGAAGATTCACATTTTCTAAACAGCAGATCTTGGTTTACCTCATGGAATGTTTTCTGTCCTTCATATCCCACCTGTTTATACACCGACTTTGCAGAGCCCAATTTTCCAGGCTCCATAGGGTAATGCTGTTTTCATTCAACCTTCTCCCATTCAGACCATGGAGACTAACACAGAGCATGATGAGAATATTCAGGATCTGTGCTGGGGGAAAGCCTGCAGCCCCCTCGCCCCTCCTCACCTTGCTGCCCTGCCCCAGTGGCTGGGTTGGGCTGGGATGACTAGAGCAGGGTCAGACAACAGTGATTTTGATCTGATGTACTACAAATAACCCGAAATTTGTGGTAAAATCTGCGGGTATTCAAAGAAAAGAAAGCAGCAACAAAAAGCCCATCAGCTGAGGTGGCAGCGACAGCGCAGCTGGCGCACACGCTGAGAACCTGCTGCTTTACATGACCCAGTGTTAATTTATTTAATTTGCACTGTTACACTTGGCATGTGCTGGCCATAACGCAAGCTGTTCATTTGCATTTATGGATAGACAGTAGAGGTTATCAATCCCATCTAGCTGAAATTAAGCCCGGAACTTTGAGCAACTTTCAAGCCCTGTCCTAAAAATAAGTGCTGAGGAAAACAAGGTGTCCAGAGAGCACCACACAGGATAACGTAAAAGTGCGGAGTTGCTTCCAAAAGGTGCAGAAAATCCAGATATCAGGGACCAAAGGCACCACTATTAGGACTCAAAATCTTAGTTTCAATATGACAATTTTTCTGAATTTGGAACGTTTAAATTAACCCAAATTTTCTCCTCCCACCCTACCCAAATTTTCCTGTGCAAGTGTCCCGGGCCGGTCCGAAGCTCTGCCCTGACTTCACAGGTTCCCAATGCCTGTCAGACGGCTCTCCGGCCTCCCCCAGCGATGAGCGGAGAGGATGCAAAACCCTCCAACCCCACTCAGAAAGTGGAGGCTGCGAGGCGGGACGTGCCGAGCTGCAGCCGATCCCTGCCGGCTGCCCGCCCTGCCCGCCGCCGAGCCTGCTGCCCGGACCCCAGTGTCGCACGCCGAACGCAGAGGGACAGCGGGGACGAGAGAGGGGCCAAGAGAGGAAGAGCGGGTGCAGCCCGCGCGTGGCGCGCCCGGTGCACGGAACCGCTGCCCACCTGTGACAAGAGCACGGACCGCAGCTCTCTGTCCCCCTTCCCGCCTGTGACAAGAACATGGACCTCTGCCCGCCTGTGACAACAGCACGGACCGCAGCCGTCTGCCCACCCGTGACAAGAGCACGGACCGCAGCCCTGTGCCCCGCTGCCCACCCGTGACAAGTGCACGGACCGCAGCCCTGTGTCCCGCTTCCCACCCGTGACAAGAGCATGGACCTCAGCCCTCTGCCCGCCCGAGCACGGACCGCATCCCGCTACCCGCTAACACCTGCAGCAGCAGCCCCGGGCTTTCCGTACAGACAAACTCCCGTCGTGGGGAAAACCTTGCCGAAGCGGAGCTGCGGGTGGCGAACCAGCGAGCTGCGCGGGAACGGGGCCGTCTCCGGCGGCGATTTCTGTCCCCTGGGCACCTGTCCGTGCTCCCCGGCCCCACGCCCGCACCCACGCCCGCTGTCCCCGCGTTTGCCCCGCCGCGCTGGTCCCGGCGCTCCCCTCAGCGCTCCTCGGCGGGCTGTGAGAGGGAGCGGATTTTAAAGCGGGCTGCGTGCCTGCCCCCCCCTTCCGCCCCCTCGCCACGCAGGGAAAGCGAAGGAAAAAGTTGCGCTCTCCGGCCGCCCACGCCTCGCTGTCCGCCCCGCGGCGGCGGCGGGGCCGGTGCCGGTACCTGTGCCGCCGATGCCCTGCCGGGCGCTCTCCAGGGGGAAGATGCCGGCGCACTTCTCCCGCTCCACCTGCCCGCCCAGGCACAGCTCCGAGATGATCTGCAGCGCCTTGTGGCAGAGGCTGCCCACGCCGTCCTCCGCCGGGAAACTCATCTTGCGCCCCGGCCGCCGCCGCTAGGCCATGGCCGGCGCGGGACGGCTCCGCGCCCGACCCGCGCTGCCTCCGCGGGGAGCGGAGCGGGGCGGAGCGGCGGCGGCGGCTGGAGCGGCGCGAGTGCACCGAAGAAGTAGTGAAGGAGCGGGGGGGAGGCAAAAAAAAAAAAAAAAAAAAAAAAAAAAAGAGGGGGAGGAAAAAAAAAAAAAAAAAAGGGGGAAAAAAATAAACATCCACTTAGCAACGCCTTTTGTGGCTCCGGGCTCCGGCAGGCGGCTCGGCCAATAGCAGCCCGGCGCGGGGGCCGGGGGGGGCCCTCGCATCCCCCGGGAAACTTTTCCTTCCCCCGCCCCGCGGCCCCGCTCCGTGCGGTGCGGTGGGCGGAGCGTGGTCCCCTCCCGGCCGCAGCACCCCCGGCCCCGCGGGGCAGCAGGGACAGCGCGGGGAGAGCGGGGGGACAGCGGGGACAGCGCGGGGAGAGCGCGGGGACAGCGGGGAGAGCGCGGGGACAGCGGGGACGCGCGGAGCGGGGACGGGAGCCGGGGACGCGGGGAGGCGGACGCGGGGGACAGCGCGGGGACAGCGGGGCGCTCCGGGCGCAGCTCCTCGGCCGCTCACCAGCCGAGCTGGTTCCTCACCGCTCCGCTCGTTCTTCCCCCAGCGTTTCTTCCGAGGTGACCTCGGCGCGGTGATCTTCATTGCGGGCTACTGAGCGGCGTCGAGGAACTTCATCGACCAAAATCACCGTCTCCACTCCGCTTCCCCGCAATCGACATTGACTCTGTCGATTTCTTTAACTTCTAAAGAAGTTAGAGCAACCTTACGATTGTCTGGTCTGTTTCGTCTACAAATTCTGTAAAGTTGGGTTATTTTATAGGTAAAAAAGTTGCAGCTGCGGCGTGTGTTTGAATATACTTCTAAAAATCAGCGCAGTGTATGCCACTAGTGGTTGTTTCAGTTATTGGCTATGGAGCTGAGCAAGACTTCATCTGTTACCTTGTTCATCTACTTACTGAAATTCTGACACAAGTTTATGTTTCTGTGGGAAAATTCCTCAAGTTCAACTGCATAAATATGTCTTGCAGTGCTTAATTCTAACTAGGCATAGATGGAAGGATGTCTGCCAGCAGTTTGCTTAGCAGCGCTGCTTGTAGTCTGCTGCTTGGGTGTCTTGGTTTCATAGGCATGAGAAGTTAACTTCTATGCTGCTGTGGGGTTTTTTCCCTCTAGATTTTGAGTTTTTTATCTGTTACCTGTAAACAAATATCTCTAGCAAACTGTCAAGTTAACAGTTGAAAACTTTAAAGCCATCCTTCGATAGCTGAATTACAGGATAAGAAAATTAATTATTATTCCAGTTTTAATTCTGAAATTCTATACTTTGTATAGCATAGATAATTGTTAAAAACACAAGAAGATACTTCTAAACCCCAGCCTTTTGGTGGTTTGAAGGAGCATGCATTTATACAGATGAATTCATGAATATGCACTTTTCAATATCTTAGGGAAGTAGTAGACTGAGTTGTACACAAACTGTAACATCAACACAAAATCTGTTCCACAGAGCTTTTTTTTTCAGAGATATAACACCTATTTCAGAAATATCAGATGCTACTAAAGAAATTGTTCCCCATTTAATGTCTTTCCTGAAACTGGCACTGTCAAAACCCTTTGTTAATGCTGCAAAATATTCTGTCAAATTTTAGAATGTTTAGACTGTAGCTAGGCAGGGCACAGAACTGTGGAGGTCTATTTGAAGACTCCTTTCACCCTCATAGGGAACTAAATCTGTATAATTATTAAAATAGTCTTGCTAGCAATAAAAATGTATGTAGATATTTTCATTAGAGTGAAGGCAACTGCTGCCTGCATCCAAACTTCAAAATATGAACATATTTACTGTCTGTGTGACATTTACAGTCCTGTTCCCAAAATTCTGTCATGCATCACCAACTAATAATTAAGCAGTCTGTTTATCTTTGAGACTCACCCAGAACTCTAGCAAAAGCTAACAGGAGGCACATATACATAGAAAGGGTCTTAATCAGAAATTGGTATTAATGCCAGCAAGGACTTCATTTAAAGGCTGAGACCTAAGCTCCTTCACTTTTGAACTTTTCTAGAGACTGTGCCCATGGATGTATCACACAGCCCATGAATGAAATTTTCTGTCTCTGAAGTGAATGGCAGCTTTGCCACTGATTATAGTAAAGTTCCACACATAGACCAGTTTGCTATCCTGCTTTTTTATTTGTGCAGTGAGACTTTGGTGCATTCCTCTACTGCTTGCCTTTGCACACAAGAACTTCATTTCAGTGAAAATCACACCACCTTGGTGTTATTGATGTTATTGATATATACAGGTGCAGAAAAGGTGCAGAAAAGCACAGACAGGTGCATTCTACAGTAAATAATAAAAAAAAAGTCCCTGCTTTTGAAGATTTTCAGGTAAGTATCCGAAAGTGGAAACCAACTCATCTCTCCTAGATGTCCTAAATATTTTAAAAGAACGCTTTTAGGCATATAGCAAACACCAGCCACAGTAACTAGTATTACTGTACCTTTGTCAAAGGCATCTAAATTATCTAAATCCTGTACTTCAGTAAGTAGCATGGATATAAACTGAAATTAATCAATAGAATAGTTTTTCTCATTCTAAGTACTATGAGATTAGTTTCACTAGGAGATCAATGATTCTTCTGGTGAGATATGCTGACTAACATGTCCTAAACCAGTTCCAGAAACAACTTTTATTTTTGGAGTCAAGTTATTGATGAAGAAGATGCTTTTCTATTGAGGATTTTAGTCTTAAATATAAATTCAGATTACCAATCATGGCATTTTTTCTCCAATATGTTCTTTTGGTGGAAAACAACTTTTTCTGCATATGGAAGGACATAACAGCTTGTTTTTGAGCTACAACTCCCACTGCTTTGATTTTCAATAGCCTGGCAATTTTTAAATTAATATGCAGCTGCATCCTGTGCCCTGGTATCCACCATGACCATTAATTTTCCCTGTGGGAGTGGTCTCACATGGTGTTTTAGGACACAGTAACCTCTTGCCTCATGGGTTCCAGGCAGTGCCATCAGGCCAGACCATACCAACTCCTGCAGTTCTGACTGCTGGCCATTACCAGATTCATATTGCCTTGACAGCTTCCTCTTGACTAAGGGAGAAAATTCCTCTTTTTTTCAAATTAATTGCACATATTCACATCCTCATGTTGTCCATGAAGTGTCCAAGCAGAGGTAAGGGTACTATGCTCTGGACAGGAAAAATGGGGCAAAATGCTCCGTTTTGTGAGAAGTATCCTTTAATGAGGACTGTGTTGGGGATTTTGAAGATTAGGCAATATAGGTAGCCTGTGTATAAACACAGAGAAAAATTTTGGCCTTGGTCTCTTGATTTGGAAGCCAATAAGGATGCCAAAAAAAAAAAAAAACCAAAAAACCACCAAACCATTGGGGCTGGAGGAAAAGAGATTTCAACTTTCAGCTTTTAAGAAGCTATAAGAAGAAGAAAAGATGGAAACTATCGGTTACAAACACGGTTTGTCTTTGCTACAGTTACAATTTTTTTGTACACAGTTACATTTTTCCCCCAATAACATCCCCGTAAATTCCTTGTAAACAGCAAAATAAACCCTGAAACTTTAAACATTGCTTTACTCTATCTACGTATTTTTAATCCTCTACTTTTGAGTAAGAAGTGAAGAAAAAAAAAGGCATAACAGCAGTCCAGGAGCCAGTCAAAGCTGAATGTTCCTAACCTGTGAATTAGAAAGGAAGACTGCCATGAGCACATATGAGCAGAGACTCTTCCTTAGTTTAAGCAGTAATAAAAAAAATATATATAATTTTTAATTTTTTTCTATCATTATAATTTTTTCTTCTTGCTTCCACAGTTTCATAATATGTGGTACTACAGAGTCCTTCTCTGAGCTGCTTCTTCCAACTTCTAATTTACTGTGAATAAAACTCATAATCATAAAAAGAGCTCCCCATATTTTATCCAAACAGATGCTTCTTCAATTTTCAGAAATACTGAGCAACTGTTAGTTTATTTTTTTTCCACTTGATTTGGTGCAGTTGGTACTTAAGACTACAAATCTGAGCGAAGACAGTCCTTCAGGACCTGCACAAGCAGATGAAGCCACTTCTGAGAGCCAGCAGCTAACAATGTTGGCAGTTTTGTGAAAACATTTTTTAAAAGGTGTATAGCTTGGAACAATTTATGAAGATTTACTATAAGTCCTGCAGAATAATTGGTTAGGGAGAGAGGACAAAGTGATTACTACTGTATTTTATTTCAAATTGTGCTTTTTATGTGATGCATGGCATTGACAAATTCTTGGTGTCTTGGAGCCCTGCATCCACTGTGAGTTGTTGTTTGCTTTTTAGCTACTAGCAGCTAATTACATAAAATCCCTTTTTTCACTGCAAAACCCTAAGCATGGCCTGTGGTGTTTTTTGTGGCTGTTTGAGCAGGAGGAATGGCAGAGCAGCCAGCAGATCCCTCGAGCTTATCCTGGCTCATGGGGAAGATGGATATAGTTTGGTCCTCACTTGGTGTGTCCAGCGGACAGACTGTTGGAAGAAGTAAGAAGGGCAAATTAAAGACAGTTTCCACCTCTGATAGGGTTTTTTTATTTTAGTTTTTTTGTTTGTTTGTTTGTTTTAACTAGATGAAGTATTTTTGGGTCCAATCAACCTTGTATATCTGCCATTTCTCAGCTGAAGGGCTTGAAGGGCTTCCTTGTCTCCTCTCTGTGGCTGTATCCATACAGCCTCTCATTTATCATTTTCACCTAATTTTTGAAGCAGAATAAAAGCAAGGTCACAGAGAAGCAATGTGTTTGAGCATGTATGTGTGACATGGTGCCTTAAAAGGACATGTTCTATTGAATCATAGCATGTTAACAATCTCTGTTGCCATTTTTCTTCCTATTACCTTCCCTTCTTTCTCTTTGTTGCACTTATTGAAGAATGAGGATGTGACTGGCATTAGCAAGTTTTCTTCAGCTTCAGGACAAGATATCACACTGAAATAATGATTTGCAAAGTTGGTTGGTTTGAAGAACCCATAGAATTATAGGAAAAAAATATTTTTCTTCTCTCAACATACTTTTCAAAGTTTTTCCTGAAAGCAAACTTTCTTAAAATACTCTCTGGTAATACAAGCCAACCCTAAGCTTTAGTGAAATAAGGTATTTTTTTCTATTAGAATTGTTCAATGCAGCCAGGTTTTGCTGATTAATTTGGGCTATTCCTTTGCATCGAATGAATTTCTGTGTGCCTTCTAGTGATACAGCTGTGAGCATGCTCCTTAATGATTTTCAAGCTCTATTATCAACCTAAACACAGACACAAGGAGTTTGTTTGGTGAGTATAATTTTTGTTCCAGTTTTGTTCCTATCTACTTGATTTTCATGGTTGAGTGCCTCCTATAACAGCTCCAAATTTATTCTGCTTAAAAAAATATTTAATTTAAAAATCCTGATAAATTAAGGGTATTGTGGTCCATTTGGTTGTATCCTGCTCTCACAGCAACACTATTCAGTGAATGTGTGATTAGGTCCTAATGGAACAGCACAAAACTCACTGAAATAATTTGTGGTAGTGCAGCTACAGCAAAAACATTTGCTTTGAAGGGCAACACTTCTGCTGCAATACATTTAATTCAAATCCTAAGATAATTAGAATGAAATAGATCAACTATTATGGAATAAACACCTGTTCACCTACACTATCAATAGCCACTGTAGAGATGTACATGTAGGTAATAAAATTATTTCATCCATATAAATCATTAAGTTCCACATAAAAGAAACAAATAATTACTACTCAGCATTGTTGAAAGAGTAAAGCTCCATGCTTTTAGAAGATAGAATCTCTGCCTCGACATTCATTCGTGATAAATGAGCCTCATTTCAGCATTTGTTGAGAGCAGGAGACCTTTATCCTGTGACATTGTTCTATTCCGCTGTCATTATTTCTTAATTAGCTCTGTCATCACTAGTTTGGAGCTTGGTGTATGTTACTGGCCAAATTCAGCTTTGACTTAAGTGGATACAGTGCCATTTAATCACAATAGAAATTATGCTCATTTGCATCAGGACTTTGCTCGGTTCTCAGCTCTTAACCAGTGGATCATGGAATAAGGAACAACTTTCCTTGTTCACAACAGGTGCTGGAAAATAAGCACAGAAAACTAACTTTTGGAGTGAGAAGGTGCCATTCACACATCTGGGGAGGAGCGTCACCCCGCTGCCTTCCTCCTGCCCCCATTTTACTGGGGGACAGGCAGAGCTGCCTGCAGGTGTCTGACACGTCCTGCAAGCCAGGTCTGCTGCTTGCACAGCGACAGGGGCAGCAAGAGCACAGTAGTCCTTACCATTCCTCAACCAGAGCAGTCCTCTTAGGTAATTGAGAACTAATCTGATTCCCCCTGCTGTGCCTTTTGCACTTGTAACTCCTGCTGCATAATATTTTGGCTGGGTCGTGGAACCTTAGCAATGTGCCCAGTCATAAAGTAATATCTCATGCTGTGATTCTCAGAGAGCCAGTTTCCCACCTGGATCATGGTAAATAAATTCTGTTGGGTTTAAAATGACCTTTTCCATTCTCTAATAATTTGTAATTTAATTTGTTTTTCAGCGAGAGAAAGGAGCTAATCCCTGGTAATTCTAATTAACACAGCTCCGATTTTCCATAATCATTCAATACAGGGATTTCTTCCTAGCCCTGAATCGCTGCTTTTGTTTACAGTCAGGGGAATAAGTCAGACACAATACCCAAAGACAATGAATTAGTACCATGCAGAGAGCTGTTTGTGGGGTCTTCCATCAGCAGAGTGTGGTTGCTGCTGACTGGAGTCTTTGGAGGGGCTGGGGGCTGGCAGCGAGCAAAGCTTCCCGGAAGGGATGGGAAAGGAGCACACAGGGCTGTGACATCAGTTTTTCCTGCACGGGTTGACAAAATGGACAAGTCTGCCGCACCAGGAAAAGCGTGCTGCAAGTTTTTGCCCTCAGCCTCAAGGAGGTGAGATTTCCTGGTGGGGACCCACAACTGAGGCTTTGCAAATGGCTTAAATAAATGGTAAGAATGCTGATGTCTTCCACATCACCTTGAAGTCTGGTTACCCATCTTGAGTTAGTAATCATATCACAAAGTACAATATTTACAAATTTCTTGATCTGGTGTGTGAGCACTGGGGAGATTGACAGCAGCAGAACCTGCCTAAAGGTCACAGCAATTAATAACTGTGAAGGCTGTATTAGGGGTATTTTATTTTAAGCTTTTTTTTTTTTTAGTGTTTATGGAAAGAAAATATTTTCAGCTTGTTTGAATATGCTGGCAGATTGCCCTACTACACTGGTAAGAGTCTGGGATGCACATGGGGATGTTGGAATGAGTAAGGATATATGGAAATTTACCCATAGGAACAACCCAAACATGTAAAAATCATGTCTCAAATGTGGCTGAATCATGAATGTTTCATCAAGATTTCATATCATGGGTCTCTAACTTGTCATACAATCATGGTGAATGTATATGAACAATAAAATAAATAAATTCTGGTGAGGCAGAATGTGAAAGAGGTGGAAGCAATTTCAATCATTCTTGGTAGGACATCTGAGTCTCTAAAACATGTGATTCACTAACTTTCATGGGAAGGTTCTCCTGATAGCTGCTCTCTGTGTCCTTACAGGGAGGTGTTGTAGTGTTTCTATAATTTCAGAAATGGCTATCTGAGAAGGAACATGGTAGCACTGTAGAGGATGCTTTACCATTTCAAAAGAAAATCTATACCTGCAAAATGCTACATTTGTTTCCCAGAATTAGTTCCCACAGATGCTTTTTCAATTAAAAATGTTTTTCCCGAATGGTTTACAACGCATATAGTCAAAGGCAGCAAATATAATGATAAAATAATGTAATGATGCTTTGATAAAGTCATATGTTACCTGACTGAGAGCAAAATTCTGGACTAGCGCAATTACAGCATCTTCCATTTACTGTAAAATTCAGAAATCAAGACACAGTTTTAGGGGAGAATCACTGCCAAATAACTGTGAACATGGAGTGTTTCATATTCCTAACTGTGAATGATGCACTTAGGGAGAAAACTAGGAGATGAACTTTAAAAATGCAGGTTTTAAAGTAAAAGCAGAAAAACATAAAAGAAGCTTTTTTTTTTTTTGTAAACTTAAAAGCTTTTGCATGAATTCTGAGTCAGGCACTGTAGACAGCAATTTCTTCTGCCCAAAAAGGATAAATATATAGCTGCATTCTTCTCCATATCAAATTATCATTTGATTTAATGGAAAGAAGGTAACAAAGAAGTCACTTGTAAGTCTAGCTATGAGACAGGTAATATATTCATATTTTGATGAAGATTTCATATTTTGCTCTATTTCAGAGCAGCCTAAAATGTTTTTCTAATATACACTAATAGATAGTGAACCCATTGCGCCTGTCCATCAGCTTAAAATCAGAGCTCTCGAGTTCTGAAAGCCTTAGCCTATAAAAGAAGAGTGCAGAAGAATTTCTTTGTCTTTTCTGCATTTAGCTATTTACAGTGTAGATGTATTATCTGTCGTCTGCTCATAGCTGATGGACAGAAGTGGGTACTGTACTGTGAACTATCTGAGCCCTCTTACTTGCTACCTTCAGATAAGTTTTTCTTCTGGCATACATATTCTTTGTTGACTGGGGAGTGAGGCAGTGTTTGAGGGTCCCCAGGATGAGGGAGCAGATGAGAATCTTGACTCCATGTTTCAGAAGGCTGATTTATTATTTTATGATATTATATTAAAAATGCTATACTAAAACTATACTAAACAAAGAGAAAGGAGACATCAGAAGGCTAGAAAGGAATGATAATAAAAAACCCATGACTGACCAGAGTCCCGACACAGCTGGACTGGGATTGGTCATTAAGTTAAAGCAATTCACATGGGACCAATCAAAGATGCGCCTGTTCGTAAGCAACCTCCAAACCACATTCCAAGCAATCAGATCATTATTGTTTACATTTTGTTTCTGAGGCCTCTCAACTTCTCAGGAGAAAAATCCTGGCAAAGGTATTTTTCAGAAAATATGTCAGTGGCAGGGGAGGGATGGCCAGCTCAAACAGGAACAGGAATTGCAGTGCAGGGCAGTAAGTCCAACTCTGAGATTTAGAATTTCAGTCTTCTAGGACAGTGGCACACACAGAAAGCATCCAGATGTTGCATTATTCTGTGGAACAACGGAAGTAAGAGGCTCTGGGGAAAGGAATTACCCTTTCACTAGCCTTCCAGTTCTCACACAGACTGATCTCATGGAGGTTTTTGGATTATTTTTCATGATGAACATCATCTGTGGTGGAAGGCATAGTCCAAAATACTTTTGGAGCCTTCTTGTAGAACCTTCTCCTTCCGCTACTCATCTTCTGGGAGGCCAGAACCCTTCCACTGGTCTCCTACATGAGAGCATGGCTCACATCAGAACATGCACAGATCCAGCTGATATTGCTGTGTGGGCATGTGGAATTACAATGAATAGAGGTGTGCCCTCTAGGAAGTGGAAAATCTGTTTGAGAAATGAACTCAAACTGGTCTGGATTGGAACATCCTTGATAAAAGAATAAAGTAAATGTGTGCTTCTGCATACTTGCAAATTCACTTGTGTATGTGTTATACAAATTCTGTGTGAGGAACTAACCCAAATAAAATCTGTATTTGTAGAATTTTTTCTACATCATCAACAAAATAACATTCTATAATTTCTAATTCTGAAGGTAATCTGAACTCATTAGAGAGAACAGTAAGGCTGGGAGCTAATGAACTAATAATTTTATAACAATATTTTTTATGGCAGTGATGGTGAAAGCAGTTTTGGTGGAAGAAGGATCATGAGGATGTAAAGGAGACTGATATTTAAGAGATCCATTAAAAAAAATTTAGAAAAAGTTGCAGTGCACAATATTTATATGGTATTTGGTGAACAAATCTAAAGAAGATAGAGTCTGAAACAGAAAAAAAGACTGACCTGATATGAGTTGTAGTCAGCTACTTGAGTGAGAATTAACAGCAAGAAATTCTTCAGAGGGACTAAGGAAACATATTGGAGAAGCTAAAATCAAAAAAAGTGTAAATAAACTGGAGAAATAAAGGGTAAATGAATGCTTAAAGTTATGCCTACTCTGACTAGCAAAAAATCCCCCCAAATAAGCAGAAAACTTTGCTTAAAAGCTAAGAGAGGACCTGAAAAAGAAAAGCAGGCTAGAACAGGAGGTGAGGCTGACACCCAAATGATAGTGAGCAGTGCACTGAGTCCAGAGACAATTGGTGAAGGTGGCCAATAAAGTTCAGAAGCACTGAGCTGTGATTCAGGAGCAGGTGACACATCATATTTATTACAGTGGGATGGAGAGAGCTTTATTGGCAGGGCATCTCCAGCTCATACACTTGGGTTGGCAGTACCAGATAGCAATCCTTTACCCACATTTACTAACCAATACTGTGAGGAAGCATCATATCTTGCTGGTTTAATCAAACAGAAAATTATGCAGTTTTTAAAATTATTATTATTTTTTTACTTCAACAAAAAAATCTTGTGTCCTTTGGCTGGGAGTAATCAATGAGGACTGTTTTTAAAAAATATATGCCAATAGGGTATAAAAAACTAAAAATATAATAATGCAGCACTTTAAAGTATGAGTTTTGAATAATCTCTACTGAGCAAACCCATGATAATTCATGGTGGATGGGAAGCTTGTTGAACAGTAAGGAATCAATTAGCATTCAAGATGAACATTTCATTTTAGCTGTTTAGAGAGACAGAGATTTGCATATTTATATATATGTGTATGCATAAAATCCTGCTACTTTTGCTTCCTCTAATTTGTTGTTGTCCTACAGTAGCAGAACAGTCCTGAAGTTGTCTGTGTACCTGATTAATATTGTACAGTACCTACTCAGGGCCAATCCACTTGAACTAATGAGCAGATCCTTGTTAAGTTCCAGGGGTTTTGGTGCAAACTCTCATGAGATGCCTGTTACTCAACAAAGGCACTGGATTCCTGCTGTTATACAATCTTAGATAATAATAAAAAAATATGTTCAGAGAGTTGAAAGCAGAAGGCACAAATACACCATATTTTAATATACATATAAACACATTCACATAATGCACTTATCTCTGAAGCAGTACATTTGCTCTAAAGCCTTTCATGTATCAATGCATGTGTCTTTTAAGAATGTACAACTCTCTACTGTTTTTTGTTAGCATTACATCTTTGGGTACTAAATAATTAAGCGCTTCGTCTCACTTTTCAGTAGAGGGCACTCAGAACAAATCATAGATCAAAATAATGTATAAAAGACACTAAACATGATGCAAAGTATTCATTAAAAACTCTCCTGTGTCTTAAACAAGGCTACTATATATTTACATCTGTTTCATATGATAAACAACTCTATGAAAAGATAAAACTTTTCAAAACTTGAGCTGTCTCTTGTGCACATTCTTATGTGCTTCACAGTGTGATGTAAGCAAGCTATTAAACTTTGAGAAAAAGAAGTTTGTTCCATTTAATGGATTAACTAGCCAGGGTCTAATAAAAAATTTAACAACTTTGTAATGAACTGAGCCTGTCCTCTCTTTCTGGATATAATGAATAGTGAGTGTAGGTCTTGGTAATAGACATCATTCCCTTTTTTTGATACAGCTAATTTAAAATATATAAAGTTGAAAACATGCAGGTTTTGTTTCCAGCAGAAACTGATCTGTATATGAGGAGAAAAGGGTCCTGATTCCTCACTAGCTCTATCTAACTTTTATACCAGTATAACCCTAATGAATGCAGCTATCACATCATTATGAAAAGAGCCCTGCTGTGTAAATCTGGATAAAACAATTTGATTATGTTGGCTTTCATGAAGAAAAATGCACATTCAAATAAACGTAATTTTAAATAAAATTCAAGAAAAGAATCAACATGTGTCACTTAGAAGACGTTCACAAGGCCATGCGACAAGTAACAAGTAAATGTAACAAATTTAAGGCATGAAAACTTTTGATATTTTTCTTTGTTATATAAGAGCTCCATTTTGCTCAATAAATAGAAAGGAAAACTGTACTTCTTGGGATTTTGAGTCGTTTTTTTTTCCCACACAAGTATCCAAACTTAGGTTTTGTATCTGTAGTTAATAAAATGGATGCTTTTTGAGTTAACACTTAGCAACATGAGCCCACACTTATGTACACTCATGTACAACACTTTGTACACACACAGTGTTCCATGAACACTTAATTTCTGTTCACAAAGAGCTTCTATGCTTACATGGAAATCATCTATTATGTCTGGATTAAACCCAGAAAATGGAGGTGTGTCCATCTGTATCTGCACTGAAAGAAACATCAATCACAAAATTTTACTCATTTCTTCCAAAGATAATTTTACACATTTTTATACATTTTAAACCTTTTTTTAAAAAATCCTTGTGGAATGCTAAAACTGCTGTTTATCTACAGATTATGTGCACCAAGACAGCAAATTTTCTCATGGCTTTCCCAGCAGGTGACTCAAATTTGATCTGCTGGAGAAGAAGGAAATTCCATCTGCATGCTAATTCTTCACATAACTCCTTGAAAGCTGGCCATGCTGAGGTTAATCTCCAGCACATTATTTTTGAGACCAAGGGAGGAGGAGCATTGATATTTGATGTGCCATTAATATGGCACTCCCCCTGCTATGATAGTGATAAGTTTCTATTAAACTAGCCCTGGTAATCATCCAGAACCAGGCACCAGTTCCTTTGGACTAACCACTGGGTATAAGCAGGAAAATTGCAAACTCATTTTATTTCTGAGCTAAATTGTCACCAGCATGTGAGGCTGCTTCTGTAGAGGTGAAAAGGTAGGAAACTAATCTACCATACTGCTAACTCTAAAAGTTTAGACAGTCCTGTCTTGCTGTGTGACATAATTCAAGGCTTTTACTGTTTCAAATGTGTAACCCTGGTGATTTAGGTATGGACTTTAAAGATCATAGTAGAAGAAAATTTATTATATTATCTCTCTTCCATGTCAGAAAGGTACATACTGTGAAATTAAAATAACACATCATTTCTCGTTAAAGGAAGCTAGTCTGTGCTCTGGATTGATTGGTGAGGGAAAAAAAAATCTTTATCACAAAGTAATTTAAATGTGTTTCATAAAATTATGTGGAATGTTTGAAGACTGTGACCCCAAAAGAAATACATACGTGTGGTTATGCTCTTTGAAACATCCATGTGTTTATATATTTTATGTTTATGTGCAAGCTTTTTTGGCTCCTACAATAATACTTTGGACTGCTTCAGAAATATAAGTGCTGGATAGAAACACTGAGTGATTTTTTCCATATTGCATGGAAGTACCTTGTAGTATAAATTCCACCAGCAAGCACTGGACACACAAGACACACCTGCAGCCCTGGCTGTGTTTCAGATCACCTATTCCAGTCCAGCTCTTCCCTTGCTCTGTGCTTTACTTTGCATTTAGGGGTGCTCTCAGAGTTAGGAATTGGATTCCTTTCTAAGGGAAAGAACCTTGAAGGAGAGATCCAGGAGTGTGCCTAACATCCTATATCCACTATTGATTATTCATCATTCATTCATTCATTCATTCATCAGGGAGCCACCTTAAACTTCATTAAAAATGTGACAGGGGCATCGACTCTCAACACCAATGGTTTCATCCTGCACCCACTCTTCTTATGTGCTCTACTACTTGTAATGCAGTCAGTGCCCAAACAACCCCAAATCCATATAATTTAGATATCTTATTAATTTTCATTAGTATTTCTTGGTCCATAAACCATGCAGAAGCAGTTTAACATGAGCATTCAAAAGCTGAAATCTGTGTTGTGCTGGTTGATTTAAAATGTGTATTCAGATCAGATGGGAAGCTTCATATCCTGATTAACTGAGGATGGGAATGCAATATTTATGTTTATAAATTCGGTTTGTTTTCCACAAATATTCTCCAGTGGTCACTTAAAGTTCAGTGTTTTATATATTTCTGCCAAAAGGATGTTTGCTATAAAAGTCAAACACAAAAAGGTTCCTGATTATAAGCATTGTAGAGCAAATTAATCTTAGAAATGAATTTACACTCTTTGCCCAGGACTAATTTGGTCGGCATTTCTTTCAACAGAAAACAACATAGCTTTTGATTTTTTAAATACTGTTTATAATGTTAAAATATTAATAACTACAAGGAACTTAATTATTTTCACTTGAAAAATAAAATGTTAATGATGGCTGGAGGAATCATTGTTGTTTTGCATAATAACATCTACTGTAGCCACACAACAAAATACCAAAAGAGTTTATCCATTTTTTTACTAACAAAACACATTTTACATTGCTGAAAACATGATTTTTCAAACAAAATCTGTTCCTACTTGAAAATATGTCATCCATTATATATAAATATATATAATATATATAATATATATAAAGTCATTCATTATATATTAAATATATATGCCACCCATTCCTACTTAAATATATATGCCCTCATCCAAACACAGCTCTAAATGCTCTTATGTGGATTTTTATGCCAAGATGCCACACCTGCTTAGATAAATGAATAAAAGTGGGAATGCAGAAGAAACTATAAGTGCCAGCTACATTAAAAGATGTTTTTGAATGTGCACAAGCTTTGATAGATGCCCCAGCAGAATGGGCTTCTCAAGGAATTACAGAACTTGCAAGCAGCCCTCATTATAAGGTTAAATTTTATTTCAATCTTAATTCTTAAATATGTTGGTGAAAGAGGAAAAGTTTTAGTCTGCAAATTTTTCTCTAGGGGAGTTCTGTTTCTGGGTCTCTGTGTAGCTACAGAAGATTGTCAGCACAAAGACATCTGCAGAACTGTGGTCTTTGCGCTGCTTTATCCATTGTGTATTCAGGAGATTTAGAGATTCAATGGCTCAGTTTTTATGGTAAGCATAAAGCAGAACACTCACCAAGCAATGGAAAATTAACCATGTGTTGTTGGGCACCTTTTATTTCCCAGTGTTAAGATGGAACTTTTGTAGTACCAAATTTGTGCTCACATTCACCTCAACAAAATACATGCCTTGAGTTCTTGAGTAATGAATGAGCATGTTCATTACTCACATGCATTTTTTTAAAAATCTCATCTTTTATAATTCTATTTAGAGCTTGTCTTAAAATAACAGTTTATGGAAGAAAGATTTTTAGGATTTATAGATAATAAATATTAGATTTCAAATCAGATATATCCCAATAAGCACGTTATTTTCAATTTTATCTAACTGTTAATGGGAAACTTATTGTCCTGTTTCCTAATTTCTAGAACAGAATTAAAAATAATATTGGTCGTAGAAAAGCTTATGCTTTTTCCCCACTCTGGAGAAGAGAGAATGAATTCTTTACTGTGAGGATGGTGAGGCACTGGAACAGGTTGCCCAGAGAGTTTTGGATGTCCCATTCCTGGAAGCGTTCCAGGCCAGGCTGGATGGGGCTCTGAGCAACCTCTTCTGGTGGAAGGTGTCCCTGCCCATGGCAGGGGGATTGGAACCAGGTGACTTTTAAGGCCCCTTCCAACCCAAACTCTTCAATGATTCAATGGATTTGCGCCCACTGAGGATTTTTATGACTCCAGAGTAGCTACTAGGCATTTGTAATCCTTGCTATGTCTGAATTATATTTGACTATGGTGTAAGATTGTACGTCTTTACTGCCACAGATCAGTGCAAATATTTCAGCAGGAGAAAAGCCCTAAGTCCCACATTCTTTTGTACATATTCATATCAGGTTAATGATGCCAGCACAGGCATGGTAAGGATAACAAAGGAGTGCAGTCACAGTGCTGTCAAACTGTTTAATGCCAGTGTCCATCCTGCTCCTTATCTGCCTTTGGACACTGGACAGTATTTTGGAAAGAGTGCAAGAAACACAGAGAGTTCTTTGCACTTCCTTCAGAAAAAGACTGAAAGACTTCTCTGTCCACCAGATTCTAACAACATTCCTGATTTACAACCAATTTATTGTGCTAATTGCTGCCAAAATACCTCTCTCTCCTGAAATTTTCTTTCCTGATCTAGAGTCAGGGTTCTTCAGACCAGTAGGTGCATACCTCTAATTAAAAAAAAAAAAAAAGAAAAAAAAAAGAAAGAAAAATCTCATTCTCCAGAAGCTCACATTTTAGGCTCAGAATCAGAATCTATAATAAACACATATTTTTGCATATTTTACAGATAAAACTTTAAATCACAGCACCAAAGCAATTTGATGCAGCCTTTTACTGGTGCAGAGCAAGGTCACCCTGCTCTTGTGTGCTCACAGCCTTTGTTTCCCAGTCTGGGGGCACAGTGCAAACCCACCCTCAGTGCTGATGCTAAACAATGTCTGGAAGAATATGAATCACGGCCAGCCCCCTGCCATTTTTGCTGGAGGGCTAGAAAGCAGTAACTCAAAGAGAAGAGACTGAATTAAATATTTAGGCATTGTCATGCCTCAAACTAGTGCAGCAAGTTCTTTCAAAGCTCACCTGTCCTTTCTGCTGCTAAGAATTGTAGTCAAATTTCTGCTACTAGCTCTGGGTTGATGAGGCAACAAGATTATTATGTACACAGGCAAGATAGAATGAGATATTCCTTTTACAGGCAGTAGCAAGATTTTCTACACGAGCTCCAGAATTCATTATTCTTTTTGATACAGGAACAAAGTACTATGCTTAAAAGAGTGAGAAATGAAATGTGCCCTTCTAGGTGAGCTACCTGTAATTCCTCATGATCAAGTGGATGCCATCCACATCAGGCAGCAGAAAAGGAGAGAGAATAATGGTGTCCACCTGCATGGGTAAAACCATATTATAGATGTAAGAGCACATTCTGAGCCAGTCAGTGCACCTAGGAGGTTAATTTTTCCCAAAGTCAGGACAATAAAGTTTTCAAGGCTTCTCCTCTTGAAACTTGTTCTTGCTTTATCTAGAGATTTCCAGCTCTATTAGTATTGCATTCCTCCAAAACCTTCAGAAGTGTGGACATATACAGGAGTCTAGCATTTCTACTTCAGAAATGTGAAGAAAATAAAACTTCCCTAGAAATGCAGCACTTAAAAGTTTAAATTTCTTTTAGTGACTGCTTTTTCACAGAAGATCTACATCGCAAAATAGAAAAGATTTTCCTTACAATCGTTGTAAAGGAATAATTTGTATAGTTTAAATTGGTGTTACTGCAGTTGATTCCCTTTTTTTGTTAAAGTGGAACAAATAAGTGAGGATTGTTGATCCTTCACTGTAGGTCAAGTCCCAAAATAAGGAGGGTGTTGCTGTACTGGGCCTTGCAATGATCAGGACTCTTTGTAGATCTGTCTCCATTTGCAAAGTATTTTTCACAAGGAGAGGAAAAGCAAGTGAGCAGCTTTCAAGGGCTTCTTAAACTCCAGTAAAACCATTTTTTTCACTCTGGTGTGGCAAATTATTTCCTTGCCCATTTTTGGCACAACAAAGAAATCATGTAAGGGATTTTGCAGCTGGAATGAATACTAGAGGAGACAACATGGCAACATGGTGGTTTCATGACCTCTCTGGCTGCTGACCTTAATGGCAGTTTAGCAAAACAATTGAACCACCAATCATTGGTGGTTCAATGAGAAAAGAGAACACTTAAAATACTTCTATTGTATTTGCAGGGAATGCCCCGATGAAGGAAGGAATGATGAATCTGACTCCATGTTCTCAGAAGGCTAATTTATTACTTTATGAAACTATATTATTTAAAGAGTACTATGCTAAACTATACTAAAGAATATAGAAAGGATACTTACTGAATGCTAAAAGATATTAATGAAAACTCGAGACTCTCTCCAGAGTCCCGACACAGCTTGGCACAGATTGGCCAATGAGTGAAAACAACTCACAGCAGAAACCAATGAAACAATCACCTGTGGGTAAACAATCTGCAAACACATTCTGCATGTGAGCACAACACAGGAGAAGCAAATGAGATAATATTTGTTTTCCTTTTTCTCTGAGACTTGCCAGCTTCCCAGGAGAAAATCCTGGGTGAAAGGACTTTTCCAGCGAATATGAATGCCACATGCTTCAGTTAGGGAACAGAGAGGAGTGTACTGAAGTGAATAAATCAGTTATAAATATGTAAGAGCAATCAAGTATGGTAGCAAAAATCTAAGCCTGTCCTCACATTTCTGAAAGGCAGTTGAGTGTGCTAATGCCTGGAACAGCGACTGCAACTGGCTTTGAGACTAGCTCCAAGGAGCCCAGCAGGGATCTTGGTGCCCTGGAACTTCTGATTTGGGACTAGGACTGCCTGTCCAAAGGCAGTGATATGAATCCTTGTACAAATTTTATACAAATGTGAAAATTTTGCCCCAAACTAATGTCCTTATACTTTATACTAAGGTATAGGAAATTATGAGTTTGAACTAATGATGGTTATCTTGTTACTCCATTGGAGAATTTTCCTCCTATAGAATAGGCTAAATAATATTACAAAATCTATCTATCTATGAATCCATTAAACAGCATCAGCTTTCCACTGCTGATCTTCCACACCAGTGTTTTGCACCAGACATGATCCATTCTGCAGGATTTCTGCGAAGGCTGTTTCTGGTTACTCATATGAAGCATCACATTCTGTGGCTCCTCAAGTACAGATTTGGCAATGAGGAAATAGATGTGGCCATTTTAAGAATAATGACCTGGTCATTATTCATAATGACAGTGAGGTTGCCAGAATGTGCCAACACTTGCAGCATTTGGCAGGAAATTACAGGACAACGTACACTGAACAAATGGGAGAAAATGCAGGGTAAACTTGGATATTTCTCCCCCATGTCCTCAGCAAAGGAAAGGGAGTGATAGAGCAGCTCTGGTGGGCAGCTGGTACCCAGCCAGGGTCAACCCATCACGCCAAGTTATGTATCAGTTTGCTTGTGACCAGCAGTGGGAAAAGGAACTATAACAGACAGGGCATGGTGCAGATTGAGAGCTTCAATAGGAAGTATTTGGAAACAAAAGTAGAACTGGCAAAAATGGATTTAACCTAATATATAATTTCTGTATGAAGACCCAGTATGGCTGCATTGTGCTTCAGACATTTTTGGCAACTGCAAGATGCAATTGCATATCTGGGCTAAATCGCTTTTAGCTGAAAATAGCAAATAATTATGCTCAGTCCATGCATGATGACAGGAAAAAGATGAGTTGGGAACTTTTCTGCATCTAAGGCTTTCTACAAGTTATGAGTGGTCAGTACAGATTGCCCAAAACCCCAGGTGCAGGTTTTAGATAATCTGTTATATGAAATCACTTGATTTGACATTGCTGTGATATTGCTGATGAAAAGATTATACATAAATGGTAATTCAAAATGTCTGTCACAATCAACTGGAACAAAAAATATTCACTCTGTTGCTATAGATTCTGTAAAATGATTAACAAAGTGACAGCTTTAAAAAATGTTCCTGTTAGATTTGTAATGAAAGAACTGCAGTGTAATCTGTATTTTGCTGAATAGGAAAGAATAAAATATAATGTATTATCAGAGATGGGAAAAGACAGACCTAAGAGCTTGTATAGGGGATTAAACACAAAAATTAAACGAATTTTGGATGCTGTTAAGCCTTCCTAACAGTCCAGAACAAGCATAACACGTCAGACTGACTTTTAATAAAGAAGTGATTCTTCTGCTATTTAATTTCCTCAAAGCTGGAAAATTTTAAATCTTGAATTATAAATAGATTTTATAAACAAGTAAATACTTTTCATTGAATTAAAAAGAGTAATTTCTAAAAATTTCAGAAAAAATAATGAAGAAACAAAGTCTGAACACAGAAACCACAGAGAGCATTGTTGGGTGGTCAGGGACCCTATCTTTGACTTTGCTGTGAATGATTGTGGTGAAACAAAGAACCTAGAATGTCAGGATAACTAATCATCTGGAGATTTCCCAGAAGATACCTAAATGCTGGAGATTTAAAAGTTCATCACAGCAAGGTGATCTTTGTGGCAGAAAAATTGCTCACACTGAGACAATCTGCAGGAGCCAAAGGAGAGTCCTTACTTTCTGCACTGTCTGCAAGCAAGAGCAGGCAAACATTTCCAGCAGCCAGGAAGGCACATCAACCATATTAACCTCTGAAGTGCAGCCCAGCAAGCAAGGGCACCTCTTCAGGGTCTTGATTGGCTTTGAGAAGCTCCTACAGGGATCCAAAGAAATTCTCTGGCAGGTTTGTGACTTAGTTGCTGTCTTTTCAGTCAATGCTGAGTGACACAGAGGGTCAGGATCGTCATCTTGGAAAGCTGGTTACCAATCTAACCAGTACAGGGAGAGCAGCCCTTTGCAGACCTTGTTTTATGTGTTTACAGATAAAACTCTTCCCCTGACAGTTCCAAGTCGAGGAAAGGAAGGCATTTTTAGGCTGCCATTTGCTCTTGTGTGATTTCTTTTCCCAAGAATGCCACACTTATCAGAAGAGTTCACATCGACCTGCTACTGCTTTTTATGTACAGTGGTATGTAGGTGATGTCCCAAAAATCAGATAATACACAATGGGTTAAATTTGGGTGGAAGTACAGGCTAGAAAAGGTTACTAAAACAGAGTTAAATTTTCAATTTAAAAATTAATATTTTCAACATTCCATTTAAGTTTAGTGATGTGTTTCCTGACCTTCAGAGTCTACCTGCTTCCCTAAATCTGTTCAGTATCATGCCCAATTGTGGTTGGACTGGGATTTGTTTGCTTTTTAGCCCTTTTTGTTCACAGAGGACTTTCATTTCATGGTTTTTTCTTTTGAAGCAATGATATTGTCAGTGTGTAGTGGTCTTTTTTAATGTGCTGGGCAGTTCAGCACTTCTAAAATATTTTTGATAAAGGTTGTTTCCATTTTGTTTTGTTTCTGCATCAGTTACCCACTCATTTATTTTTTCTTCAAGAAGGTCCACAGATCTTTGTAGCTTGTTGTGTGTTCATGAGGATGCAGCATTGCACTTTATGTCATTTTATGTTTGGTTACCTTTGCTATACTTTGTCAGAATTTTATTTTGGGTCTTTACAAATTTGAAATAATTACTTTGACTCAATATTTAGGTTTATGATACTTTTAGTGAGATAAGAATTCGAGTAATTACATCTTCCACGATTAGGATTTAGAGCCATTTGAACAAAGAAGAGGACTAAAGAAGCAATCACATCATTAATAATGAACAGCCTTGATCACAGTGAGGACTACTCCATTAAGGAACTCCATAGAAATGAGAATCATAGAGTAGCCAAGGAAACAACAAAAAACTTGGAGCATGTCCTAGTTAGGTATGAACAGTGGTCCTTGCACCTCTTTCCACTCTGAGTGGTTATTAACTATTAAGTGTGGGTGTTTTTTAGATTTCCTGATTCCCTGATGAACAGTTAAGGCCATGAATGAGTTAAGGCTCAGACAACTTGATCAATGCACATCTTTCCATTAAGATCATGTAAGTGTAAAGGTTTAACTCCTGTCTGCACTGTTTTCTCCCTCTCTATTATGAATATGGAAGTGTTCACATGCACCTGCACTACCATGCACAGCTTCACAGACAGCAACTGCTCCAACTGAGGGGGCTGCCAGCATTTTACTTTTCATTCCTGGCTTCTCTATTACAAGCTCAGAAACATCGCACTGAATTTCTAAACAGAAGGATCAAAGCACAGCATTCAGGAATTTGGTGTCAGATTTGTTTGGAATAACCAAGGAGTGAGACCATTCTGGAGGGTGAATGTTTTGAAAACTGTTCAGTTGGACCTTTGATTTGTGTTCTGTGTTCAGTCCTGGCATGTTATTTGGGGAACTGCTTGTGTGCTGCTTTGCTAGCCCAGTGGAAAACTGTTTTAAATCTCATCAATGATAGAATCTAAATTAAGTCTGGGTTTTGGCTAGATTCCTCTAGGTCCTCTGCTACAAACCAAATCTTTGCAATCCTGGGGTGAGCCTTTGGGTACTCGAGGTTATGATTCACCAGGTTCAGCAGATAGCATGCAATCTGAGAAATAACTGGCACTTTAAAGACAGAAACCCTTCACTCCTCCAATCTTCTTGCCTTTTATCCATTGAAAGCCATTTTAGAAATGCGCTTCTCAGAACTTAAGCAGACAGAAGTTTAAATAAGGTGAACTTGTTCAACTTTCCCTTAAAATCTTAGCAACACTTTATACTGCTAGAAGCACAAAGAAGGGCCTTATTATTCCCTTGACAGGTAATTTTCATGCAGAGAAATAGAAATTATGAGTTTGAACTAATGATGGTTATCTAGTAACTCGATTGGAGAATTTTCCTTCTATAAAATAGGCTAAGAATTCAGCCTTCTCTGTACTCAAATTGTCATGATCTGGAGAGGTCAAGGTCATGAGCAGAGAATCAGGTCCCATTCAAACTGCCACCCACCTCCACTTCTTTATTTATTTGATATCTTTTGTGGTGGCTGCAGTTATGCTATTCCTAAAGGTGACTACAAAGATGGAGAGGGAAAAAATGGGAGTGGTGTTCCATTCTACTACACAGAAAAGATGAGGGAATCTCTGAAGCACTTAACTCCCTAAAAAGCTCAGGAAATTCTTTCCATTTGCTCAAGCAAGTGGAGCTGCAGCTCCTTCCTGAGCATGTGGGTGCTTCAGGAGTTCACATCAGGCTAAGCTGACTGTTCTTTCCTAAGCTTCATCTGTGGGCTGGGACATTACACCAACCTACATCTCCTCTGTGGTCCACTGTGCGCACCAACACACAGTGACCCTGTGTGTTTTTATTGCCTTAAATAAAACAAAATATTTAGATACTATTTATGTTATGGTTGATCTGCAGAGACTGTTCTTTGACAAAAGGACAGTTAAGATCAGTGTGTGGGCTGCAGATAGGTCTGAGTTTCCATTTGTGTTTTCACATTTACACTAATTTTTCACGAGCTTCTTCTTCAATTGCAAATGTCAGACTGTCATTCAGGAATGATACTGTAGATATGTATGTTGGGATTTTATCAAATATAAAGAAAATATTAATGCTCTAACGCTGTTATATGGACTGTGCTTTTCATTTCATCATGCTTCAAGTACAAGCAATGTGTTGCACGTAGCGTCAAAATAAAATTAGCCAATATTTAAATTCCTTAAAACATGTACTTCTGTAAAATTACTCAGAGTGAGTATGTGATTTCTCAAAAGGCATGCTAAATAAATTAATTCTCTCATCTTATAGTTACATTTTGGACATTCATGGACATAAAATTCCAGTTGCATAATTGTGGAAAGACAAGGATTAAAAAGACTTTACAGACAGATATATCAGCAACTGAGGCAAAGGAACCCTTTAGAGTTGTTGAAGATCTGGCCTTGGCATGGACTACATTCCTTATAAATGCTGACTTAATCTATCTGGAAAACAGAATCTGAGAGCAAACAAAATATAAACTGCTGCTCCCAGCCCCAGAGATTATCTAAAGGCATATATTACCTTCCTTAACATCTGTGAGAAACTGGAATGTTGTGTTTACTGCTTACTGTGTGTATGTAGGGAAAGCAGCTGGCCTTGATTTCTAAAATAGTTTAAATACTTCTGTGCTTTCAAAAATGGTAACAATTTAATTCACTCAAAAATGGTAACAATTTTATTCACTCAAAAAAAGAAAAGCTCCTAGAATTGCCATAATTTTAGTTAGATGTTCTGCTCTTTCCACGAGCGTGCACATGCACAAGTTCCAGAGCATTACCAGCAGGCTGGGCTGCAAAATATCAGAAACTGTGTCCCTCCAAGCTGTCATCTTTCCTCCTGTCCTGCCATCAGTTTTCTGGAGGCAATGCAGGCTCATTAAAGCACTGAGAATGAAACAAGTAAATAAATAAGTAAAAGTGTAATACAGCAACACTCCTTTAACAGCAACCCTACAGGTACAGTGCCAAAACCCGAATGGAATCAATCATTAATTACAAGTTTTGCTGGACTTAATGGAATCTGAAAACAATCTAAAGTGCACAGGGCATGATAAGTGATGAATGTCAGGATAATGGGAAAAATTTAGCTTTCAGACATATCTACTGCACATTAACTCTGATCTGTCTTTAGATCAAACAAAGAGGACAATTTCAGGGACTACAGGGCATGCCCAACTCACATAAATCAATATACTGCCCATTGAGCTATTGGAGCGTTGCTGATATAGACAAAGGGCAGATCTACTCCTGTATTATCTGTTCATCCTTAAGAG
Organism: Camarhynchus parvulus; assembly: GCF_901933205.1. Taxonomy (NCBI): domain Eukaryota; kingdom Metazoa; phylum Chordata; class Aves; order Passeriformes; family Thraupidae; genus Camarhynchus; species Camarhynchus parvulus. Next base: position 11,918,904 of record NC_044586.1, read on the forward strand.
CAAAGTTTTGCCAAGAAAGAGCTGGAGCTAGAACTTTCTAAAAACACACAAAGTGCATAGAAATTGGTTGAACAGGACATGAAGCCAGAATCATTCCAAGTGTTCACTGACCAGAAAGCTGTTCTGAAGGAAGATCTTGCAGGCTGTATTGATGTAAGTTTAATTTCTGGGTGGAGATTAATATCACTGTATTTATCTCATAAAGCCATAAATGACTTTTATTTCTGGTTTTATTAAAAAAAATTCAGCTGTCATTTTTCTATTACAAATCCATTTGAAATGGTAATGGGAAGAATTGCTTGAATTAATGGCTTTTTGGATGAAAAGGTGAGGCAAGATAAGGATACAAACAAATTACTAATTGCTGCTATGCAGAATGGTGTTATAAACAGTATTTTTAAAGGCAGAACCAGAGCATCATAGATTCCTTTTTACACTGACATGTTCACCATGATTTGTAATAACTTCAAATACACTTCCTTTTAACCCATAATTGAATTTTTCTCCCTCAGAAACTGCTATGACACTCCTACTTAAATTAATTAGAGAAGGGAATCAGTATTGTACAATCATAGAATTACAGAATGGTTTGAGCTGGAAGAGACCTTTAAAGGCCCCTGAATCCAGCCCCTGCAATGAGCAGGGCCATATTCAATGGATTAGGTTGCTCAGAGCCCTGTCCAACCTGACTGAATATTAAGGACTTATTTATTCAGATCCTCACACTCTTACATATGCTGGTGGAGGAATGCTCACCCACTTGTGGGATTTTGCATTTCTAGGGGAAATAATGCTTTTGCAGCATTAAATGTTCTCAGGAGAGAAAAAAAAAAGAGATTGAGAAAGAAAGAGTAGCAGTTTAATATTTTGCAATGAAATCCTTGGTGTAATCACTCGGGGAAATATTAATTTAAGCCAGGAGTGTTGAGGGGGTGTGTTATGCAAGAATCCTCATGTTTTATTCTCCCATTTCTTAAAAGCTTGACTGAAAAAATAAAAAGCTTTGTTACCTCATCCCTTGTGAATGACAGAGAGATGCTATCAGGAATACTTTCTACCTTCACGTAAGTGGAGTGAGTAGAGATAAACCTTGATGTGATTTACCAATAATTCATTCAGGATTGCAGAGGCTAAAATTCGTTTCCACCTGAGTTGGGTTACAGGTAAAGAAGGAATTCTGTATAGTGGCCTATGGAATGGTATGCTTGGAGGTCTGAAACACACAGATATCTATGAATATGTATGAATTCATTCAGTAATAGCAAATTTTGTGTATTGATTTCTGTTTATTTAATCTGGACAGCTCCATGACTCTATGCAGAAACCAATTTTCCAAATGAATATGAATCTTGGGTTGTTAGCCAGGTTCTATATCACTGTGGAATTAATTTTGGTAATGTTTGTGAATGGAATTTTTAATTTTAGTAAGAAAAGCCCTTTAAAAGTCATTTTAAATGAATGCAATTGCCTAAAAAGAAACTGTTCCTCACTTGCTCCTTAATGGAGGACAATATTGTTTAAATCTTCCATAATTAATTAAAGGCTTGAGTACCTGTGCTATCTGTTTAAGAAAGAATAATGATGCCAATTTCTTTCTGTAGAGCTCCTTAAAATTTGCTCTTTAGTAATTCCCTATTTAGAAAGAAATAATAAATTTATTTATTATTTATTAAACAGAACTTTTATGAATTTAGAATATTCTCACAGAGAACTGCTGCTCCTAACTTACTTTGTTTTTCTCTAGGTAAAGGTGTTAGTATTATCATTGGTTTCATCTCCGTTTGTCAGGAAAAGAAAATGTGTTTTCTAAATTCATAGTCAGCTGCTTAAGCTGACTATTTCAATCTTTGTGTTCTGTGGTTCTCAGCTGCAATTATAGGGAGTTGCTGAGAGGGAAATAATAAATATTTTAATGCTATTCTTATTTTCCTCCTTGTCTAAGCTTAAGAACTAGAGAGTGACTCTGGGTGCTGGCAACTAACAAGGTCCCTGTTAGTGCCAGACTGCCTATCAACCTGCTCTGGCTTGCCAGAGACTGCTTTGCAGAGGTTGGATGGGGGAAGAGAGACCCAGAATCATGCATTTGTATTGCATGATTTTCCCAGATGGTGTGTGGAATGCTGCTGCATTATTTCCCCCTTCCCTTATAAAAATGGCATCACTTGATATTTAAAATCTGCATTTTAAGTCATTTAGAATAATGCTTAGGACTCAATAGTTTATATTCCTCAAAACTTGATATTTTCTTCAGTTTCACTGAATGGGATGTGAATGATATGCTGCACATCAGAAATAATGAGTTGTTTATGCTGTATCCTTGTTGCTTTCTTCTGGGCTAGAGGAGGTGTTTCCCACCTGCTTTGAACTATGGCATTATGAGAACAAATGAATTTCTCCACAAATGAGAGAAAATTTGCCATGTTAATAAGAGAATTTTGTTTAAATAGCCAGTGTTCTGGTGGAACACAAATTCCTGACTAGTACAAATAGGTTTAGGCTGGTTTATATAGAAACAAAAAGCTATGAATGTGAGAAATGGAAACAGCAGAAGAGAAGGAAGACTGATAGGAATTTCTTACTTCAGGTTTTTGTAACAGGAACCAAAAGCTAAAGAGAGATTCAGAACATTTGTAAGCTACAGGAGAAAAGAAAGTTTTCACAAGAGAGTGAAATTTTATTTTACAGTAATTGGCCAAATCCTAGCATAAATTAGAAAGAATGGTTTAGTGGCTTTCTTGTCCATTCTGGTGAGGGATCTGCTGTTGAAAAGACAGACTATTGGGTTAGACAGTCCTCAGAACTACCCTGAGGACAAGTCTTACATCGTTAAGAATGTTCTTGAAATAAACAGATTACGATGGAGGAAAAAAAAAAAAAAAAAAAAAAAAAAAAAAAAAACCTGCAAAGAAATCGAATGTGGGAAAAGCTGTCTGTCTCTCTTTGCACTGAATTTTTTTATGTCAGTCTGAAAGAGTCGTAACTTCATATACAAGTTGCAAAGCCCCAAAGGAATCTGAACCTGATGGACAATTTGATCCTTGAAGTCACTCTCTAAAAAACACATTAATAAATACAGATAGAGACCATCAGGAAAACAGAACAATTTCCTGGCTTTAATAGCTTCCTTTTCAGAATTTCTTTGTTGCTGTCTCACAGCTCCCCATGGCACCTGAGTCCTGAGGCTCTTTTTGAGGAAGAAGTCTAACCCAATCTCTTGTCATATTAGTCTTAGAACAAAGGCAAACATAAATTTCATATGTATCCATTTTAACAACATTTATCTACCTTGAGGACAAGAAGCATGACTGGGTAGCTGTGCCTGTGTCCTGAGCACTAAAGATCTTTCTAAAAGGAAAGGTACCAAGAAAGGAAAGATTGGTTTGTGATTAAAGTCTGAGAGCAGGACAGTGGGTCTGGAATCTCTCCACGGCTCTGTAATACTTTTCCTCCATAGATTTCGGAAAGCCATTATGTTTTCTGAGATGTCTATACCTCAAAAGACATATGCAGACACACACAAGAGGTTCAGGGGAGGAAATGAATTATTTCTATCTATCCTTTTATCCATCTTTGATAAATAATTTGAGTTAGGATCTGTCCCTTTCAAGTATCTACCCAGCACCTAGCAAAACAGCCTCTGGGATTGCTCAGTTCTCCTCTTTGTACATAGAAATATTGAAAATCCCAACTATTTAAAAAAAACCAAAACCAAACTAGGAGCAGGTGAGGGAGAAAAAGAAGACAATAGTGGTAGGAATTTGCTTGTCAGCCTGACCTTAAGCAGGAATAATGCAAACAGGAGGATGAAAGAAGTAAAAGAGAATCTCGAATTTTATTGTCCCATAAGAAGGTGTGACAACACAAGTCAGTTTTCACAGTATTTCATCCAACTGTCAGCTGTCCAGGGCAAAGGAGCTCTATCCTTGAAAGAAGGTTGGATTATTTTATAAATGTTGCAAGGCAAAATACTGAAAAATACACAAAGAAAAGGGAGCAGTATGATAGTAAGATATACCCAAAATACTGATGAAAATTCTTGTATGTGCAGATGAAAAATATATGCATGTTTTAGATAAACATACATGGATGTAGGTCTTGTATTCAAGCAAGAAAGGAATTGGAGAGGTTATCACAATCTCAGCATTATTTGGAAGACGCTAATTCATGAAGAATTCAGATAGCTGGTGGTCTACCACCTGGTGTTGTTTCCAGAAGTAATAAATTACTGTAAATCTATAAATCCCCTAGCTCTCTAAAAGCAGGCTTCACACTGGTGCCAAAAATCTGCAGTCTGCTGTTTGGACTGATGGAACCAGTCAGCTGATTTAGCAGGAAGGGGCAGGCCATGCCAGGAAGACTGCTGTCACAACTTTAACATATATCCAGGGCCTACTTTTGCAGGATTCTGTTGATGTGACTGAAGTATTTTGGCACAGGGAGGGAGTTAGGAAAAAGGGGAGTGGCAGGTGCTAAGGTGTGATGGATTCTGGGCTCTGCTTGCATGGCTCCTTTCTCTGGAGAGAATACACTTATCCCCAGACACATTTTATCCAGGTTCTGCAAGTATAAAACATGAGTAATGCTGGATTAAACTGGGTAAGCAACAAAAAGTGAAACAATTCAAGCAAAAATGAGCACACAAGCACTACACAATCTCCTGGCTCTCCAGCGCTCAGCAGCTGCTTATTTCAAATCATTTGGTGCCCAGGATTAAGTTTCCATTTAATGACAACAAAATGCAGAAGACAGGAGATTTGATGACAAACTTCATTTCAAGAGTTAGATCTTTTTCCTCACTTCAGAGTAGCTGACCAGCACTTCTTACTTTCCTTTCAGTTCTTTATAGAATACACTGAGATGGATCATATCAAATCTATTTGATCAAATCCATAGGAGCAGAGCAAAACAGTGATTGGATGATTATTAAAATGGCATGGGACACTATGCTGTGCCTGCTATTGGATGTATCAGCCAAGAACATATAAAAATGTAAATATCATGGTGCATAAATATCTATCTGGCAGAAAAATCCCAGCAATAGAAGTCTTTTTAATCTAGCAGACACACTTATCATATTCATGAAAAAAATGCAAATACTGTCTTTTAAAAATTATTATTAATAGAAGGGGCAATTAATCATCAGAGTAATTTGTCCAAGGGGTGTTTTAGCTTCTCTGTCACTTGAAATTTTAGACTGAAGATTAAAATGTCATCCTGAAAGATTTGCTCTGATCAACCAGAGGTTATTGGACTAGATGCCACAATTAATAGACAAATATCTCTGAGTGTAATGAACAGGGAGTTTGGCTAGAAGAACCTATCTCCTCCTTTTGACATTGCCACGTCTGGCTTTATATGATGCCTTGTGAAGGCTGACCTAGAACAGAGGCTAGATGGAGATAAATAATAAAGTAGGGATTTATTAAAAGACCTAAATAGATCCACCTTGGGCAGCACAAGAGCCCAGCCAGGGCTACACCCAAGATGAACACAAAAGAGTCACGAAATGGCCACAAAATGCGCGACCGGTCACGGGGTCTCTCACTTCAATAAGTTCTGGTCCATTTGCATATTGGAGTTAATTGTCCAATTACAGCTTTAGCTTATGAAGTTCCATCCTTCTTTTTTTTTCTCTCTTCAGTCCACATTGTTTATGCTCTGGGGCCTGAAGTTTGGATTATTTGTCCTTGGTCCCCAGCTAGAGAAGGAATTGTTTTGTCTCCCTGCTCTGTGAAGAGAGCTCACCATCCCCCAATATGAAGCTCAGAACTACACACCAAAGCAGCACAGAATCTGAAAAACATAAAAGCTAAAACCTGAGGCATCAATGTTATAAGTCAGAGTGAACTTCTGAGAACTCAGGAGAGGCTTGAAAAGAGTAAAAGCCATGGATTAGAGTCCCTCTGAAATAAGGACTGGACAATGTGCTGGACAACATGTTCTAGCTGGCACTCTGAGTGATGGGATTGGACTAGACAATTTCTGGAGGTCTCTTCCCATCACAGTTGTTTAGTGGTTCTTTAGCACAACACATTTTCTTCCAAGCTCATATAATCTTTACCCCTTGGGACCAGCATACCTCTCTGCCCATCCAAAACAAGTAGAACTGGGCATGCTGTAAAGGTATTCACATATTCTTCATAGATTCTCACTGTTTTCCAAACTGCATTTTGACAGCCATGGAAGTAACCTATAATGTCTGACAGGCAAAATATCCCTTCAGTCTGTCTGGATACTTCTGCCCCTTATGCAATGTTTAATGTTTATTAATTACTAAAGAATTGAACTTTGCTAGCTTGACAAGCGCACAGACACAGGATTACGCCTGCTAATAAACAGTTGGGAAGATGAGAAGGAAATAATAGAGGTCCCATCCAGCCCTGAGAGCAATTTAATAAAGATGAATCTCTTCAGCAGGTGCTGCTTTGGCCAGCCTGTGGGTCACAGCACAGAGAGCTGGGTGGGTCATGGGAGCAGTGGGAGTTTGGCGAAATTCTCACCCAGCACTCATTCAGGCTGCTCTGTGGTGCTGTGTCTGCCCTTGAGAGGAGACTGGTGCAGTGCCTGGTGACTGCCACAGCTGCAGACAACAACACATGGTCTGGATTGGAGTTTAAGTGTTTTGGAAGGCCTACTGAGGCCAAAATGTGGAGGACCTTCTGCCCAAATGATTCCCCAAAGCAGCTGGCTTTGCAGGGGTGAGATTTTCAGCAAGCAGCTGGAAGCAAGTTATTTTACCATGGCAGCTATCTAGAGAGTTCCAATGGAATTTAATTTAATTCTGCAGTGGTTTACTGAAGGCAGTCTCCAATGATATATTGGTTTCAAAGCATTCCCTTTTCAGCTTCGTCTCTCAGACAGCAATTCTTCTAGATCTCCTAGGCTCCTTAAATAAAATATATCTTCTCTATAATTCTTCCCTGTCCCCTGTAAAGAGGTAGGAACAGGCATATGCCTGACACAATGCTTTTTATGCCACAAGTATTGTTACCAAGCAACCATCCCATGCAGCTTTGACAGAACACAAACTTCTTCGGTCACTAACCCTTCAAACACCTGAAACAAGATGTGCCAGCAGAAAACATCAGAGAGTTAGGTGAAGCAATGCAGTAGCAAATGATTTTTCTGAATCAACAGATGATTAAGGACAATTACAGGTCTGTGGTTATCATGAACATTTTATAAAATGCTGCCACAAGTGAGTATGTTTACTTGTATGTGAAGAATAATAATATCTATTTGTGAGAGAAGAAAACCTCAGTAATCACTTACCTATACATTTTTATTATGGCAGGTTCAGCGCATTCTATATGAAATTGAAAGAACATTCAGAAACTCCACCCCAAACTAGAATAAAGGGAGAGATGAGACACTTGTCAGTTGCCAACCAAATGCTCTCCCATCAAACACTACAGGTAGTAATTTGTGTTAGCACAAAGCGAGCATAAAATTCATCTAACCTCACAGTGGCATTGCTGAAAGACCTTCCATCTCACAGCCATTAGAATAAAATTTCTGTACTTTGCTCAGCTTCCAATTAGTGGCTGTGAGGCTTTTTGGAGTCTATGCAAGCACATAAGCAAAGGTGGAGGAGAAACATGTTCAAGTTTTCATGACTCAGTGGGCTGCAGCCACCTGAGAGCTGCTGGGCACTGGTTGTGGGGTATTTATTTTTGCCCAGTGGATTAAAGGAGCAGAAAACAAAGTAAATGGAGACACATGTCTCAATCCGTGGGTATAGATACAGTCCCATTCCAACTGGAGGACATGAGCATTGCCCAAAAGAGGCCATCAGGGTAAGAAGTTCCCAAATGGATTCCCACTGGCTGAAAAGAGGAAATTTCCATATAATCAGCCTTGCCTTTGCTGCTCTGCTGGTCAAAGGAGTTGACTTTCTACAGGGGCACAGCTTGGTTCCTCACAAGAAAAGGTCTTACAGTCCATCAAATCTCCTCTTAGTCCATAAATAGAAACAGGAGTTAGAGACCTTTGAAAATGAGAACATAACTTTGTGCAGTACATTCTTCTGGCTAAAAAAGAGCTGCTGGAAACCAGCGGGTAGATGATGAAATTAAGGGGACTCAAGGTCAGGTATTTGCTCACCACTGGTATCTACTTTAAAAATGTAAATGTTATGAAGCTCAGCTGTAAATTATAGCAGGCAGAATCTTGCATATACAGAGGCCAAATTTGTCCTTTTCCATGCAAATAAATATCCAAGGGCTAAGAACAGCAGTGCCTGAGGTCCGTTCGACAGCTGTGTGATGGAGTAGGTTTGACACATCCAGTCCCTCACATGCTATTGATGCAGCATTCCAAAGTGTTTGAAGATTCCAGAGCACATTGGAAAAAGCCACATGATTGATGCTGGCCAAATGACCGACTCAAAGGCACAAATTTCTCTTACTCTTTTATTTCTTGGAGATGATTCCAAGTAAAAAGTTCCTAAGAAAAATGCTGGCTTCCAAAATGTACCAGTACTCACAAAGAAAGATGTTTGAGTATATCTTTATAAATTTTGTCCTTTATATTTTTTGAGGAAAAGGAATCATTAAGTAGCTCATTCTATTTTGAATTTTCATGCAAAATTTCTTTGAATGGCCTCTCAGTGAATGCAAAAGGGCAGGAAGAAAACTGTCTATGTTAGTTCCTTCAGCATTTTTGTGGTTTGAGGGCTGTCTCCTGTCATCACAGATCATGTCTGAATGTGTGATTTACACTTGCCTTGTGGACCCTGGCTCTTTGAGACTCTGTCATATCATTTAAATGTTTTTGTAATAAAAATTTGCAATTAAATCAATGGAACTGTACAAATAACCATGACTAAAATAATGATCTGTTTTTTCAGGATCCTACAAAAGCAGGTTCACTAATACTAAAGCTTTCATGAAACTTTCTGTGCTGTTTTTGAGCTATACATGACATATGTGTTCCCATTTTTTACTTAAAATCTTGCAAATTTATGTGTCTCTTTTGCTGGTTAAATGCCAGGGTTTGCTGTTGCCAAGATGAACAAAACAAATGACAGAATTGTCTAATCCTTTTCTATTTCCTTCCAGAACAAAAGAGATCATTAGAGTCTGGCTTCTTCACATACTGTGGCTATCGATTTTTTTCTTGAATTCTTTTCTGAATGTATTATTTTAAATATGATTTTTCATGCAGAAATACTTCCTTCTAAGCGCTCTTCCTGTGGCATGAAAATGAATACTAAATGCTATTTAAAGGTGGACCACTGACAAGTTTAGTGTTTCTTCGAAGAATTGTCTTGTTTTAAAATGATTTATGGTAGCACTGATGCCTGCTAATCTGGACACTGTGCTGTTCTTGATCATTATTGCAAACTAAAATATCATCTAATTAAATGTTCTACTGCAGAGATGAAATATTGCCAAAGTCCAGCCTTCCTTTTTTTTTTCTTCTTTTTTCTGTGTGCCTGTCAATCCTAGAACTACATCATGCATCCTTATCTTTGCTATCTATATTTTCTTTTCAAATATCATCTTTCTTCAGGAGAAATAACTTTTCTTCATGTCATCATTTTAGCTAATTTCTACTGATCTGATATTGAAATATTGTAATATTCAATTATTCATTGCATTTAGAAGCTGAATGTAGAAGTAAAATTTTGAGACCCAATAAAAATCCTTCTGAAAATTAAGGGAACTATTAGAATATCATGCCCCAATCTCCTGAACAATATACACAGAGGTAATTTTTAATTTGTGAGTTTAGTTTTTACCTCCATGACTTTATTTTTTCATGTCATAGGTGAATATACATGGAGATTACACTTACAAAATCTGAATTAAACTCTTTCCTGTCAACTAACATCAAAGCCAAAAAAAAAGAAAAAAAAAGGACTAGTCTGCTCAGTAGGTGAAGAAATTTCACAAGTAGCTAGAAGTAATTTTTCCAGAGTTTAGTATACAAAAAGTGTAAATATTTTTGTAGCATTCAGAGATCCTAATCAAATGAGGTCTTTTTTATACTATTGCATGAACCCATGTACATTACTAATCAGAAGCTCTTTTAAAATTGAAAGCATATTTCCATTTTCATATTTTGAGAAAAGGATTTCAAAAATTTTTTCAAAATTTTTATTAAAAAAAAAGTGTAATAACATGACATAGGGCTAAAGGTGTTATTCAGAATAATAAGAATTTGCTTATTTTTTGGACATTCTCTCCAGTTCAAGTTGTGTAAGCAAGTCCAACAACAGTGTGATTCCTTTTCCCATTTAGGACACCACTTACATCAATGTCCAGGTTTTCCTGTGGAATTGTGCATTTAATATTCCTTATCCTGGAAAGTGAATGCAAAACCCAAATGAATCACTCTGGAATGCCAGTGTCCACTCAGCACTGTTTTGTCACAACATCTCAGCTCGTGTTGTGGATAATACAAAAGTAATCTGATATTTCACTTTCCATTTCATTTAGGGATACATGCTTCCCAGCTTGTCAAGCACAATAAAGATATGACATGTGCAATAACCTTTTCTTTCATTGTGAATCAAAATGTGTTATAATAAAATAGGCTGGCAGAGTTCCATCAGCCAGAACACTTTAACAAGTTGCTTGCTGCAATTAAAAAGTAAGTGGAGGAGGAAAAGAATGTCAGTTTGTCTTTGAAACCAGGAACAGGCAGGGTCTCATGACACAAATTTATTTTTTTATCATTTCAAGCCACAATAAATCAGCTAATAAATTCATTATTTATCTAATTTGCATTTCAATGATTTTCTTAATTAATTTTTGCTCTTTCTTTGACAATGCATGGCTCTATATATTGCCGTATCACATTACAATGTGATTAATTCTGCTGGTATCAATCAGCTGTCAAGAAAAGCAACATGAATTTCCTAGAGAGCTCCACCTCCAGAGAGTGAAAGAATCTGCAGAACTTTCATCTTCCTGCAAAATCAGATTTTGATAAAATGCCTGTCTCTCACTTTAAGACAACAAGGACACTTTATATATTTTTCAAGCATACATTTCCCTACTGTCTTGTTTCGCCAGAGGAGATTTTATCAACATTTGATATATTACCTGCTTTTGCCCAATTCTGGGTAAATTATAAGGATAATAATTACAAATGTTAATATTACTAACGTTTTAGAACCTTCTTAACCTGAATATATGGTAGGAAAACAACTTGCTCTGTTGTCCTGTGAGTTAACCTGGAAATGGGAATTCTTGTCATGAAGATTATCCTCCCTTGGTCCTCTGAGTCTTGACTTTCTACCTTATATCAAACCACTAATCATGATAACCCTATAGCCTGTCTCTTCTCTTTATTAATTCAGTTGTTCCTTTCTCACTCTGTCTCTTGCAATGCTTCTCTTGATCTCTTTGTTTTCCTTCTATTGCCAGTCTTAAGGTACTTGCACAGGAAATTTGCTGAAGAGTAATAATAAAAGAAGTGCCCTGCAAGATAACTTGATCTCTCTAAAATACTTCATTTCTATTCTTGCAAATGGAATTTATGAAAAATTTTAGGCTTTAAATTGATAAATGATTGTTTGATTTTCAAAATATACCTTTGAAAATAATGATTGTTGTTGAGAAAATAAAATTACCTTGATATATAAGTTATAAAATGGGGTAAAAAAATCAATGAGTGCTGTGCTGTATTCCCTAAGAGAAAAAAGATGTTACTTCATGGGTTCTTAAAATACCCATAATATTACATGAAGTTTTAATGACAAAAACTTGCAGGAGACATCCAAATGGATTCTGCAACAGATTCTTCATCCTTTGTGCAATTATCAAAGAAAACATTTCATATGGAAGCATGTGGCTGTATAATTACAGGAGCACCTTGAGCACTCTGATTCATGGTGTCTCAGAGAAGTGTGGTTCAGTGGGTAGCACAATACATTGGTTATTGTGAGAAACAGGTAATTTTCTCGCTTGATTGCAGTGAAGTTTAGACACTTAATATTTGAGGTTATTGATTTGTAAAATTGGTTTGATAATGCCTGTCCCCACTCACATATCTATGACACAGCACTTCTAACTATGGCACCTTCAAACACAGAGGAGGACCACAGATCTTTTGGAAAACTGGAGACTGTTAAGAAGGAGGATGATTCTGAAACAGAATGTTCTTTTTAGTTTTCTGGCTCAACAACTGTGTGATACTTAATATAGAATTATTCTTCCATCTGAAAGTACTCCCAGCTGTTGCAGTCTCATGTTTTTCAGCATTTACTGCTTCCTAAAATAAGTTGAATGTGGCAATTCTCCTGGGCCTGCCACATATTCTCGTCTACTCAGGGACATGACCAGACTAACTGTATGTGTGAGAGTGACCGGACATACACAACATAGTGAAAATGACAATGACAAAGCGGTTTCAGGAAGGATATAAACCAGGAAAAAAAAAAAAAAAAAAAAAAAAGAAAGAGAGCTGAGAATATGGAGAGTTCTGCTAGGAATACTCATATACTCATCAAGAGAGTCCAAGCATGGGTGGTTTAAAATATATGGAGATCATTTTGCCTTAATATTTTATTATCTGGTTTGAAAGAGGAACATGGTTTCATTGATGAAACCATTATTTTTTTCCTGCCTGTTACAGAATTAAAATTTGTTTTGCTGGAATTCATTTAAATTGCATGCTATAAGTCAGGGCCATCACTAACAATCCCCTGCACAGACAGCTGCAATATTAACAAACATGCAGAAATGCGCATTTCTACAGGAAATGTATCTCTGCAGCCCTATGTACCACACTTTAAGCCATTAAAATGCTTAGGTCAGTCCTCTGTCCTGCTGTCCTGTTTAGGAATGAATTGCATTTTTTTATCTTAGTTCAGGGTAGAGGGACACAACTTATCTACTGGGACCTCAACGTGGGAGAGAACAGCTGCACTAAACTGTGCACAAATTGTACACATTCACTACAGCAAGAAATCTTCCCCTAAAAATAATCTCTGAACCTCACCAGGGCAGGAAAGAAGTGACTTGGTTAGCAACAGTCTATGCCACATTACCTGAGACAAGATAAATTTATTTGCCAATTGAGATTTTTCAGTTAGGTGAGTACTTGGAAGTTATAATGGAAAATAAAATCTGATGTACAAGCCTTCCCATGAAAAGTTTCACTGTCTGTGTATAAACCAATATTCAATTCCTTTAAAGGCAGAAGAAACACACAATCTTCTGCAGCCTTGGTGCAAGGATTGTGTTTGACCTAAGGAGAAGGGGTGCAGGGACAGCTGAAGGGCTTTTCATGGCAATCCTGGTGAAGAGCTAAGGTGAAGGATAAAGCAGCAGATACCCCAGACCACTCAGGCCCTGACATCTCAGCCAAGGTGGCTGTTCAATGCCAGTTATATGACACGCATCTCAGACCCAAAGAATGAAACACCAGGTCATTTCCAGCAGGGCCTCAAACATTCAAGAGTAAATATTAAATATTCCCTAGGCAGAGTGGATCCAGAATTAGGGAGCTCTGACAGTTTTGCTGCCTGGTGGATGGAAAGCCAGCAGGATTTGTGCGTGCAGGGATGCAGGGATGCAGCCAGGCACAGCACTGAGCAGCTCTGCTGGTGAGCTCTTCCTTCAAGCGCCACACGTGAGGGGCTCACACTGTTTATTATCCTTCACAGCTCCCCAGAAATACATCCTCCCTGGGCTTCTGGGGAGGAAAAGGAGGCAGCTAAAACAGACAGAAGGATTGCATAACAAAATATGCAGTGCTGGAGGTGACTTGGAAAGATATGAAGGACTTTGATTTTTTTTTCCCCCCAAAGATGGAAGAAACAGAAGTTCAATATAACCAATAATTTAGTGTAAATTACTTAGCAATTGTTTTTGTTTCACTCAGCTCAACACATTAGTTATTTTTCTCCCCTTCCGGTTGGGTGTCTCAGCTATTTTCAGGAGATAAATATGCTTCACTCCAAAGAAATAGAAGCCTTTTTATTATGATTTGGAATCACAGATAAGAGAAGTCCATGAAAATAATTTCAGAGCTAGACTACCTTGAAATTTCTGTGACAGAACACATGAAACATCTTTATCAAAGTCTCCATAAATCACAGTCTCTGTCCACTCCTAGATTGGGAAAAAAAACAGAGATACCAATTAAATTTTGAAGAAGTGACCTGTTTCCTCCTCACAATTTTAGTTCTGGGGAAGCATATGGTGAGGCAAAGGGTTTTAGCTTTGCTTATAATCTGGATTTTTGCAGTGCTTCATTTCAGTTAGAGATGGTGGAATTTATTGCTTAGGAATCTCGACAAAACCAAGATTGTTCTGTCAATCTTTCTTTGAGGATTGCTGCTATTTTATTTTGCCATGTCTGGTAAAACTGCAAAAAGATAAAACGTATCACAAGGAAGATATTTTTAAAAGAAAAAAGCAACACCTTGAATAAGTATAATTTTGGAAAGTAACAATTTAATGAAAATCAGGATGCCTTCCTGTTCATGTTTACACTGTAACAATACTTGTGCACATATTTTTTAGAAGATATAGACACATAAAGGGTGAATTTATGGCTTTGTAGTTTAAAATATGCCATTTTCAATGACTTACATGTTTTTCCCATGAAGTAAAGCAGAAAAATGTAATTAACCACTAAGAAAAAAAATGTATCTATGAATTTTGCTTTTCTTTTAAACAAATAAACTTCTACTAATATATAATGCAAATAAAATTAAACCTATCAGGATAGACAGGAAATACTTCTGTCTGATGTGTTGGTAGCCTTCAAATTATTATGTGAATTGTTTTTCAGAAAACTTATCTGATGTTCAAGTTCATTATTTGAGGGTGAAGAAACAGCCTCCGGAAGAAAAGAGAGGAAGGATTATGGAGAGCCACTAAAGATCAGATACTGGCAGAAACAATGACTGAAATGCCTCTCTGGAGGTGAACTAAATCATGTCTTAGCCAGAAAAAGACTTCCTAAACAACATTTAATGGTCTAGATAATGGGATATGTTTTGTATTAGTATGATATAATAGATTTTATGGTAAAATTTTCTATATATAAAAAAGGACTACAAGAATTTGATATCCCTTTAAGGGTTATAAAATGAGAAGTGCAGTAGAAAGTGGTTGAGTACTTATTTTCCTGCAGGGGAGTGAATTTAAGTTGATGGACTCTACTCACAATTTTCTTATAGCTGTAATAAATTCTTACATGGTTAATTCAGATTGTGGACACCTGTAAAGATACCAACCACCAAATACTGAAAACGGAAATAAATATGAGACCACCTACATGTTGTTTTGAGGATGCAAGCAAAACAAAAATTTATATTAGAATAAAAAGGAAATATGTCTCTTTTTTTTCAAACGGGAAGAAATACACACCATGCAGGGAGGTTTCCTTAAGACCTACAATATGCAAATACGTCTTAGTTGATAATGCAGATGGAATGATCTCCCTACTCCACCCTGTGGTGGGCATAGGCTGAGTCTGCCTGTTTAAACTGCAGATTGAACATATTGAGTGAGTATTTCAGGAAGAAAACAAAAAACTGGGCTTGGCATAGAAATGGTGAACCTAAAGATAATTCTCTGTTATGTGTGCAGCAAGCAGAAAGGCCTCTGAACTTCAGCTGAATGAACTGCAAAATCAGGGGATGATTCAATGAAATTCAATTCATTTGGGTGTATTCCCTAGAGCAATTAGAAGTGTTATAATTGAGACTAGCATTAAATCATTAAAAGGTTCTATCCAGAAATGGATTTGTATTTAGCTCCCAAATAAAAAATTACATCAGAAAAGAGATGAGGAGATGGAGTTTCCCAAGCTGAACCTGTCCTACACCAGCAGGAAGCATGAAGTGGGCCAGGAATGCTCTGACAGTGAGCACAACCTTCCTACCCAGCTCTGAAAGGCAGAGAAACCAGAAATGTCTGAATTTCTGAGGAAGAAAACGAGGGGGTAAGTGATGGCTGCTCTTTGT
Organism: Camarhynchus parvulus; assembly: GCF_901933205.1. NCBI lineage: Eukaryota > Metazoa > Chordata > Aves > Passeriformes > Thraupidae > Camarhynchus > Camarhynchus parvulus. Next base: position 11,934,835 of record NC_044586.1, read on the forward strand.
AAAGACATCAGTGGAATATCCCAAGAGCACCATAAAAAGCAGAGGGAAACAGAGCTCATACAGAAAGCGAAGCATTTGTTGCTTGGGGAGCCTGGAGGAAGAGGGCATAACAATATTTCATGAGCATCCATCTGGGAATACTCACCTGAGAACAGGTCCTATACCACAGTTCAAATGCTGAAACCATAAATGAGGATTCTGGCAGCAGACAGGCGCTGGGGTTTAACCCCAGCTGGTAACTGAGCCCCACACAGGCACCCACTCACACCCCTCCAGGGGGAAGGGGAGAGCAGAGGATGAGTAAAAGTGAGAAAACGAATGGGTTGATGTGGTATTTTCTGGGGTCCCCATCATTGGAAGGAATGATGGATCTGACTCCATGTTCTTAGAAGGCTAATTTATTATTTTATGATATTATATTATATTAAAGAATGCTACACTAAACTATACTAAAGAATACAGAAAGGATACTTGCAGAAGGCTAAAATATAACAATAAAAAACTTGTGACTCCTTCCAGAGTCTCGACACAGCCTGACTGTGATTGGTCATTAAGTTAAAACAATTTACATGAAACCAATCAAACAAGCACCTGTTGGTAAACAATGTCCAAACCACATTCCAAAGCAGCAAAACACAGGAGAAGAAAATCAGATAATTATTGTTTTCATTTTTCTCTGAGGCATCTCAGCTTCCCAGGAGGAGAAATCCTGGTGAAGGGATTTTTCAGAAAATATCACGGTGACAGTGTTGAGGTAGAGACAATTTAATAAATAAAGCAACTTGCCCTGTTCTGCTTGCAACTCTCCAAGGAATGGTAAGGACAGTGCAGTTCTGTACCTGCAGGATCTTTTCCTGATGATCCTCCCGTGACAACAAAGGAAGACTGGAGAAACAAGGAACAGCTTTATTACATGTAAGATTCCTTACTCACTTTTGAGGCAAAAAAGCCACCCAAAGAATAAATTGTGCTTTAATAGCACAGAAAACTCAGGTTAACTCTCAGAGTGACTGTTTCCTGCAGGAGTTCAAGCAATAATAATAACAAAACATTTGTTAGGAAGGCACCTATCAGGATTTTATGGGTAGCAGTGAGGTGCAGTAATGAAAACACGGAAAACCAGAAGTTATTTCTTTGGACCAGCTGGCTACAAAATGGAAGTGTTGGACATGACTTATGAAGGAATGATACCTAAAGCACCACCTGACATCCATACCTATGTACTGCAGAGCTCTAGAAGCAGTAGGAATCTGGCTATGCAGGGAAGAAGTTAAAAATAATAAGGAAAAGCATCAAACAGCCACTAAGTGGTGGCTGAGATCTATTCCCCATGGCCAGGAGTGGTGCATGTAATAACAACCTCTGCTATGAAAACATCCAAAGCCTGGTGAGCACAACTCAGGATAACTCTGGAGACCTACTGTCTATCACTCAAAGTATTCTGAGCTGGGAGAAAATTTGGGCAAAACATTGACAGAAGCTCTGGTCAAAACTGAAACAAGACATTGTAATGAAAATATCCCATTTCTGCATAAATTTGTTCTGCAAACAGTGCCAGTGGGATTGCTTTTAAAATGCCAACTGTAGAGCACATTTAATTGCTAAGATCTGGGTTACCAAGAGTTCTGGAGCATGAATAAGTAGGAAATAAAATCATCAAATATTGAAAAATAATGATATACATTTAATACAATTCCTTCATAAGCCAGGCAGTGCTGGCATGCCTTGCAAAGGAGGAATAGAGGAAATAACTGTTAAATCACAGTATTACCTGTAATCTATTAAGCAGAGATCAAAGGCAAGGGTAGTGGAGAGTTGTGTTCCTCAGTTACAACCAGATGGAGATTTGCAGAAGTCACAAGATGGGGCTTCTCTGGCACATAACAGGGGTTTTGTTTGCTTAAGGAGGAAGAAAAGGAGCTATCAGAAAATGATTGACAAGCCAAAGCACTTCTTCTGGGAATTGTTTTCATAGTTGCATTAAAGAATCAGAAAACAAACCAAACCCTAAAAACTTGGCACAAATAAAACCAGCCAAAGAGAATTTTCCAGCTCACATTAAAGCTGCACTTTTATTGCAGTTTTTTATCTGTTCTTTTTCAGTCTTGTTTCCTATTCTTGGTGTCTGCAAGGGCACATATCTGTTGTTTATAATCAATTCTGAATTTTTTTCTAGCTCAATCCAGGTTTGCCAAGGAAATACAAGTTTTGTATGTGGTGCATTCCTATGACAGAGTAAAAACAGGCTGCCAACTATGGGTATATTAATATGTCCTGTGGAAAAGAGTGCAGTCTGTGCTCAGTGCTCTGTGGTTAGCCCTGAATCTACATTAGCGTTTGTACAAGAGTCACAAAGTCAATTAAACTGGACTGCCTTGATTGCTGGCCCTGAACTACCCGAGGGAAGATATTGTTTGAGCTGGGGGGGATACATCAGGGGAACAGCCATGCTGCTATTTTTAAGGTGTATATATTTGATTACTCTTGATTGTAAGCTTGAGGGCTCTGAGATAGCATGAGACTGAAGCTCAGATTTTTCCATGTTTAGCTCTGTGTTTAAGCTTCTTGCACCAAAGTAGGTTACATTCTATAGTTTATGAAGTTCTTATGATCTGGGTTCTGCAGAGTGTAATAGCAGCACTTACTGTTTCATATTTTAGTCATATTCCATAATCAGAGGCAATAATATTTCTTCTTTGTTATCAGTTTTCCATTTTGCAAAGTGACATATGCCACTGAAAGTAAATAATATATACCTTGTCTATGGGGTCTCCTTCAAATATGTCATGCATGGGATTCAGGTACATAAAACACCCTTCTCCTTCCTTGTTCTCCATTTATGAGTTCAAATACAGACATTTAACCTTTTATAGTCTTATTAAGCTTGCACAATATAAACACTACACTCAAAGCCATAATTTTTTTAACAAGTACTAAATGTTTTATTGCTGAAATCTGTGCAGAAGAGCAAATGGTGATATCATGTTTATCTTGTGTATTTAATGGCAGGATCTGGACGCTGCTATCCCCTTGATTGAGGTGTCTTAGTCCTCAGCTAAACCATTTCATTCCTCCTTGATCAGGGAAGCAAAAGCCCAAAAGTTTTCTCTGCTTATCTCAGATTTTACAAGGGTTTCTTTGCTGCCACATTTGATGAAAAGGCCTCTGCAACTTTCTCCAGATTTCAGAAAAATCTGTTGCTTTCTACCTCAAGGCATCACAAATGCCTCAAATTACTTTTTCAGCTTTCTTGTTTTTCCCTAACCTTTTGGACCTTTCCAGACATTTTGCTGAAAAAGAACCACTTGTAAGTCTTCCACGTTCCAATTAGGAATGGAAAACATCTCTACCTCTTTTTTAAAGGTCAGATATATGAACATTATAGTGAAGAAATTATCCTATTTTCAATTATTTGGCCAAGGGGTAACTGAATTCTGAGAAAGAAAATACTTTTCATAGAGAAATTCTCAAAAATGTTTTAAATTTCTACTTGTATTTACCTCCAGTATCTTGTATCTCTATAGGGCTTTCCCTGCCCCCTTGGACACTGCTGGCCCAAACACAATTTCCAAGATTTAGGTTTGGGTTTAGGACACCTTCCAGCCTCCTCTGAAAGAGTCAATTTTTCATCTAATAAAGGGACATCCATTACAAATGGCACTATGAATTTTCTATGATAAAAGCGTGGCCATACAAGAAAAAAGATGGATTCTTGGCAACATGAATTTATTGATGTCCCTCAAAACATGCTGTTTGGGCTCTTTACTTTTAAGCCCATGTGATGCAAACTGCTATGAGGAACCCATAAAATCTTTGAAGGTTTTGTTCAAATTTCCCAAACCATTCAACACTTAGATCCTCATATTACACAATATGAAATTTTTCATTTGACATATGCAGATCACCCTGGCTGCACCCAAATTAGAAATATCACATAGATCTATTGCCAAAAAATTTACTATTTTTTCCCTATTGTATTTCAAAGAACATTCAGAGATCCAAAGATATTTGAAAATTAAAGCTAATAAAAAACCTAATTTGCTAATTCTTCTACATCCCTTTAAGGGTCCAGTCTTGTTTAAACAAGGGAGAAGGTCTCCAAGACTGAAAATATCCCTTCTTCCCTACCCATAAGTCAGTCAAGAGAGAGTTGGTAGACAGATAATCTAAGTCCACTCAGTCAAAATCTAATTAAAATATATCCTGATGTGTATGGATACCAAGAATACTGAATTTAAAAATTAGAAAAAAACCCCAACAAAACGAGGTTATATTTTGATGAGATGATATTTTGATTAAATCCATCCAAACTCATCATTTCAGTTATGCAGGAAATAGAGAACTCTTAAAATTATTTCTAATTTAAATTGAATACAAATTAAGTATGTTTATCCTCCCTGAAAAATTGCTTTCTGCAGAGATTTATATCTAAGTGCCCACTATATCATTTGGGATTATAAAAAATTTAATTTTACATCACCATGCATTTCTTTAAAATTGTATTTATTTTATGTGCTTTTCTGGTATTTCACTAATGGTAAACTGTCTTCTTAAGTGTTCTCTAATTAGCTAATGTCAAGCTCCTTCACTAAAATACAAGTGGAATGATCATAGAAAAATTTGGGTTGGAAAAGAGCTTCAAGACCATCTGGATCAAACACAAACCTAACACAGGCAAGCCCTTCACTAAACCATGTTCCTAAGTGCCACATCCATGTGTCTCTCAAGCAGCTCCAGGGGCAGTGACTCAGCCACTTCCCTGGAAAGCCTGAACAATGTTTGACAACTCTTCTGTGAGGAAATTTTTCCTAATATCTGATCTAAACCTCCCCTGGTGCAACCTGAGGTCATTTCCTCCTGTCCTACCATTTGTTACTTAGGAATGAGACCTACAGAGCAATTTTTCCATCATGATTTTGAAAGAAAAAAACCCCTCGCAAAATCATATCCCAGTTATTTTACTGGTTATCCATTTCACCATTAAAAATAGCAATGCACTATGCAAACACATAATGAGAAGCAATGTAAAATTACTGAGACACGGTAAGTTTTGAATTTAACATATTTCAATATTTTACAGAGCAATCTGTTGGAGGAACCCTTTCCATTTAAAGGCTTTTCAAGAAAATCTGTTTTGAGATATATTTGAGAGCCTGAAACATGGTCAAATAGAAAGCTGCTAATGAAAAGTGCCATCTCCAGAGGAGAGAGAACCCAAATTAACACACAGCACTGGCACAATACCATCTTAGAGAAAGTTAAAAGTTGAGCCCTGTGCATGACTGGCAATGCTGATATGTAAAATATAAGGTAATTCTTCAGCTATTCTTTCAAAAAAGTAACAAAATACCCCTGTACCCCTTAAAAACATCCCACTCCAGGAAGTGTGTTGCACTATAGGCCATGCTTTGGCAATATCTGGTTTATGGATAATTTCTCACCTGTCAGAACAAGAACCTCCTTTCCCTGAAGTCCGAAGTCAGCAGACAGCAGGCAGCTAGGAGGATTCCCTGTCTTGAAATATTCTGCCAGGTTCCTTTCACTATCAATGCAGCTCTTTTTTTAAACTAATATTAAAATAATTTTTACTAATATTAAACAAACAAAACCTCCCCTAGCTGAACAACAGAAATTACCCATAAATTCTCAGAGGAGCAACAGAACCAGAGCTTTTCGAGCCATGTTTGGGCAGCTTCTCCTTATCTACAATCTCAAATGGCATCTGATAAGAGAAAAGCGACATCAACCCTCAAAGTTATGCAGAGTGGCCCTAAAAGTAGCTGTTGAACAATGAACTTTATGAAAGAATAAAAGAGATTTTATGATACTGTTATTCCAATTTGAAAGAAAGGATGAGAAGATACTCTGAATGTTCAAACATTTATGGAAATATGGCATTACCATTTTCATGGAAGACCTTTTTGAGGAAGTTTGTTTGGTTGGGTTTTTTGGCTTTTTTTTGGTGTGTGTGTGTATATTTTTTTATTTTATTTTTTTTATGAGAAGCATTGTTTGCTGGGGTTTTTTTTGTACTTGAAAGTATTCCCTTTAATATATCATTCACAGAAAACTCTTGATTATTTTTTGAATATTAGTTCTGCTTTACCCTTATATCTGAGCAAATTTTATCTACTCATTAGAACAATAGAAAGATTTAGAACTGATTATTCACGTCTGCTTTTTGTATTCAAATGTTTGTATTCAAATGAACTTCTAATTTCAGGGAGCAGACTGGCAATGACAACATAGCTAAATAGTGATTGATAAAGGGTTATTACAACAGAATGATATTATGTTAGCATTATGCTAAATCCTTAATGAAAATTGCATTGAAGAGATTATTTTCTTTAGAAGAATGTAAAATAATATAGTCACAGATATTAAGTGTAGCAAAAATAACTAAATGAGCCTGTTATTCACAAAAAGTAGTTGCTCAAGCATTTATTAACTTCCCTAATTACTGAACAAGCCTTCATAAATGTAATTATTCACAAAATTCAAATAGTTTTTGTAATTAACAATACTTAGTAAGTGTGGCAAACAGAATAAAACTCAGAATATTTCCATTTCCTATCTGCAGGTTTCAGGACATTTATGCTCATGATTTCTAAGTGCAGTTAAGATTTGCTAATTTCAGTTTTGGTAATAGGCTCTGACCTTTTGTCACCCATATCTACAACTTTAGATTTATTGATTCTTATTGATGACAGCTAAGTGTGGCAGCAGAGAGGTCAGGATAGATTTTGAAGAAATTCCATTTCTTGTTTAATTCTTCTTGACTTCCCAGTGCTGTGAAACCACCGCAATCCCAATGTCAGGGCAGGGCTTGCTCATTTAAATCTGTGCAAACCCCAGCCAGAGCAGTGGCTGCTGGATGCTCTCAGCCTGAAAGAATGGCTCTGTCCACAATTCTCCCCTCCTGAAGGATGATTGTTTTGCTCCTTTGGTTTGAATTATTAGGAGAAACCTTTCTCCAGTAATGAAACCTTACCAGGACAGGATGTTCTTTTGTTAAAAATCCACTTGTCACAAAAGTAGTGCTGTATTGATCCTCTGCAAATGCTAGGGCTGTAGATCTATACTAGTATTCCCATTTTTAGTGATTATATGGTGAGCATGGGGAAAATACAACTTCTCTGCTGTAACAAAACATTGTGAGATTTTTGGTTCCATCTTTACTCCACCTCTGCTTTTTACATAATATCAATTTGTATCACACATCACATTAGACAAAAATATTGTATTCATCTTTCACAATCCTAAACAAGCTTTAAGAATTCAGGCTAATTGGAGAAGTACTTTAAATCCAATTCTACTCTTTATCATTTATTGCTCTCTCCTTTACTGTTACGTTCATCTGGGTAGCTCACTAGGAAAGGAGACAGCCTGAGATATTTGGGTTTAGTTCACTGACCTTTTTAAAGCAAATGCTCTGGAGGGCTACACCTTCCAGTCCTTGGCTGCAGGCAGTGCTGCTGTTCTAGCTGTTCCCACTCTGTTACAGGGACAGATTCTCTTTGAATAAAGCACTTGTTTCAGAAGAACAAACCAGTCCCATGTCTTTATGAACTAATTTTACAGGACAAGTTATCATTAGTCCTGTGTGTAATATGAATTATCAATCTCAAATACTCAAAATAGCTCAAGTTTACTGAAAGGAATGCAATTGGAAAACATTGATTTATGTTCCATGAAAAAAAACAAAGCAAATTGAAACCTGAAGCAGTTCAATGTGTAATTTTTCCCAAATGGCTGTTATTCTTAGATGAGAATCAATTTTGTCTAAGTGGGAATTTTGAGCCTGGCCTCTTAAACTGTATTTCAGTCTCACAGTTATCAAAATATCCTGTACATTTTAATCTCAATCATATTATGAATTACTATGACTCAAAAGGAGAAGGTCTTAGGGCTGGAACTGCTGGTGCTGAGGATGCAGTGAACCCACCACACATGGCTTTGTGGGAAGTGCCAGAACCAGGGCTCCACAAGCCCCATGTTCTTGACTTATGGCACTCTTAACCCATGACCCAGGAACATTTGGCCAGCATTTTCCAGTTCAGTTTCACCTGAAATAATGAGCTCATCTCATGATGCTGCAGGTTCACCTGTAAAGAAACCAGTCATGCACTCCAAAACTCTGTGGTGAGAACCAAAGTGCAGAAAATGGTGATGACCAGGCAAAGAAATTCAGAAGCAGTCACAGTTGATCTGAACTAAAAATCTAATGTAGACTCCCCCTGCCTTGACCTTACACCTGCCACCTTTCAAAGAAAAACAAAAGAGAAACCAAGATTTTAACTTTTATGGCTACTCAGTAAATGTGCTTCAGTTATGTCATAATCTAGGAAAAGAATGTGTGGGAGTAGATTGAAAATATTGAGTGTGGAATAAAATAATTTGTAAAAAAATTTACAGTGATGCAGTGTTTAAAATTATGTTCTTTCTGAAAAAGAAATACTTCAGTTGGTGTAATGAAATTTTGGATATTTTGGGATCAAATCTCCAGGTTACAGGAAAGCTTTGCCTGGACAGACATCTGGATACCAAATCTAAAAATGCAACTGAGGTTTGTCGTCTTTCAGATAAGATAATAACTAATAAAAGCAATGGAGTCTGAATGAGTCTGGAGATGGGATTCTGCGCTTGGGTTTCCTTTGGACCCTCTCCCCAGTGACAATTAGTACAACCCATCAGGACCAGAGAGGCTGTCCAGAAGTCACAGATGAGAATTAAACAAGAATTATTTGATGATGTGCATGAAGGATTCAGGCCTCTTTCAGCACAGCTGCTCTCACTCTGTGAGGCTGCCCTTCCTTTTGTCACTGGAGACAGTAAATCCATACCAAAAACTAAAATTACTTTCCAGAACAAATTGAACTCCCGTTTCTTGACTTCTACTTTGTATTTTTACCCAGTCCTTACTAGCCATGTATTTTATCTCTTAGTCTACAATGTTTCAGTCTCAACAGTTTCATAAGGAAAAATAGATCAAAAAAGCTTTCTGAATCTGAACCTCTGGTCTTAGTCTACAATATTCATTACCAAAGAATTACCAAATACCAAATTACCAAATATATTTTCACGCTGCTAAGACAAACATAAACTTCAAAAATAAATTGTTACTTCAATGCAGGAAGTATTTTCTACATTGCCTTAGGCCATTTGACAAAATTTTGATTATTGTTTTTTCTTGAGGATAAGTTTATTTGACATATAGTTAATGTGCTTAAGTGTTATTGTTTTAAAAATTACCCAATTAGTTTATTTATAAAATATTAAAATATCACAGGCAAAAACACATTGCTAAACCTCTGTTAATGAAAAGAAATTAAAATTTAATTAGAAAGTTACATTTTCTAGGAATCCTTTTTCCTAAAAAAAAAAAAAGCCAAAGAAAACCAACTGAAACAGTTTGGGAAAAAAATTATGTGTTTCTTTGACATTTTTCAGTATGAAGATACTGAATAACCTACAAAGTTATCTATATAATTTTAAGGTTGTTGGATGGGGAGGAATTAAATTATGAAACGAAAATTAAATTATGAGGCATCTTCTATTAGCATAGAAATATTCCCAGCCACGTTATTTATATAAAATATGTCCTTCCTGATAATTACATCATAAACAAGACAGCTGCTTATTGCCTTTTTCATTAAGTTAATTTATTATTGCAGACTCAGAGACGGGAGGCTCTGTAAATGTGCAACTATGACCATAGAGGTACAGATATATGATATTTAAAACAAATTATTAAGGAATTTCAGAATATGATTGTCCATTGCTGCTTGTTGCTGCATCCTGCAATAGTACAATGAAAGGAGAGTGTTGCCCTGATTTTTTAAGATTTTCCAAGCCTTCTGATGTTTACATTCTTGTGATGTACTTTCTCACACCCTTTATGTAAATAACTTATTGTTTTGCATTCTTTTATGGAGGAGGAGAAATCTGATGGACTGTTGGTTTGTCCAGTATCATTGGAGAGGTGGCACTGTCACCCTTCAATCCACTGTCACTTTTGGAAATCTATAAATGTTACAGTCAGAAATTAAAAAGTCTCTTTTTACCTTGAAAAGAGCAGCATGTCCACGTCGTGTTATTTCATGTCCTATAGTGACAGGAGAGGAGATTTTTTTTTAAACTTCAAATTAAATTCAGAACTTTTTATATCAAGTCCTTAAAAACACCAAGAAATTTTTAAAGAGAATGGCACTCATCTCTTCTGAGAGTGACCACAGCTCCCTGTGGTGTGTCTCTCTAATCCATGGATGCTGACTATGCCCTCAGGAGAGGGAAATAATGAAGTCACACCCTCTCCCTGTGGAGCAGAGAGCCCCAAGGGTGTGTGGGATGGCTCTTCCCACTGGACTGTCACAAGGAATTCTTAAATGCGCTGGTTTTGTTAAAGATGGGATTTTCAAGGCAGGTGGGTTAGACCTTGCTTTCCCGACTCTTAAAAAATCCCACATTACCATAAAATGAAAGACCTTAAATCTCCTTTGTAGTTTACACAGCTTTTATTAAATCTTCTAGTATGGTTAATATGAAGGAAGAGAAACAGTTATGAAAAATATTTAAAAGTTCAAGTTATGTCATAACTAATACATATTGGCCCAGCATTCATAAGTCAGGAATTTTTAATGACTGTATCATGCAGGTGGACATCAAGCAAAAAAAACCCTGGATCCGGTTTTTGAGCATCCATAGAGGGGTTGCTGCTTATATAATGAGTTCTGGGTCACTGCAGTATAAAATAAGCTGTTCACATCTGTATGAAATCCACACCTAAATGTGTAATTAGTGAGGAATTCAGACGCCTCCAGAAACTGTGTGTTCAAATCTGAGGAGTAGTGTGGGACTATTTTACAATGTAAAGTGTTGTGAGATTAATTTCAATCTCTGTAAAAGGTTTTAAGTTTGGAGACACCTAATCAAGAGAAGTTTCTCATTTCTCCTGTCCCAAGAGGGTGCTGACACCCCTGTATAACTGTGTAACAGCTTCCATGGACACAGGGACTGCCTCTTTCTTGATCCTTTATTTCCCAAACTTTAGGAAATAAAATCCAGGGAGCAGCAATCAGAAGACTGCAAAGTTAAAACAAGGAAAGAACTATTCAATATACACCTATTACAGAAGATTTTTAGTAAAATGAGAGATCATGAGGATTATTACATGGGTAGCAAAATGAGCAAGAAACAGGCTGAAGGGAAGATATTTATACTGCATAGAAATAGGAATTAGGAAAATTTATTACAATCCTTGAGATTTAAAAAAAAATACTTTCCATAAAGTAACTACTAAAAAGAGTATGGTGATGGAATTTGCTCAAGATACAGAGAGCCAAGGGAGAATTACATAACCACAGAATGGGTCAGGTGGGAAGGGACCAATGTGGGATCATTTTGTCCAACTTCCCGGCTCAAGGAAGGTGATCTCAGAGCACAGGACACAGAATTGCACAGCAGTGGCTGTGAGGTACACAGACCTTAATTTGCACACACCTTTTTAAGCTCTCGTGGAGCATAAAAATCAGTATTTTTGCAGACTCCATTCATTTTGTTGATTAGATACCTTAAAGATCTAACTATTAAAGAAATGGGATGAAATGTCACACTGTAAAATGGAAATACCTCCACTGAGAAATTGATAATGAAAACTGAGGAATTAACCAGTTAGAAAATAGAAAGGTGCTGAAAGATTTGGAGGCACCTGTTGATCAGGTGATGACTCTGAATTTGCTTTCTCTCTGCAACTCCTGCCGTGATGTGGGATTAAGAAAAGAAAGTATTTTTGTGTCAATCTGACAATCCTGTCGAGCTGTCAAGACTTGACTTCATATGAGGAACTAGCAAATTGTCTTTTGGGGTTCAGATTCTCCAAATAAAATAAAGAAAGAAACAAATCAGATGAGTTCATGGCATGGAGCTAAAAAAAAAGACAATTTGAAGGAACAGAAAGCCTTTAAGTTTTAATTAGATTTAATTTAATTAACCTTTGATTTGATCAGCTGAGTAAATCCCTAAAACTGCATGGACTAAACATGAGAGAGGGAGAAGACCAATTAACGTTAATTAATAAGAACCTGAGGAAAGTAAAAGCTAGATAAATACAAACACAGTTAAATTGACAGTTAGTTTACAGCTTCTAATACTCAGAGGACAGCCTTTCTGAAACATCCTTCCTACAGCAGAAATCCAAGTGATTTTAAGTGAGAATTTTGGTATGTATATGAAATATGATGGAAATTTTTCCCTGTAGCAGCAAGGGACATCACTACAGAACCCAACAGATCTGCTTAAAACTATTGTTCATTGAAAAATCAGTCACTGCACTGATTGCTCTGAGGAAATTTGGAAGCAGCAACATGATATGTTATGTACACTCAGCAAAATTATTTAATTTCCCTCGTGCCCCATTGTTCAGGCAGCACATTCTCTATGTTTGGATAATATTTTTCAATAATTGCTTTTCTCTAATAGCTGCAAGAATTTATAAAACATCTTAATTTCATTAATTTAACAGCCAGTGTGGAATTTTAAGCAGCAAGCATTCTCAAACTTCAGTGGCTTAGCAGATGTTGTGATGAGTAAAACTAGCAAACTGAGGCATATTAGTTAAAGTGACATGCAATTAGTCATGCCAAATTACATTTGTTTCTTTTGGTAAAACTGGGAAAAAATCAAATTCAACAACAAGAAAAGAACTTTGATGATCTTGTATGTTTTGTAGAGGATCTCATCTTCCATCCTCTTGGCTCTTACTGTCTTTGAGAATCTGAATTATTTTCCAACTTCTTTTTACTCCCCACTCTGGCTTCCTTTCTTCTGACACCACAAATAAATGTCTGTCAACACTTTTCTGACCAAAAATGCAACTTTTTCTGCCTACAGTGACTTTTAGAACCTTGTTTCAATTCTCTTACTGTGAGCCTTTCACCATTGAAACTGCAAGTGAGACTGAGAAGAAAAACATTAACATTATGCAAACAGAGAGAGCTTTCAGTACACTTCCTCTGAGCCAAGGTTTCCTAAATGTTACACAATCAGAAAAGGGAGTTTAATGTGCAGTAAGTTGGCTTTTTTTTTCCCATGTGGTCCATTTTTTACTTTACTCCAGAGGTGAGATGCTCTCTTTTCCTGCAAATCCCAGCCACTGCTTCATGATACAAGAAAAATAAAAGTCACATCAGAGAAACATAGGATCATTAAAGTTGGAAGACACCTTCAAGATCATCTAGACCAACAACTAACCCAGCCTCCCCATGGCCACCCCTAACCTAAGTGCCACATCCAGACACCTCCTGAAATCTTCCATATTTATTTGAGAACATTGTAGTGCAGGCTAATGCAAAAAGAATACCAAACTTAATACTCTAACACCTGATGTCAGACTTTGATGGTTTCAGGGACAGCAGGCAATGGGTTATGACTGGAAAGTCTCAAGCAGTTGGACACAGAAAGCTTACAGACACAACACCCTCAAGAAAAAAAAATGATAAAATGCTAACCCAGTGAAGTGCGTACTTGTGTCTGTGTGCCTGTGCTTGTGTTTGGACATATGAATGCATCTAGGCTTAACTGTAATTAAAACCTGAATTAGTATTTAAATAAAACTATGTCCTCTTATTCATTAGCCTTTTATATTGGTTTCAGAATTATCCATATTTTTCAATTAATTGAGCATTTCTTGCTTGATGTGGAAGGTCAAAGAACAAAGCCAAAGAATAACTGAAACCAACTCTATTTTTAAAAATAACAATACTCATTAACTGGAAGAAGGTCATTATACTGCAATTCCCTGCCTCTTTGTTATTTTCACAAGCAGTTTACATAATGAGATTTGAGAAATCCTACAAATTGTATGCTGTTTACTAAAATGAGCATGAAGTGTTTAGTTCAACTCAAATAAAAAACTATATTATTTCATGATAGTAATTAGAGTTTTTTTGTAGCATCTGCATATCAGGATTTTGATGCTTCATGTATGATTAGGACATCATTAAAAACAAGCACATTACAAACTGGAGATGCAAAGACAAATATCATTTAAAAGCAAGCACATTATAAACTGGAGACACAAAGACAAACATCATCCTGGAGAACTTCTCATTTTAAATGTCAGTCAAATGTCAGAGGGACACAAGTCCGTATTTGTGCTGACAACAGGCTGCTACATTTAAGCTGCACAAGGTCACATCTTTGCTTACTGCAATGATGATACTGGAACTATTATTTGAGAAAGAGTTTGCTTGTCCCTGAGCCTTCTCCATGATCCAAAAGTGGCCATTGCCTTCTGCTTTATGAGTGCTTCTCAAGCTGTTCCATGTGGAAAAGATCATATCCAGCTGTACTAGGTCATTTGCCAGACACACATTTTCACTAAGAGGTCTGTTGAATGTGCCTCTGATAACACAGATCACAGGAGACACTGCTCCATCATGTGAGGCTTGAGAATCTCTGCTGATAATTCAGGTGTACTAACCTTCCCTGATGTCTGCCATATTCCTCCTGGGTGGGCTGGCATCCTCTTCCTGAGCAGTGACAAGAGGGAATTGTTGTGGGCCAAGGATTCACCACTGCCAAGTTCCCCTCTCCTTCCCCCTGTGCAGAGTGAGTGTGGCCATACTGTACATTACTGGGGCTGATCTTTGGCTTCATGCCCATCCTACACTCCTTGATTTCTCAAGGATGTGCCAGGTGAGCTGCCACCTGCCAGAGTAATCACAACAGAGCAGGAAAATCTGCTTCCAGGACTCCTGGGATATGCACAAAGATTGAAAACGTGAAAACTGTCCTAGATTTTTGAGTGGTTCCAACTTTGAATTATTATGATCAGGTTAATTTTCCCTGGATAGTGCAGAGACTCCTCTGCAACCACTGAAAACAGAATTTTAATAATATAATGCATTAAGAATGTGAAGGGTACTCTCAGGCATGTTTGAGAGCAACAAAGAGCACACAAGGAGAGATTTAGGAGGCTTGGAATGCTGAATAAATCAAAGTGCATGTGATTTTATCCATACAACTGTTGGATTTCAGTAATATCCATTACTAGCAGGACCCAGAACAGGTTGTTTCTCAATTGGTTTCAAAGTTTCATTTAAGAGAAGGCTAACTTAATGACACCAAAAGAGAACTTGAGAATTCTATTAAAATTGCATAGTGTTGCTGACCATGGTTTTAGTATTTCAGCTTGTTGCCTAGTGCCAATTTATTGAGAGGGATAGACCTACTGGAAGCCACGAAATATTTAAATTATCCCTAGAGTCCTCTAAAATTGCTCAGACTCCAGGCAGAGAGCATTAACTACTCTCATATCCTTGTTCATCCATTAAAATGTACAGTGAAAGAAACCTTGCAGTAGAAAGGTTTGTCAGTAGGAACAGTGTAATGAAATTAAGGGGTCCTAACCCATCTGCCTCCCAGTATCATGCCCCCATTCCAAGCTATGGGCTGCTTGGCAATTCTGTATTCATTATTGTTATATTCATTAAAGCTGTCTTTACAAGAAATAACAAGTTTAGCCTACCTCCAAAAATGTAAAACACAACAGAACAAAAGATGAAGGGAAAATATACTTCATTTAGCCCTAGCTCTGCCTCTCCTTGACCTTCACCTTATTGATCAAGAGCTTCCATCCCTTCCTCTCCTGCCGACATTTTGACCTCCAGCGAGCATCCACTGCAAATCTGCCCAAGGCAGAGGTGCCCCAGCTGCTCACAGTCAGGATGCCAAATGCTGCCACTCTCCTGCCTATGAGAGTGGAGACTGGGACCTCCTGAGTGCTTTTGGGTCAGGGAATGGATCAGGGGATCCATACCTGGATGATATTAACACCAGGATAACTACTGAGAGTGTTCTTCTGTCTGTCTGGTTGCTCACCTCGACTCGGTCCCACTGAAATCACAGCAGTGCTCATCAGGAGCTGGAGTGTTCTGTGTCTGGCCAAAATCTTCTGTGAGGATGATAGTGAGTGTAAAACACAGAGCATTTGATTTGATTCTGGTGAAGTCATCTATTGTGATAAAGCCTAAAACTTGAATCTGAAAAACTCTAAGGTGCTCAAATCTCTTCACCAAGATGCATTAGAGAGTTCTTGAATTTTCTCATCCCAAGCAGTCAACAAATATACCAAGCAGAACAAAGTTTTTCTCTCAAGGTGGAATCCAGAGGACTAGATAAAAGCCAAACTCATTAAATACTGTTTTGATGGTTAATGAACATAGATTAACAGGCTGCTGGACAGATGTGTGTAAATTTGCTCTTGATGTTTTCCTGCAATGAACTACTAAAGAATATCTTCTTCTGACAGCTCTTTAATCCCTTAGTTCAACTGCATGCAAATCAAGTACAGTGAGAATATGATTATTTTTTAATTGATGATTTTCTTCAGCATGTCATTTCTTTGCCTATCAGCCCAGTTATTTTGTCTCATGGATTTCAAAAGGTTTCCTTTGAATATAGAATCATAGAACTGCAGAATTGCAGGGGTTTGAGTGCACCTCTAGTTTGGGAGCTCTCTAGTCTTTCTCGCCTACTATACAACTGAGTTTTGAAAATCTCCAACAGTGGAGACTTCACAAAGGCTATGGACAGCCTGCCCCAGTGTGTCATCACCTTAACAATAAAAAAGAGAAAAAAAAAAAAAAAAAAAAAAAAAAAAAGAGTATTTGTAATGTTATAGCAATTTCCTATATTTTAGTTTGTGCCCATTCCACGCTATCCATTTTCTGGCACCAATAAGAAGAGTCCAGCTCTCTCTCATTTATTTTGCAGCAAGGCTGATTGTGGTACCTAAAAGTTCAGTGAGTTCCCCCATGTCACAGAGCCAGGCAGTGATGGGGGCAGAAGGAAACTTAGCCCCTCTTGAGGGGAAATATTTGTCCTTGCTGAAGCTACAGCTTCAGCCTTTTTACATGACCTAAGGACAATTTTGAGACTCCTAGGACTGGAAAAGTCTTGACATCTTTCCTTTCGTGCAAGTGGTAAAGTTCATTTCTCATGCCTGCCATCTGTGGACTGCTGGTTTGAAGATTTTGAGGGGCTTTTTGTAATCTTTTAGTGACAAGAGCTTTTCAGTGATAGAGATAGTTTGGAAAAAAATACTGATTTACTTCAAGGTGCTTGTAAGTAGCAGGACTTCACTGCATGGAACTTGGTGTCTATTTGCTGAACTTCAGTTATTTTCAAGACACCAGGATTTGTTTTAATGTTTATAGTGAAAAACAGAAGATATTTTATTTTTACTGTGGCACCCATCAGAAATAACTTATGTCATATGCATCATTCATTGGCCAGAAAAAGATTAGACATGTCTATTGCAATTACTAAATTCCCTTTCCCAAGCACAAATAAATCACTCTTTATTCATTAAGAGATGCACTTAAACAGTCTGAATTTTCAGCATTCTGACCTGTATGAATACTGCACTGATTTCCTTCTGGAGGAAGTAACAAAACAGCTGCTAAAATAGCTGCAGGTCAGGCAGCAGTGATCACACTGCAGGGACACCAGGAGCTCAGTGAATGCCTGTAAACCCACCTGAGACCTGCCAAACTTTCATTCCTTTTCAGGCAGAGAAGTTGGACTTTTTCCTCTTAATTCTTCCATAATAATTTAGGAACAGTGAGAGCCTGTAGAGGATGTCAGTTTTCAATCAAATTGAGTTGAACTAAAGCATAAAGAGCTTGTATTTTCATTATGAATTTTCAGGCTCTCCTAAAGCCTGGAAATCTTACATTTTGATGGAAAAAAAAAATCAACTACAATGGCTATTATTAAGATTGTTAAGTCCTATTATGATGATGGCAACCAAGGGCCCCAGCCAGGATTTAAACATCATCTTCCCCTCTCTGGCTTCAACTTGATGAGACATAAAATAACTCATAAATGGTGCCTGACAGAAAGAGCTTCCTGCCTATGCAATGCCTGTCTCTTCTCCAACCTGCTTCTTACCTTGCTACTGAGCATGCTGTGCAAAACACTATGATTTACTCTTGTACAGTAAGCAAATAATGATGATTATTTCTCAGTGTGTTTATCTTCTTCATCCAGTTGATTTTCTCTATTTTTGCATCCTTATTTCAGGGTCCTACATCAGTTTTATGCTCCTCACTTGCAACACAGATTTTCCATTCTCTCTTAGGCTCATTCTTTCCTCATTCTACCCTTAAAGGCTCTTCTGTCTTTCATATTTCTTTCTTTTATAATTTCTATGCCATGTCCATTGTGTCAGATTGCCAAGGCAGTGTTCAGACTAACCAGAAATTGGAATTGCCTACCTGACCTTTCTCACACTGTATAAAAAGATTGGACTAAGAAAGAATGATACCAGGAAATCAAGAAGAGCAATGATCCTGTCTGATACTGACACCAATTCATTGCTCCCATGTTCACTTTGTTTTCCTCATCTGAACCTCCTGTTATGCCCTGTGGGTATCTTATAACACATTGCTTAACTTCTCACCTGGGATTAAAGTGACTGAAAGCAGGGGTATCCTTACTCTATCAAATTTGCACCACATTGATGATTAATACAGTTGATATTTCTCTGATGGATATGCCTAATAGTCAAATGGAGAAGTACTAAAATGGACATAAAATAGGAAGTCCACACTTCAGACAGAAGATCATCTTTTTCTTCCAACTCCCACATGTCAATCAGATTATTGACACTTAGGGTGGTCAAGGTTGGAAGGGACACCTACGGGTCATCTTGTCCGAATACCCTGCTCAGCCAATGTCTGTTCATCCAACCCATAATTCATCATCTTTATAAATACCTTTAGGGAGTAAGGGAGTTGGTTTTGAAAGCCTGGTAGACAATATTCACTGCTCTCCCCTCGTCTACCAAATCAATAAGATGGATAACATATATGATTCACAAATTATCTTCTGTTGTCTCCCAAAATTCTGGTGTTGCTCCTCAGTACTTTGGCTACTCAATAGGAGTGTGAAATCTCTGCTTTCCTGGCTCAGAATCATATCTGATTATAAATGAACATTGTAGTTCACTTCCTTCCATGTACTCACTTCACTGATAAATTCTAATCTGATGTAAACTTTATTCTCTCTATCTCTCTTTTAGTGGATTTTGCTGACCTTTGTGCTGTACCTTTTTCACAGTCTTATTCTTCATTATTTCCCTTACATAACCCTTTTGTATCCAAGACAAACTGGAAAAAAGTTTGCAAGAAAGAGCAGAGATTTGCCATTAATAGGACAGACAGAAAGATATCTATTGAGTCATGAAACAGAAGCTTTTTTTTTTACATTTAAACAATATCCTAAGTACTTTTTCTGTGAGTTGTCATAATGTTCTTTCATTGACTGTCCTGCTGCATATTCATCGTGTTACCTCCTGGCTGATCAGAACTTTATTGCTTATAATAGACATGTCATCTGCCATCAGATAAAGCCCTTGATCCAGGTTTTCTGTGCAGCATTTATAATAGGGAACAGCATCTGACTCTCTCCTGAGATTAGCAGCACAGTGATCAGTGCCAGACAGTTAATAAGTTCCACAAATTGCCTTTATGAGAAAGTCAGGACATTCAGTGGAAACCTGAGCTGTGCGAGAATCAGACAGGCAAGATACTTAAGGACACAAAAATCTGACAAGGGAAGAAGCACTTACAGATTAACTGCATAGCAAATGAAATATCATGTAGGAAGTTCAGACTGTTTAATAGCCTAGAAGGTTATTCATATGTGATGTTCTCAAGACAACAGTATGATGGTAAAGAACAATCTGTACTCATTTGAGTCTCTCCTAATTTCAGTAGAACAAAGAAATCAGAATTAAGTATAGGTTTAGTCACGGATGTTACAGAACTAAACCACTTTAAAGAAAACTTATGATCCCACCTT
Organism: Camarhynchus parvulus; assembly: GCF_901933205.1. Taxonomy (NCBI): domain Eukaryota; kingdom Metazoa; phylum Chordata; class Aves; order Passeriformes; family Thraupidae; genus Camarhynchus; species Camarhynchus parvulus. Next base: position 11,954,701 of record NC_044586.1, read on the forward strand.
ACAACTTGGCTTTTGTTCAGATCAGCAGTTCACATTTTAGAGGCTTCAGAAAAATAAATTATTTGTTTATTTTTAATAGGTTTATTATTTTTATATATTTTAATAAGTTTAATAAAATATAATAAAATTTTTTATATTTTTAATATTTTTAATAATGGTAAATAATTTTTTTAATTAAACATTTTTAAAATACCAGAAAGGCAAGGGCTGGCTGGTGGGACCCAGTCAATGCTTATTTTTTCAAGGATAACTCATTATTCTGCGTTGCACTGAAACCAAATATGAAATAATTTCATTTCTCTAAAAGTAACATCAGCAGCAAAAAGCAGCTGGAAACTGGAGGTAATCCTCATCATGAGGTCTTCAGTGGTCCTGGGTACACAGCCTCCCCCTCAATGTCAGTGAGTTTAAGTCAAACTCGGACAGGTACAGAAAATTGTCACCATCTAAGGAGTGCCCTGGGTGACAGAGCTGCGAGGGGCTGGTCTCTCTGTGAACACTGGCACCTGGATGTCTGGGTGAGCACAGATGACATAGTGCAAATTTATTTGCTGGGTGATCAGATGGGATATTCCCAGCACATAAAGTTCTGAGTCTTTGAGTCTGTTTTCCTTGTTAGATGCAGGTCATGGAGTTAAATGACTCTCATAAGAGTGGCCATGGTGTGGGATTTATTCCCAGCATCATAACCAGAAGGCCAAAGTTTTATTTTCAAGGACAGTCCTTAACACCAAGTGCAGTTGTTGCTTTAGTAACACTCTGACTGGCCTTTGAAAAGCTGTTTCTGACTCAAGGACCCAGGCAGCTGCATTCCTGGAAAGTGTTAGATTGCTGTGTAACCTATCACAACAACCTCTTATTTCTGCTTTCAGCATGCAGGCAAAGCTGGGGAACTTTAGTTAAAGGCTTGTATATAAGAGGAACACAGAGCACCATCCTCTCCTATCTCAGGCTTTTCATGTAAAGCTTTTTTATTCCCCTGGACTTAGCACCACTTTGAAGTGCTACAACTTTTACCAGAATAAGTCTTTGAGCCCCCTCTAGCCCAACAGATCCTCCTTAGACGTTAGTACAAAGGAAGTTAAAATGCTAAAGGGTAGTTCTGCAACTTAGCTGAAAACCATGCAAAAACTCAGGTGTGTTTTACCTCTTTTAAATGGTTTCCTACAGCTGTGCTTTTTTGTTCCTTTTTATTGAAGCAGATCCCATCCTTGTGAGGAGTAATTGGATTGTTTTGCTTATTAGTGCAAGAGGTTAAAAATGATTACACTTTAATTATTAAAATAACAGAGACAAGGTAATTTTAGCCAAAGACAATTAATGATGACTTTTGTATCAGTCGTTATTTCTCATAAATTCTGTTCACTGCCATTTTTATTAAAAAGAACTCCAGAAATGAATACATAGTTATTATAGACTCTATAATTTATTATGGGTGAGAAATTTCACTAGTTTCTAATAAGGGGAGGGTTCACCTCCTTCTTCCTGACATAGAGGCAAATTACAATTCTGCTTTCTCCAAAATGTTGAGCTGATGTCTACCAAGAATGTACAAATTGCAAAGTGATCCAATTCAGTGCAAAAGATATCTGAATAACTTCCTCTGATTCCTTCTACCCTAGCTTGCAATTATTTTATTTTTAAGAAGACCACTACCAACAAAAAGGGAGCTGAAGTGTATCCTTTTGTAGTGTGAAGTACAAGAACCTTTGAACATAACAAGGTGAAATATATTCATGGCTTTATCTTTGAACAACTTCATTTACATGAGTGCTTTAAGTATGTGTCAGATACAATTTGTTTTTAATGAGTCCTTAATGAGCCTAATTACATCCTGCAATTCAAAAGGCTGTCTAATTTTCTCCCTAGTCAAAGTTGCCCATTTGTTTTTCTTACCCATTGTAATCAGAACAGTATTTACTGCCCTAATTCCCTGAATCATGAGTCTCTTGTTTGGATCAGGTAGAATCAGTGATCCCTGGCTTGAAAAGCAGCAAGGAGTTGGCACAGATGCACCAGCTCTTGAACAAAAGGATCAGCCAGCACATTACCTGGAAGAACAGCCTCTTTTATGTCTTTTAATATCAGTGAAAAACGCTTGATTACAGAAGTCACAAAATAAACTGAGTTGGAAGGGACCCTTAAAGATCACTGAATCTAACTCCCAGCCTTGCACAGGGTTTGTGAAGGTACCCAAGAGCCACCTCATGTGCCTGAGAGCATTGTCCAAATGCTTCTTGAACTCTGTCAGATGCTGTGACCACTGCCCTGAGGAGCCTCTTCCAATGCCCAACCATCCTCTGGGTGAAGAACTTTTTACTAATATTCAACCTACATCTCCCCTGATGCAGCTTCAGGCTGTGATAGATGAGTAATGCGATGATTGACTCTCACAATTAATGGACAAATATCATGTATTTAGGTTAAGAAAAGTTTTATAGATTTATAGTTATGTTGTACCCCCTCATGTGGTTATCAAGGGACAGCTGGATTTGGGACATCTGGGAGGGCTGGTTTGTCACTGTGGCAATATCTGACCTCCTGTCAGGATTTGAGGATGAGATCTCCACCACCAGACAGCGAAGAAGGGGTTGATGGACAGAAATTGGGAGGGGTTAAAGAGTTAAAAAGCAAAAAAACCTCCATTATCAGGGGGCTGAGCACGTGGCGGGGAAAATCTTTTGCTCCCAGAGCCGTATCCTTTTTTCTTTATTCAGTCTTCTGTAGTATTTTTATAAGGTTTAATAAACCTTCCTGAACTATGAAAAGTGAGTACCTATTTCTCACCAGGCCATTGCCTTGGGTCCTGTCCCTGTCACAGAGCAGAGATCAGTGCCTGCCCCTCCTGAGGGAGCTGTGACTGCAGTGAGGCCTGCCCTCAGTCTCCTCCAGGCTGAACACACCAAATGCCCTCAAACACTCCTTGTATGGCTTCCCCTCAAGGTCCCTCACCGCTGTATTTGCTGGGAATGTCCTGACGAAGGCAGGAAAGATGAATCTGCCTAATTTATTACTTTATAATTAAGGCTAATTTATTACTTTATAATACTATATTATATTAAAGAATACTATACTATAGTAACTAAAGAATACAGAAAGGATACTTACTGAATGCTAAAATATAATAATGAAAACTTGTGACTCTTTCTAGAGTCTTGACACAACTTGGCCCTGATTGTTCAAAGAGTCAAAACAACTGACAGCAGAAATCCAATGAAACAATCACCTGCGGGTAAACAATCTCCAAACACATTCCACATGAGCAAAACAGAAGAGAAGCAAATGAGATAAGAATTGTTTTCCTTTTTCTCTGAGGCTTCTCAGCTTCCCAAAAGAAAAATCCTGGGTAAAGGGATTTTTTTCAGAGAATGTGAATGCTACACCTCATCATCTTTGTTGCCCTCCTAGGGACTCCAATAGTTTCATGTCTTTTTTATATTGTGTCACCCAAAACTGCCCCAGCACTTGAGGTGAGGCCCTGGCTGCCAGGGCTCTGCTGGATCATGTTCAACTTGCCATGACCAGGACCCCCAGGTCCCTTTGTGCTTTCCAGCACCTCATTGTATAGCAGCTTGTTTGATTTTCTCTTTGCTCTTACTGGCTGTGATTGCTCTTTTGAAGTGTGGCAACATAAACACATTTTCTTTCAAACAATGGTGAAAAGCAGCAGCCAAACCAAATGGAAACTGCTCATAGTATCTGTGACCACACTTGTGGCCTCTCTCTGTGAAACTGAAGGGTCTTCTCATGGGCTGTGTAGTAGCACTTTGCAGCCTCCCCAGCAATAGAGTAGATACACTGACAGCAGGGTTAGGAGAGGAGATGGGATAATCTCAAAAACCTGAGATTCTCTATCTGAAACACAGTTGAAAATAAGTAAATTCTTGTGTTCAATGAGGATGAATGCAGAGTTTTAGACTTGCAAAGAAAGTAAGAAAAAAGAAATCAGTGTAGTATACAAATGAAGAACTGGAGCATAATAAAATTTTTGCAGGAAAAATATAATATAAAATAGGAAATGTAAATTAAACATGAGAAAAAAAGAACATAGTGAAGAAAAAAAGACAGGGAAACATTCATTTTACTGCAGGGATGATAGAAGGCTTCTGATATAAGTGAAAACAGATTTTATCTGTAAAATTTTGGAATAGATCAGTAGTGTTAATGCTACTGTTGTACTGATGTAAATCATTATGGAAGTTGGTCCCTTAAGTCCTAACTCAATGTATATTAAAGTTATTTAGAAACTTTACTTGGAAGAGACATCTGGATTGAAGTATCTCAGTACACAAACTACACTCAGGCAAAAATAAAAAGTAAAAAATTGTGATTTCTTAAGAAACTAGGGAATCTCTCTGGGCTAAAAGAGATAAAGAAATAAAAAGAAAATTATGTAATTTGTCTTTGGCAGGAGAGGAACAAGTGAAATGACACCAATTTATCTTGAAAGAAAAATGGAAGTAGGAGAAGGCACGAAAAGGCAAGAGCAAGAATTTTGACTAAAACTCTATCAGTTTTTCCCTAGGCTAAAAATAAATTGCTAAATAAATACATTAAAACATTCACATCTTTTTCTGAAGAAGGAAATAATGCTCATTTCACAGATGAGTGAGCAGAGGGGATGCAGGCTCAAGCAAGGGAGGTATTGATGCTTTAGGATGTCTTCCAACAAGAATAAAATTCTCCAAATCCTGTTTATCTGCATCGCTCTGGACTATCTGAGCTGCTGGTGCTGAAGCTGTGCTTGCAGTGTGCCCAGAGGGGCTCCCCAGGGCCGAGCACAACCAAGCCCTGCTGCAATTACAGGAGGGGTGGGTGTGGTGTTTGTGAGGGTCCCCAGGATGAGGTGAGAGATGAGAATTTGACTCCATGTTCTCAGAAGTCTGATTAATATAATATAATGTAATATAATGTAATATATAATGTAATATAATGTAATATAATGTAATATAATGTAATATATAATATAATATAATATAATATAATATAATATAATATAATATAATATAATATAATATAATATAATATAATATAATATAATATAATATATAGTATATATATTATATAATATATATTATATAATATGTAGTATATATAATATGTATATATAATATATATAATTATATAATATGTAGTGTATATATTATATTATATTATATTATATTATATTATATTATATTATATTATATTATATTAATTCTATTCTATTCCATTATATTCCATTATATTCCATTATATTACATTATATTCCATTATATTACATTATATTACATTATATTACATTATATAACACTAAAACTATACCAAAGAAAGATAAAGGAGACATCAGAAGGCTTAGCAAGAATGAATAATAAAAACTTGTGACTGACTCCTCAGAGTCTGACACAGCTGGCTGTGATTGATCATTAATTGAAAACAATTCCCATGGAACCAATCAAAGATGCACTGTTGGTAAACAATGTCCAGACTACATTCCAAAGCAATCAGATAATCATTGTTTTCATTCCTCTCTGAGGCTTCTCAGCTTCCCAGGAGAAAATCCTGGGCAAAGAGAATTTTGAGAAAATATCATAGTGACAGGTGGGTGCTCTTCTGATGGCCTTGTGCCCAGGGCTTCATCCCTCACAAGTCCTCAGGGATCCCTCCTGTGTCAGAGAGCCAATGCTGCCCAAGACACCAAAGGAGCATTTGCTGCTGGCTCCTCATTTTTTTTCCCTGTAGTTCAAAGGAAAAAATAGGCCTGGGTATCATCTGAATCCTCACCTGTCTCAGCTTGGCAGTGGCCAAGCTGTGCAGTGTCCTGAGACAGGCCCTTTTTATTTGTCCACATCAGAACTGTTCTCTTTGCTTGAAATGATGAAATATTCATCAGACTCAAGAGAGGGAAGAGGGAGTGTGTGGATTTGCTCTCTCTCTCTGACCAAATAATTTAGACTCTAAAGTCTAATAAGGGAAATTTGGATTCCTGTTTCTGCTCCAGACAACTATTTCTGTTTTTGTTTCCTACATTTGCTATTCTGTTTCTAGAAATCATATTTTCTCCAAGTTTTATTTGTCAATCTCAACTGCTAGATATTGGCCCCAGGAATTAATGGGAAAAAAAAATCCTTCATGAATGCTGTCCTTATATATCTGATCTAAACCCACTGAAATCAGACTTGATGTGTCTATCTGCTTGTTAAATAAGCTTACCCAGCTGCAGCCTGTGATGATGCAGTCAACCAGAGGAAGCCAGTAAATCTGAGTTAACACAGTGTGCTTAACATACTTTTCCTGACTGCTGGCTTGATGCCTATCAGACAGGAAAAAGCATTCTGAACCTGAATACACTGTTTCTTTTGTTTTTTATCTATGTGAGCTCATACCAGAATAAGAAATTAACATTATATATAAAGTATTGATTTAGATCTAAATCTATTATTAAATAATTTTTTTAAAAAAAGGCAAAACAACCTCCAAACCAGACCCAGAAATGATTGCCAAACCTTCTCTTTACTTCCAAGGATGGGCTGTGATCACTGAGAAGTACTCACCAGATGTTTAGAGTTTGGAAGAAGTGACTCTAGCAGATCAGTCTTCCTGAAAAGCTTTAATTAGAATATAAATTTAGAGGTCACAGTGTTATTGTTACTGATAGGAGAACCTTGCTCATTGAGAGGCACAGCCTCAGGCATTCTTAGTGGGGATAACAAAATGTTTGTTTTGCACATTCTGCTTTAGTCTGGAGGGTGTGACAGGAAGTGTAGGCACTGGTATTTTAAAGAAAACAAAGCTTTTCCTGCTCTGTTTTATTTACCACCCTTACACCCATAGGCTGCAAAGCAGCTTTAGGATTCAGCATGGGAGAGCCGCTTGGTAGAATCAGGCCTGTAACAGCTTTGTTCATTCTATCAAAGCCCTTCATCTCAGAAATTTGCTGACTGGTATTCAGCAAGCTTGAAAGATAGATGCAAAGAGTCATAAATACACGGTTGGAAGGGACCTGATAAAGATGTCTAATCCAATTGCTTGCCACAAGGCAAGATCAAATGCAGCAAAAGTATTTCTGACAGATGTTTATCCAGTCTATTCATAGGAATGGCAGTGATGGATGTTGTGCAGTGTCTCAAGGCAAAGTGTTCTCAAGACAAAGAAGAAAATTTCAAAATGTTCTAGGACTAGGAGCTAAATGATGGCTGTTTGAGAGCTTTGTTATCTTGATTTACATTAATATACATATCATACATAGGGTGCGGAAATTATACCTCCTGCATGATGTACTGGCAATTGGGACTGTGTGAGATGACTGGAGATGTATATGGCGAATCATCTGGTGAATCATTTTCAGTTAACTGCTCTTATAAAATCTAAAATCTTACTATGTGGCAATGTGGTTTAAGGAGAACTGTCTTAGGGATGAATACATGCTGGCATCTTCAAATATGTCCAAGGGTTTTGACCACCAATGCCATTAAAAGTTAGGAGACTTTGCATTCCGAAAGTTGCATGCACACTTTAGAAAGGTGCAAACATCACTCTGCCATTTCATGAAAAAAGATTATTATTGAAGGTATAAACCACAGTGCTGTTCCTTTAGAATTCCTAAGTACTTGCTGAAAACGTGGTGTCACCTTAAAGTGAGTATGCTCATGAAATTAAATCAAACATCACAGGTTGATGTGTATGTGGATTTCACTGCATTTTTTCCTTTGTCTAGGTTCAAATACCTACTTTGTGCATGTTTGAAAGAAGAAAAATAAGGTAAAGATTCAGCATGGCCTCAAAGAGAAACCAGGTTGAGACAAAATTTTAAAATAAAATTAATGACTTCTACAGGAATTTTTCCAAAATATTTTAAATCTTCAGATCATCTGTTTAGATTTTTTATGAAAAAATTTTTAATTTTTTTTAATGAAAAATTTTTTATGAAAAATTTTTAAACTCTGTGGGGCTCTGCAGCATTAAGAACCTTAGTAACAAATGGCTAAGCTTAAACCAGAAATTAATCAAAAGGTGTGCTTAAAAATGAGGGAACCACACTGAACACCTAGATAGGTATTTCTCAGGTTTCCTTGTTGAAAATGTCCCTTACCAAAAGAAAATAAAATATTTCATGATATATTAACATTTTTTGATCCGGAGGAGTACTGAAGACATGAGTTAGTGAGAATAGAATTTTCAGGGCAACACAACTGCTTTGAATACTTTTTGGGGTTTCTCTAAAAACTGCTAATTTCCCAGCATGTGTTTAATGATACAATCTGAACTTGGTAACTAAGCAAACGTGGGGAAAAACATCTGGTTTCCCTACTAAAAATACAGGAAACAGAAAAAGATAGTTTTATTCAGCTCTCATAATGGCACCTTCTGTCCAGTGTGACGGGGTGTAGAAATGAGCAGTGAAAACACAACTTAAAAGACTTTATTCCTACATCATTGTGCCTTTATCTTATTTCTATTGCTTGTAAGAAATTTTTTTTCAAACATATACAAAACAATGAACAGCAACACTTTTGTGAAATTACTTTCAATGCATGAGATGCACTCTCATTCACAGTCTCTTTGGAAAATGAGAGGTGTCTCTAAGTTTGAAAGTATTTAAAACCATAAACCAAAGCACGAAATTAAGTATTAACGTGGCTTTTGCTAAACATAATAAAAATTATTTAAATGAATAGTATTTCCCATAGCTAGAACTATTATTTTTTTAGCCGTACTGTAACTTTTTTTGGTTGTTTTGTGTTTGTTTTTTTTTTTTTTTGCTTGATTTACTACAGAAGAGAGTATTATTCCTCTTCAAACCTCCTGTTTGTATTTTCCTGTAACATCCTTCACTGCTAATGAAATCATAGGATCTGTAGGAGCCACAGGAGGATTCAGGGGCATCATGGACAGTCAGAAAGATGAAACATTAACTTCTCCTGTGTATAAAACCCTGTGCTGAGAAATGAGGGAAGAAAGGCAGACTCATTGAAAGGTTATTATGGATACCCTCACTTCTGGAAAACATTCAGCATTTTTCATTCCCTGAAAAGAGACACTAAATCATTCCTGTCTCACAGTCCTGCTTTGCTTATAAGTTACTTTCCAAGACATGCGCACTAGCAAGGTAAAGTGAATTTGAGGGTCTGTCCTACAATCCCCTAATAAATAAGCAAGTTCAGCCACCCAAGAAATGTTGATTTTTCTATTTCTCCACAGTATCACAAGCACTGTATGTTCCTCAACAAATCATGTCCTTCCCTGAGAAAACATTTTATTTAAGTGGACATATGTTTTCATTAGATATCTTCTTTTCATACAGTAGTCCTAGGTCACAACATCCATAATTCTTAAATGTCAGGGGTTTTTTGAGCTAAAAATCTAGATTTTTGAAACCAATTTGTGCAGGCACCTGAAGAAAAGTTCTGCTTTCTCTGATGGAATCTTGCATAACTCCAAATTTAATCAAAAGTTTTTCAGCTCTGCTGATGACCATCTTTCTAATCATAAAACAGAAACAACAGGTATCACTGGAAGTTTGATCTGGATGGGCACAGCAGAATTTCTGTGTAATTTAAGTAGGTTAGCCTATTTATTATTTTTGTAAGAGAAGGACAGCCTTTAAATCTGCAGGTAAATATGTTGGCAGGATTTTTAGTTGAAGAGACACGATGTTTTCTTCAGAATAAAATAAGCCTCTCTCATGCTAAGCTCTGCAGTATAGATGGCTACAAAATGTGTGTTTGTTGGACAATTACAGGAGCTACAGAGAGCTCCATTCTGTGGACAGTAGGACTGAGCTGTAGCTTGCAATCAGGAATCTGCTCTTTGCCTCCCAGGGTTCCCTCTTCCATGTCACTAAGTAGGATCTCAAGTGTACTTAGATGAGACCAAAGCACTGAATTATAGAAAAGAGAACTGTCTTGCTGAAGAAGAAACCATGCATTGAAGATATGGTGCTATTCAGGTTCTCATCTTGCACAGTTTCACTGAACTTTAAATACTTTTGAACACAATTACACTTTGATTTTTCAAAGGCATTCTGCCTTTGAGCCTCAGTTCTTTTTTATCTTTTTGGTCTTGGGAACTCCTGCGCTTACTTCTAATTTTTTGTGCCTTCGTCATTACTTCCTCTTTGTGAAAAGATTTCAAGGATATGCCACACATAGTCACAAACACTAATAAATGCAATATTTTCTTTCCTTTATGTCTAAATCTCCTCCAAAGCAGCTGCAGTGTCATAACTGAGCAGGGACATTTAATTGCTGTAGCAGTATGATAAACAGTTGGGAAATATTGAACTTTTATTTGCAGTGATTGTATTCTTCTGTGTTATACTTGCTAAACGGACTTAGTAACGTTGATAATACTGCTTTGAGAAGACTGAGGTTAATTTAAATATAATCTTATTCTAAAGAGGCATCCCAAGAGTCATTTAAAATTGGGGGGAATTTGGGGTGAAGGAGACATCAGGGGAGAAGCCAATGAAAAGTAACTGAAGATTTGATTTTTTTTTCTTGTTTACCACAACAATATGAAGAAAATTGAACTGAGCTAACTCCTGGACTTGTTCTAGCAGGCACTTCATTAAACCCACTGTAATTCAGATACAGACTCCACTCTGTGGAGGACAGGACTTACCTTTTAGTACCTTTTTCAGGCTACCTGGAGTGTCTCACACTGTACAATAGTTCCTTTATTAAAAGGAATCCTTAAAGTAGTTTCTGAGGAATGCATGAGAGTTTATGTAGTCATACACTACAGGCTGTTCCACTGGGAGATCAGCAAGTATCCTTCAGGCATCTCTTTTAACAACACTTCCTACAGAACCCAGCCTCTTAGAAAATATATTTTATTCATGGATTATCATGTTTCCAAGTTTTAAATATTTATAGAACTCTAGTCCAATGTGGTCCTTACTGTAGTGTGTGATACAAGTGTTTAATGAGGAAGTGTGGACATATTTATATAAAAATAATATCAGGTCTTTCCTTGAATAGTTTTGGGTTTCTGTACTGAGTAAACTGCAATGATTATAGTGATTTTTTTTTTGTCTGCTTCATTCTGCTTTTTTCCTTCATGTAGTCTTAGATTAATTTTGAGGTTTTCAGCACCAAAAATTATCAAGACAACATTCTGGTTGAAAGCAGGCTTCAATATGCTTATAAAATGCCAGTTTGTGTGTTTGCAGGTATTTCTCAGGAGACATGAATGGAACTAGTTGGTCCTTTCTGCTAAGTAAAGGATTCTTTCAGAAACATCACACATTTTCATATATTCTGAAAGAAAATCCAAAACAGGCACCCTGGCTCTTCAGTTTGCAGACATACACAAGCCAATATACCTAATAAATTCCTCATTAACCTTTGTGTTGGAAAGGTAGATACCCAATGATTAGGAAATAGAAAGAAAGAAGTTATACATATACAGAAATTTAATTTTCTAACTACATTTTGCAACAACCAGACAACTGAAATAGGCTTTTGAAGTGATGTAAAAATAGATATTTCAATATAAGCAGGAGATAGTAAGACTGATTGTTTCAGTCTGAGGAGGAAAACATATATTTGAAATGAAGAGGGTTTCAAATTCATCAGTAGTCAGCAAAAATTCAGCTTGTAATATAGACAGAATCAAGGTTAAGAAAACTCCCAAACTGTTGGAATGAATATAAGTAATATGTTATAATGATGAGTAATGGGAAAGTTAAATCGGTCAGTATTATTATCTGAGGAGCTATACAAGAAAACCTTGAAATGTTGGACAGGATGAAGAGCAAAAAGGAGTCAGTTTCCCATATCTGTTATGGGACCAAGAGATGGAGAAACAATGAGAGCAGAGAGCATAGTTTATTTCTGATGCCTTCTTAAGCTCCCCCCTTCACACTTTCACTTACTGTACCCTGAGAATGTGTCAAAGCTTTGTAAACATCCAAAGCCAGACTGTAGGGGAAGGTGCAAGACAGGAAATAAAGATCTTGAGTAGAGTAATAAAAAGAATGCTGCCCTTGTAAAAAAAACCAGGGAGTATATCCTTGTCTAATAGATATTTGCATGTTGGTCAAAGTCAAGAGGAAAAATTGCTTTTTTATGCCAAAAGGTTGCATGTAAAAAGTCCCATCTGCCTGCCTTGCTCATGTCTATTCCCCTCACTTTCCCACACACTTCTTCATGTAGATCCTTTATGGATGAACCTTACAGGGATTAAAATTTTTCACACAGAACAACCTCATCTTCTGAGGAATGAAATTTTATCTAGTCAACAGGAATTAGACAGACATTTATAATTTCACAAGCTCTTATTGACCTTGTTGACGTGTGTAGTGGGTTTCATAATTTCAGTAGAAAAACAGAAAACTAAAATACCAGAGGAAGAGATAATTTTGACCTTTCCTTCATGTATATATTTTGCTCTTTCTAGAAGATGTAATCTAAATACCAGTAAAACTAGCAGCTGAATATTTTTTACAAAAACTGTTCCAGCTGTGAAGTTTTGCGGTCACATCATTAGGATTAACTTGTGATCTAAATGCTATCTTGCATCTCAGTTATCTGCTACTAAATATTGGATGCTTCTCTGTGGAAACCATTTTATTACTTGCCTAAATATTTCATTCAGAACACTCATCTGAACAACTGACTATGGGATAGCACAGAAAGAGCCTGGAAAAGTCCAGTAGAAAAAAACAAACCCAAACAAAACAAAAGAAAAATGAGACCAAAGGATAAATGCAGCCAAAGCTTTATGACCTTTTTGAATCTCCAGTACTTAGAACAAAGTAGATCAAATGAGGAAAATTTAGGGATGAAAGATATCTGACGAGATACACTGACAAGGGTGATCACAACATGTAACAGTTGGATGTTGAATAATTTCTCTTTGTGAAAGCAGTGGATCTTATGACAGCAACAACGGTGGCATGGACATTTCCCACTGCAGTTTCCCATTTTTCCATAAATTCTGAGGGGTGTTCTGCAGTCAATGGAATCAGTGCAGAATATCAGCTGAACCAGACAGCAAACTTCTTGGAGGGCTCACGAGTGGGATGCAAATGTTGCTGTGATGCCCCCAGTGCAGAGCTGGGGCAATAGCAATGGCACTGCCCAGTGCAATGAACTCTTCAGCCTCCTATGGGACAAAGTAAAGATGCACTGCTTGGTTGTTTCCACTCTAGTCTGTTCAAGTTATTTCAATAGGTAGAACATCCTTGTCCATCCACTCAGTTCTAAGTGACTCAAACAGCAGATACTCTGAGATAGAACTACTGAGTGTCCAACTTCTTACCTTTCTTAATGAAGTTTGCTTTAGTAACATATTTTTGTTGCCTTGTCTCTAACCCTACATTTATTTATTAGCTCTTCTCCTCCATAATCATTCAGTCATGGCCATTTTTAGGGCTATTTGCACATGGAAGAGAAAAAAAATATTAGGATTCTTGGTCCTAATTAACTGCAATAGGTTCCACTGGAATTTCTGCGTGCAAAATGTTCAGCCTGTGAACCCCTGCTCCTCTCATATATAAAAAGAACAGCAGGAAATATTGGCACTTGTTTTGGATCATGAAACTTGAACAACAATGAATTGTACCCATTCTATCAACAAATCCTAAAGAGCTGGATTTGGGGCTGTGCCCCTCTGTACCTTCTCTGTTATCCTTTCATTCAATCAAAGAAGAGCTAACCAAATAATTAATTCCCTATCTTCTGAACTGCTATGCAACATGCAATATAGTTATTTGTACCAGATCAAGTTCACTCCTGCCACCTGAAAGAAATTGATGACTGGTACAACACTGTGTAAGTTCAGACCCATATAATTGAAATTCTGCTATGCATTGGCCTGAAAATTTGACCTGTGAAGTAGGCAGGGAAAATTGCATTTGCTTCAAAGATAACCACAGTAAACAAGCACAATGGCTTTTCAGATTTTATTGGATGCAGCTATTATCTATTTAATGGGGTTTCAGATATATTGGGTAGCTGCAAGTGTAAATGAGACAGTTAAAACACTCAAAAGCTTTGAGTATTGTACTTACACAGGCTACTTATTATCCACATTTTGATTATTTCTCTGAATCATTGTCAAGAACAATCATAATAGTGGCAGTATTAATAATCCAGCTGGGAATCATTCTTTGATGTTCTTTATGTGGATAATTATGAGAACATAAAATAAATCCTACTTCTGGCATACCTTCCAGCAGTGTCTGTTTACATCTGAAACTGTGAATGCATGTTGGATCTGTCAACAGTAGCTGCCATGGAGAATACATTTTACATAAACAATGAAGGAAAATGGCCTGAGTGGCATGAAAAGAAACTTAACCTTTTTCTAATGGATGGGTCAATGACACGGTATGGTTTGAATCATGTCTTACTCATTATTTTTATTCTATCTAAAAAGCTGGAAAATTCTGGGATGCCAAACTGTTATCTGTAGATCATACACATTTAAGAAATGATAGCTTGTTCCACACAGAAACTGGGAAAACAGGTACACTGAGGTAGAAATACCCCTCTGAATCTCTCCCTCATACTGCTGGAGGAGTGAGCAAGCATTTGTGTGTGGCTGAGCTGCCAGCTGGGGTTGCCATGCAGCAGTCAGGCAGCATTGTCATCATACAGACAGAAAACTGCTTGGTAGTCCCTCCATTACCTGTCCATTAGCTCCACTTTGGAAGCTGACTTCATGGATTTTTCCTGTTGTGAATATAGCAGCAGGTATGCAGCAGAGAAATGGTTTAAGTCAGAGCCAGCACAAGGGAGAAGAGATGTTCAGGACATTCAAAATAACACAGAAATGAGAATCTGAAGCACAATGTAGTTAAGCAGTACCTGTTGGATATTATAGATCTAAATTACATTTCATTACACTGATCCAATTCCAAGCCACCTCCAATTTCCAGCTGGATACAAATATTTTCAGTGTTGGCATTGTTTCAGCATCTAAATTAAATTCCCTGTTTGAAACTTTTTCCCTCTATTGATTTTTTTTTCCTGTTATGACACATCGATGACACACTACCTTATATTTTTACATGCTAGAAAAACAGGTTTCTATCCAGGAGGCTCTTGATCCTGTGGATTAGGGCTCTTTCTGTCACAAATAACCCCTTCAAGCAAGCTTCAGTGTATGGTCTGTAAGTTAAAGCACTTTCTCCTTTTAGGAAAACCTAATTTAGGTTTTACCTGGCTCACAAGATGGATAAGGTTCCCAGAGGTAAATCCTCCCTGATCTGAATAGCTGGGTGCAGACAGCCACATGTGTGGAAAGGAGAGAATGCTAGACAGAGAAAGTCAAAGTGAGAGGAATATTTTGAGTGGTTCCTAATGGATTTTCTATTTAAAGTTGGAACTTGTGTTTGATTCTGAAAATGCTTTAGGTTGTAATGATTCTCTCAAGAAATGTAACAGTTCCTCTGAAAGCAGCATTTTAATCCCCACTCTTGCTTTTCATGCCGAGTAACCATAAGGTGAAAAGCTGTGGTGGCCTCAGAATGCCTGTAACCTCAGAATATCTGATACTGATCTTGCTCCACATTCTAATGCATTCCTTGAGACAAATGAAAGAAACAGAGCTGTGGGACACCAACTGAGTTATGTGACTTCACCTCACGGAATAATATTTACTTTTTGTGTTACACAGGGAAAAATGCATTTGAAGTTAAGGCATTGTTTCTTTCATTCAGCTGCTGTATGTAAATGAATGCTGCATGTTAAAATCTGCATGTCTACATGGAAATATGTAACAGAAAAGTCCATTAATTTAGGATATATAAATAATACAGATTTCCAAAATAAGTGACATCTTACCATAGCCAAGTGATCCTTCACAAACCATCCTCCCTCTGTCAGAGTTTTTCACCCAGTGTGTATGGATTGATGACAGAACCACATGGGAACAACACTACTCTGTTTATGATCCTTGCTGCATTCTCAAGAACCTTTGCATTATAGCTACAGCAAAGATCATGCATTCATTTCAGAAGGGAATCTCCCAGTGGTCTCCTTTAGCTGTGTTCTGGTTCACTTCACAGAGCAGTCTCAAAGCACAAAACCGGTGTTCCTTCTGGATGAAATTAAACTGGATGATGTGTCCAGGAGAAAACTCAGCACATCCCTGCTGCTAATGGGATTTCAGTCTCACATACTTCTCTCCAGAGCTAATTTAAAGGAACTCCTCAATAAACCTCATAGGGAAATGGAAGGGCTGTGTATGCAAAAGTAAAACTGATTGTTTGAAGAAAGTGGATTGAACAGACTAGATTCATAAAGGTTTAGGGAAAATGTGTGAAAAAGAAAAACTGATTGTTTGATAAGAATGGATGTGAAATATTCATAAGGTTTAGGAGGATGTGCATACCATTTATTTCAGTGAGCTTTAAGATGCTGAAGTGTCTCTCTGAATCTAGGGCTGAAGGATTTGTAACCTTATGCAGCTGCTGTACCCTTTGATTCTCCAAACCATCATACCAACAGAGAGGAGCAGCTACATCTGTTACACCACACTGCTGAATGTGGTGCTGCCCTCTGGACCAACTCAGTGACACATTTTTTCTATTCCTTTTTACTTCATTTACACACAATCCCTTCAGACACCTCCTTGAGACTGGTGTCAATCACTGTGTACAAGCAAAGGTGCAGAGTTGAAACTCTCAGAGGCTGCTGATAACTCCTGATAGATTGCTGATAACTTCCCATCTGTTTGCAGTCAATTCTTAGTGTGCTCTTATAAAGGGCAAAAAGCAGAACAAAGAATTACTACTTTTGTTTCTACTCTGTCTCAGTACTCAGAAGGCTTTACAAGGGTCTTACTCTCTAATTTATAACAACATCTGGGCTGTAGAAGGCTGAGGTGTGCCTGAACTACCTGTTACTCACAGTAGGATGGGTCAGCATGAACAGAAGGGGTCATGTTCACTTGACCTGTTAACCCTCTCATAATAAAATATCTGCTTTCAGTAAAAAAATGAGATCTGCACAGCTGTCCAAGTAGCATATATTTTCTGGTGAAATGAGGGAGACCAAAGCGGCACACATGTTTTACGGAAGCCTAATGTTATGTTTGAATTGTCAGCTCTAATCAAGAGATTTTTTAGCAGTGACCTCCTCAGGATGATGATGAAGTTCCTTGATTTAGATTGATTATTGCTAATTCTATGTAGCCTTATGTGGGGATATTTTGAAATAAAGTACAGAATGCACAAAACACTTGACCCCTCAGTAGAGAAAGAAAAGGAGAAAACTTTATATAAGGGCACATCCTTGTAATTCAGCTGCTGTGATTTTCTTGTGTTTTGTCAAGAATTAGGGAAAATAGAAAAGAGAAGTGCATCCTACAACAATAGCTGTTTTATCTGGAGAAAGTCCCATCCTTTTTTCCTTGAATGAATTCCCATATCTTGTGTTGTAATCCAAACACTGATTAACAATGTTCTAGCTCTTTGTTTGTTTGTTGCTATCTGGCAGACATTGTGGCTTTCATACTTTGTTCCTTAATTACTTGCCATTTCACCCCCTGATTGTTTTCAAGACTCTCTCAGCACAGATTCCACAAAAGATCCATTTTCACAGTGTCTTGTAAAGTATTATTTATATGTTTGCTGCCAGGCAATCTGGCCCCTTTGCAAAGCCTTTTTCTAGCATCAGAAATAAAGCTGGCTGCAGAAACACAGAAAATATTTCTTGTACTTCATGAATGTACTTTGAGAAGAGGTCTTCTACTGCTTGGCACTAGGTCCCCTAACTCTGGCCACTTTTGAGGATTCTGAATTCCAATAGTGAATGGAGCCTTTCTTCCTGAAGAAGAGAGAGGCCCTTGAGACACAAAGCAGAATAATAGCGCTGTACCAACCTTTTATGCTCAGGTGTAAACTATATGAAAGTTGGGTTCAGTCCATGGTTAAAAATCACAAAAGGGCATGCTGGCTTGTCTTGCAAGAGGGGAATCTTGCCAAACCCAAAAGGTGCTCTCCTCTTTCTCATTCCATTTACAATGGCAGGAGCAGAAAGTCCTTCCCTTTGGGGATGTGCTCCAGCATTACAGCCAGGCTTGCATCTATTCTTGTCCTACAAGAGCAGCAGGATCTTGCCCAGGTCCTTTCTTTCTCATCTGCTCTCACAGAAGGATAGCAGAGGGAGGAAGCTGGTTCACAAACTGCATTCCTCTGGTGACCAAACTGTGATCAGGTGTGGAAACAGCATGTTGAGGGCTGGAGTCCTGTACTGCAGTAGAAAAAGAAGAGAAGAAGAGAAGAGAAGAGAAGAGAAGAGAAGAGAAGAGAAGAGAAGAGAAGAGAAGAGAAGAGAAGAGAAGAGAAGAGAAGAGAAGAGAAGAGAAGAGAAGAGAAGAGAAGAGAAGAGAAGAGAAGAGAAGAGAAGAGAAGAGAAGAGAAGAGAAGAGAAGAGAAGAGAGAAATCCTATGGTGAGCAGCCCCTAAAACCCCCCAGGTATTCTCCTGTCTCCTCTCCCAAGCTATCAGCACTTGCTCTGTCTCTGGGAAGATGTGCAGACATAAACAACAGTATTGCAATGGTGGCAGCTATAACTGGCTGTGAAACTCAACAGGGTCATAGGAAAAATGAAGAGCAAATAAGCGCGAAAATGCATTTTCTGTGGTATAACTTTAAAATTACCATATTGGACCAAGACATGTAGTGATAACTAGAGACTGAGTGTACTAATAACCCAATCTGCAGGAAAACCTTCCCAGTCAATGAGGTACAGTTGGAGGACGATGCACACTCATCAAACCTTTGCAATGAATGAAGGTATTTGATTCAGTGGGAACTAGAACACAGATAAGTATATTGTGTATCACATTGCATATCCCTAAGTGGAGAGTCTGGCCTCACATGACTAAAGAAGTCATTCCCCTCAAGCATCCCTGATCTTTTCTTTGTGTATGTTCTGTGCAGGAGTAACTTACAGACCTGCATAATGTTCTGAGCTCTGTTGAAAAATGAGACAAATTATTTTTGCGGTAAAGAACTATTCTAAAAAATAACAGAACGGTCTTAGCATCATAAATCAAGAAAGTGTTGAACCTGATGACATAATCATGGGTCAATCTGTTAATATTACACTTAACATATCCTTCCTGTGATTTTCTCAGAACAGTTTTCACTGAACAAGAGTTGGCTCCACATTAGGTTGTTTTCAAATGACTGACCTCAAGAGTGTGAGGATTTTGCTAATGTCTGAATAAATAATTCAGAACAGCCAGTATGAAAGCAGTCATGGTCTCCCTATTCCTTTGCTGCTCTTTATTCTAAGAAGGAAAAGCAAAAGAATGTGATAAAAATGTCTTCTGATGACTCTCTGAGTGAGAGCAGGTCATGATAGTAGAATTAATTTCAAGTATTATAATTTCTAAAACTTGACATTAAAATAAACATGTCCTTCAATTCAGGAATTGATTGGTTCTTTCCACTGACTACAAGACTGGAGGTGTGGATAAAAAAACACATACTTTTCTCCTGATTCAAAGTACTGTTGCGTGATAACAATGAAATCTAATTGCAAATGCTGTTTAAAAAAGAGGAATTTTGCATATTGTATCAGTCTTCTGGCTTCAGGGGACAGTGATCTTTCTTGCATGGAAGTGAGCTGCAATGGCATCTCTGAGCACAAGCAGGCAGCAGAAAGAGACAGGGGCCGCTTTTGGCCCAGTTCTTGAGTAAACCATATAACACCAGCACCACTGAGCTAAGTCTAGGTAAGCAGCAGGCTACAGCTGATCTGCATGTGTCACACAGAACCCACTGGACTTTCTCAACAACACATTTAAGCTCATCAGCGTGCTGAGAGATAATGCCACTCCTCCCTTGCCAACTACCAACCAATATTGAATTCTTCCTCTCACACCAGAGCTGTCCTGAGGTTTGTACCTACTCATTTTACTGTATTTATTAATTTCACATGTTCACTTTTTTATCAATTGCGCAGGTGCATTTCCTCAGAGCAAATGAAAAATAAAATACACATTTAGGGTATTTTATCAGATCATGCAGCAGACACCAATTTAGTGTGAACTTGGAGGTGAGCAGAACATGAGGTTTATTCTAAGATAGATTAGTACTTTTTGTTACCTTCAAACAGTGCTTGAGTCCCAGTCATCACAAATATATCTAATATCTGGCACTGACAGCCAGGAGCAGCCATGTCCCCATGCTAAAAGTGGCCCAACCTAATCCCTCACTGATTTACAAACAACCAAATTCATCATTTCTTGTCATGCTGCTGTCAAAGAGCACACCAAGGTGTATGAAGAAGCAGAATTGGCTGCACTTTAGGAGTCCATCAGAATGGTATTGAGGGGAAATGTCACCTATTTTTCTTGTGTCCTTCTCTTTGTCAAAACTGTAGTAATTCTGTCTTTTAAAGGATTGAAGACTTACAGCAGATTCAGTGTCTAAGCTTAGTGGCTGTCAAAGATATTTCCCAAACCACTCCTGTTCACACCCATGGAGCTACCAGGGGATATATGTTCACCACAGTAACTATTTAGAGGATTTAGCTGAACTGATTCACTGTGTAGGTGAGAGAGGCAGAACCACAGGGTCCAGTTTTGGTCCAGGAATTAACTTTGTCTATAAACCATCTCCACATGTCTTATACCTCCCATGTCCTTCATTCAGCCAGCTGATAAATGTATTTAAACACAGCACTGACCCAGAGACTGTGGTGATATGTAATAACTGTATTTTATTTATATAACTGTATTTTAGATAAGGCCTGTGCCATGACACTCCAAATATAAACACAGATCTCATTATTTTCTTTCCCCTGGTAGGGATCATATTGGACTGGGGAAGGAAATTTTATACATTTGAATTTTTACAACTGTATGCCCAAGGTAGTATGAGTGAAGTCCTGATTCTACTGTATTTAGCCCATTGATTTCTTTAAGCTGGGACTTTATAGCTCATGAAACAGTTGCTACAAAACATACATAGTAAAGATAGTAGAGTTCTTTCCTGCCTTCATATTTCTCTTAAAAGAAAAAAAAGAGGAATTATTGACATTATAGGAGGAAAGCATAATGGTAAATTGATATGCAAGAACACTTATGAGAAACCCTTATTTTAACTTGATTTGTCACAGCCTTTTTGTGTAGCATTTAGGCATCTGATATTAATAGTGTTTTCTTTGTTGTATAAAAAGGGGAATTCAAAAATAAATGTCCTTCAAATTTGTAAGCAGAGGGAATAGTTAAAAGAAAGCATATTAGTAAGATTAATGCAAAACAAAAATTACTGAGAGTGTCTTCTGAATTTTGGGTTGATAGCTAAACAATTAAAATTCCCCTGGGATGAATTATTTGTCATTATTAATGTATCTGCAATTTGGCTAGAACTCACTGATGAGACATGCATAAAACCATCCTCATTTTCAGAATGAATCATTTCCTGCTGACATTGTCTGTCATCCCAGAGCAACGCTGAAAATCAGAGAGCATCTCTGAAAAACAGAGAACGACATGCACAGAGACACCCAAACTCTGGCTTTTGCCATTGCTGGTTAATGAACCCTTCATGATTTCCCTCATCCTGACTTGGTTGACAAGAAATCCCTTATAATTTCTTCTGGCTAAGTGCATCTTTACTGTCAAAGATGTTTTGCCATCAGTATGTCTGATATACCTTTTTTTATTATCATCCCTTTCTGTTAACCAGGTTCCAACCTCTGTGCGCTCCTTTATCCCTCAGCTAACAGCTAACAAAAGTTTTCTTCTTGTTTCCCTGATATATTCTGCCCATTTCTGCAAAGAGCTGCATTCATAGCTTTACCTTTTTCTATATCTTGTTTGCTTTTCCTCTAATACACCACAAATCTCCAGTAAAACAGGGTCTGAATTCTTCTTTACAATTCATTTCCATCAGAGTGCCTTAGAGGAAATGAAAATCTGACCCTCTGAAAGCACTCCATAGGGAATGTTTCTGATGCGGAAATTTGCTCTTTTCCTTCAGTTAAAGGTTTGCATTGTGTTCATTTCAGTGGAAAGTGCATGGATATCAGCATTTATTGGGAAAAAAGATCACCTGCTTCCATGTTTAGAAGCAAAATTATCCCTCCATAGAACTCAGATCTAAAATTGTCCCTTATTTCAAGGGGAAACCAGACCTCCTCATGGCCTCGCTTACAATTAATTGTAAAATACTGGATTTTATGCTAACAGATAAAAGAAGTTATTAATCTAATTGAACTTGAGCTCATTGGCTATCACTATATCATTCTTAGAATAAATGAAACCTTGCAAAACCTCAGGAAAGAGAAGTTTGGTGGTGATTGAAGAACTATGAACCACATTCCTGAGAGAAAGATGCATTTTTCATCTAGACATATTAAAGAATACCAAAGAAATGTACAATATCCCTTTCTACTGCTTCCAGGCTGAGCATTGAAGAGACATCATTCCATTGTTATAAGCTAAGATGAAACTTGAGAATTTGTTGGGTGTGACTATGCTAATTTGGAAAGGAATATTTTGACGTGACTTCCATAGTGAAAGACAAAGCAACATATTAATTCACCCTTGAGATGGAATTTTCACAAGCAAAACTGATTTGTGTGGATTGATTAATTTTCTCCTTGTGGGATGTCTTCAGTGTTCTGGCACACCAAGCCACTTAGAGGGAATTAAGTATTGTGCTCCTCCTTGGAACATTTTGCCTGTTTCTGTGTTAGTCAGCCACAGAAAAGGAGGTTGGGGAGATGCTTCTTTTGCAAGAGTGCCACTAGAAAACGCTTAAAATAGGTCTTCATTCTTGCAGTGTTAAACTTTCACAGTGAGCAAGACAAATCATTATTTTTAGGGGCTTATTTAGGAAATCCCACCATGAATCAGGGCAGAATTGGATATTGTCTGAAGACTGAGATAAACCACCATTTTTTTATTACAGGTGCCACATTAAAATTGGATGAATCCTGTAAATATTTAGATTTACAGAAAGATCCTGTCTCTCTGTTTTTGGATGATGGCTTCCACAGATATATTAAAAAATCCAGCAATGATGCCGCAGTGCCTCAAACAGTCTCTGCATTAATGTCTGCTCATACATCAACTGCTTGAGCAGGCTGGATTACAGAAACAGTAGAGACTCTGAACTGATAATTTCTTGCAGATAGAGGCTATGAAATGCTAATTACAGGACAGGAAAAACACTCTCCTTTATGTTATCACTTTTGCCTGGGTGGCCCGGTGAGATAAGATATTGTTCTAAATTCAAATTAGTCAATGCAAAGCTGGATTTACACAGCCTTAGTGACTTAATGGGAGAGAAATGAGCTGATCCAGATAAAAAGCATGACACTTCTAATCTGTTTATGCACTGGAACAGACGGCAAAGCCACATTTGGTTTTACCTACAGAATCTCCAGCCACATTGTGTCCTTGCTCCCTGGGTACTGCTCCTCTTTGCTGGGCTGTGCCTGCCTTAACACTGCAGCAAACACACAATGGGGCCCTGTTTAACTTGTCAGTCAGGGCATTCAGTGGAGCTATTGACATGCAGCCAGGTGCAAATTCCCTTGCTTTAGTAGAAGTCATTATAATCTGGTACTTTTGAAGGGCACTCCTGCTTTTGGCAGCAATAGGTGGACTAATGTCAGCTTATTTCATGTCAAGAGAAATGTCAATGTATTGAGCAAGGCCTTAGATGATGCCATTCACTTAAAGTAACTGTGGGGTTCTTCTACTACACACCTTGCAGGAAGACATTTTTGGAGTACACATATAAGAAATATGTTATGCAAGGGGTTAAGATTTTGCCTTTTTTTTTTCCCTAGCAGTGCTGTTATAAAATCAAGTTTCAACCTCTTTGCTGACTGATGTCACATAAATCAACCTCTGAGTGGTAGTGTGACCTGACAGAAAGCTCGTTGGCAATTTGGATGGGCCTTGGAGCAGCCTGGTCTAGTGGGAGGAATTCCTGCTCGTGGAAGACGAGTGAAACTATATGATTTTTATGGTCTTTTCCAACCCAAAATAGTATATGATTCTATTATTCATTTGGTGCCTTCATTAATACCATGAGATGGCATTCCTTTTAAATTATGTTTCATAAATCATTAATATTCCTACATACTAATATTTTCTTCTATCAAAAAGAAGGCCCGAATGGGAACAGTGACCCACCTACTGCTGATTAAGCTGGTTGATTATTTGGCTACAAAAATGTCATATCTCATATTTTTGCCATTTAATATAACCTTATGCATCTTCCTTGGCTACCTGTACCATCTTGTGTTAACATCACGTGTGCCATCATCAAACTGAATGAATAAGATCTTATACTGTATATTTGAAGTCTCAAAAGTTGTGTTCAACTCAAGTTATCTATGTTGCAGTTAATCCACTCACCAATGTCAGCGACAGCTCTGAAGATTGGATGCAATATCCCCAAAGTGTTGAGGAAATAAGACAGCAAGTGAGAACTCCTTAAACCATCTGAAGATAAAAGTTAAGGTAACTAACTCATAGTTATTTAAGGTTATTTGAGGTTGTTTGAAGAACTCTGAGACAGAGTACAGAGTCTCTAGAAATAAATGCCTCCCAAGTTCGTCTTTTGATTTTAACACCTCTACTACTAGATTCTTTCAAATTGTGATAAACTATTTATGTACCTTGAAAGTTTAAACTTGATTTGCTCGGTTTCAGATCAGTGGATTCCCTGCCTATTCTGGCTGAAATAGTATATTTTCATTTCTGCATGCCCTTCTGGCCAGGGTGGTTTCTCTTGTTCCTGTTATCTGTAAAAACGTCTTCCAAATGCTACATATTCCTTTTAGCATTCCCCTCAGTCTGTGAGCCTGTATCTTTAGCTCATTTCATTCAAATTACTCTGGAATTACCTTCTACGTGTTCACCTTAAGTGACATAGCTTTGCATGTATCTTCCTCTAATGAGGCTGCATCACTGTCAATTAGAGACAGCAGAACATGTGTTCAGAATGTTCTAGGACATCAAGGTGATTGATGGCAGAAAACAAAATGTACCAGTTCTAAAAAAAAATAATTTCCAATTAATCTATTTTGAAAGCAAGTGAAAGATGTTTTTCTTCATACTATAGTGCTTAATCTATTCAAGCAATAGGTTTTAAAAGTTGAATGATAAGGCATTAGTTGCTTTTATTCTTTTCTTTTTCCTTTTTTTCTGATCAGCTATCAGGGGAGATTTATTTAACATTCTCCACAGTAAGTCTCTTTCAGACTTACTAATCATAAAATATTGGCGAAAATAATGAATGGTTAGGGTTGTTTTTTCACAAAAAGGTAAATCATGTCCTGATTCAGACTCTTCAAGCAACAAATCCTTAACTCCCATTTCCTGAGGACAGAGATAACAGCCTGCCATGCTGGTGGGATTGAGAAAGCCAAAGTGATGCCACTGGTTCCTTAGTGTTCACAGATAACCACAGAGGATTAACCCTGTTGGTGCCCTTGGAGCAGTTTCCACTCCACAGATTCCTTTTTTTGGGAATATGATTTCTCTGTGTGTGTTCAAAGCCTCTCTAGATCCCCAGAGCTCCTGCTCTGTTTTCCAGTCACCAGCTCTGAGAGCATGTTGCCAGGTATCACAAGATCCAAGTGTTCCTGAGTTTTACAGCTGATAGAGCTGTCAGGAATCCTCACTCAAGAATGTAAGCAATAAATGTAGGAAAAGAGAGCGCTACAGACATGATTGACAGCGAGTGTGAAATGCTCTTCTTCCAAAGAGCAGGAGAGCTGTCTGGCGTTTGAAGGCTTGACTTTGCTGACTCTACTGCAGAAGATAAGAGCTATAGCTTTGGAAACTGTATTACCTGGGAAAATGAAATCGTTCCGAGCACATCTTGAAAGGTAAAGAACAGGCAACAAAGCAGTGAAAGAGAGAATAGTGAGAACTGCAATTCAAAGAAAAAATACACCCAATATGTGTTCTACTGTGGTTTAAGTATCAAAATATTTTAAAAATACTTATGAAATCAACTGCAGAAATATATTTCTCTCAGTACCAGAGCAAAATAGCACTGGGGAGCAACCATGTGACAGCAAAAGAAGAAATCTGTAGAGGAGCTGTTTTCTTTCCCTGTCCTGAAAATGCTTCTTAGAGAAAATGGAATGCTTGACAGAAACATGAAGCTGTTTGAAATACTTCCATATGTGTTGACATACATTGGAATTTATGACAGCCTTTGAAACAACACACTTAGTCAAAATTTCAAGGATTTTGTGAAGGAGCTGAGGGAAAGGTGAGTTATAAATGAAAAAGGCAGAAAAGAGTGGAGATGTCAGACAGAAACTATGTGAAGTTGGAGATTCCATTTCTAAGGAAAAGCTGTGAGAAGACCTGGAAGAAAGTGGAGAAAGAAAAATAACTTTGTCAGATGAAAGCTAACAATTTTCTGGAGCAGACAGGAGTTTCATTATATGGATAAGGAGAAAGATGTGAAGAATTTGGAATTGAAGCAATGAAACTATGAAGGAAAAGAGATGGAAAATCTCTGATAGGAGTTCAAGATGTGTTTTCAGGTTCATAAGTTCTCTTTGAAATGCAGTAAAACTGGCATTACTAAAATTTAACAGGAAGATTCATTTGAGTTGGATGTGAAAGAAACCCATTTAAGTCTGATATTGTTCTTATTGCTCTTGTAAACATCATCATGTTTGTCCCCATTATGTTTGTTTCTTAAAAACTCACCAGAGCAAGCAAATTTCTGTATATTTTCATATCCTGAGAAAATGAAAAGGAATAGACGTGTCTCAGCTAAGTAGCAATCTATCACTGTACTAGGCATTTTGGCAACATGAAATGGTTGCAATTTCTTTTCCCTGAGATGTTACATCTTAAACTGACAGCAGGTACATGGAAAAATCCAACAGACAAACAGGGTGAACAATGTGTTACCTCAGCACTACAGTTTCACTCATTTTCCCCAAAAGAGATAAAGGCAAAATGGAAAGGAAGGGCATAGGACGCAGAAGTTGGAAGGGGTAGGCTGAAGAAAACCCTTATTCATCAATCTCAGAGGGGGAGAGCTCAAGACAGTTTCTTTCCAGAACAGGCACTTTCTTCAAATTAATTTATACTCCTGCAAATAAGGAGTAAAACAGATAAGGAGGAAATATGGGAAAAGAAAAGCTCAACTAAGATGTCTTATATTTAAAAAAAAACACTCTCTGCCCAGCGTAATTTATGTTTCAACAAATTAACATGTCCAAATTAGCTACAGATTTTATTGAGCTCTACTTTTATCACATAAACAAGGACAAATATTTTGCCACTCTTTAGTTGCTTAGATATATACTATTGGCTAGGAAAAAAAAACAAAACAAAATAAACCAAAAAGCAACATATGGCATTCCATAAAAATTGTCTGAAATATCTCTGATTTGTTAGATTTCATCTAAAAAATCTTAGAACTCCATGTGCACTTCAGAGGAATGGAAGAACATCATGGCATTTGCTAAAAATGGAATAGTTTTTAACCTTATTTGATATATAAGTTGAAAGCTTGAAATCTGTTACAGTTTGAATCAGAGCTAATCTGACATAAATTTGAATTCAGACAGAATTAGTAGCATAGCTGTGAAAAAAGACCTGTCCATGTATTTTTTGTTAGATAAGAGGGATACAGAAACAACTTTTGCTCATTCTTTTCCTCATTTACTCTCTCACAAAAAAATCCTTCAGGAGCTTCCCATGCCATCTCAGTTCCCCTGTCCACAGTGTTAATATTGCAGAGTAGAGAAATGAACCACAAAAGTGAAACTTTAATGAGAAAACTGCCATGGAGATGAAAACCAATCCAATCTATTGAGTTTACTAAATAAAGTACTGCAGGATTACTTGCAGTGTGTCTATATCTTCACGTGGGGAAAAAATTCCCACAACACTGGGAATTAAAGGACTTTCTGTAGAAAAGCAGTCAGGGCAACTGGCTAGAACCTAAAGTCAGACATGTTGAAATTATAAACTAAAGACACATTTTTAACCAAAAATTTATTAATTGATGAAGTAGAATATCCAGGAAAATTATAGATAACTCTGGGTTTTTTTTGTTGATGCCAAGATACAATTCTTCTGTGGAAGGCACATTTTCATTTTGTACAATCTCAGCATAGGAATGTTTAATGAAGTTCAGCAGCCTAAAGTATGCTGAAGATTAGAGTGGATTGTTCCTTAAGGCATTTATGGGTCTAAGAATCAGTACACAAGATAGATAGATAGATAGATAGATAGATAGATAGATAGATAGATAGATAGATAGATAGATAGATTAGATAGATAGACAGATAGGTATATAGATTAATAGATATATAACAGCAGGATAGTTGCACAGTAAGTTATATGCTAAACATTGTATTTGTACTAATATAAAATTATTTTTATTTTTTTAATTTGTTTATAAAATGGACCCAAAAAAGCAAAACAAAACACCCTCAAAAACTTGTTCTAAATTAGCCACAAGTTATGAGTGTTCAGTGCACTTTTTCAGTTTTCTCTTGAATTAGCATTTTCCATGCAAGATCTGACTCATCCCACCTGAGAGTCACAGGTTTTAAGAGCACATGCACAGATATAGGGACTGGGAATATTGAGAACTGGGGCTCCAGCTGAGCTTCCCAAAGCTCCCTGAGCTCCCAAGACTTTCAGGATGCTACAACACCCAACGAACAACCCATGCATGATCTCTTGAAGCTTGGCAGATATTCAGCAAAGATTCCCTTCAATGAAGATGTCTTGGGGTCAATGACTTCACAGTTCCTTGAAAAACCATTTCAGTAGAAGTTTTATGGGTGTCTTTAAAGCTAAAAGATACAAACTAAAAACCCAGTGTCCAAGCCCTCACGATTTATTTTTCTTGAGAACAAGCATTTCTAAAATGACAAAGAATTCAGCTAATGCAGCATGTTTGTTCCCAGCTCAGAATGTTTCCATTTAATGAAAGGAATACTTGATGTAGCTGTTGCCATAGAAACAAGACATGTTTACACAGGAGCTGAGATAGAAAGTGGTGTGTGTGAGTGGGGCTGCAGGTGTTGGGTGAAGTATTGGGGCTGCATGATCTCTCCAGTTTATTATGGAGTTCCTTCTGGATTGATTCTAGTTCCTTCTGGATTTATTCTGTGCAGGATGATTTGTGTACAAATGTTATAGTTGATTGCATGGAGCTGTAGAAGAGTATAAAATACCCCATAACCAAATCTCAGACCTCAAGATTTCTGCTTTTTGCAAAGTTAAAATATATCAGCAATCAAGCACTGTCCTACCTGGCACCAAGAGCTTCAGTACTAACATTTCTACTCTCAGACTCACTACCAGATGTGTTTTTGGGTGCCAAAGTCAGAGATGACCTTCTCAAGAACTTAGCATGTCAGGCCATGAGATATTTTGAAAAGGTGGACATCACTGCCTGAGTGAAAGCTGCACAACAGGGTGGATGTAAAAGTTATCCAATCTTCCAGGTTTTAGAAAATTAATTTTGCAAAAGCACTTCTATCTTTGTACAGCTATCCTGCCCTTTTCTGGGTGCAGGATTAAATAGTCTCTGTCTAACTCACTTTTTCCCCTGAAATATCCCTAAAAATCTCCAGTACTGTGGACTCCATTTCTGCCTAAAGAGGTTGAGCTGGCTGATTATTCCCACCAAAGTGAAGGTCTTTGCCCCGCCAAAGGGCATCCTGTTTGATTCTTCTTGCTGCCAGGTGAGCCTCACCAGGTCTAATTTTTCAGATTATTTCATACGTTTATCCATACCTCTTCCATTTAAATTTTTTTTGTAAATTTTTTGTTAAAAACAAACATATTAGGCCATCCTTTGTGTGAAGACTCCTTTAAATACCACTGAACACTTCTGCCTTGGCAGCACAATCAGCTATCATTTCTCCACCTGGCTGAATAATAAAGCAGGCCTGTCTTTGATTTTGCTCTTATTACTCTTACTAAAGAATTTAATGTTACTCTGTGTTTCCTTGGTTAATATTGGCTCATTTATCATGACAATACCCAAAAGACATTACTTTTCAAAGCCAAATATTGGCACACAATCAATTGCTACTCCTATTAATCATCTAACTGTGCCTTTGATACTTGTTGATCTGCTTCCTAAGGCCTTGGTGAGTGCTCTGTTGTTTCTCCTCAGGGGAACATTGTGTCTCTCCCACTGATGCAGAGCCCTGGGCTGCAGTGGCCAGGCACTAATTGAGATTGTCTGGGCAGGTCTAAGTGCTGTTTTGTGCTTCTGTGCAGAAACAGTAGCATGCTGCCAACAAACTGACCAGACAGCTCTCTTAAAGCCATGTATTATTTATTTAGATCCAGTGCTTTTCAGAGAAAATCCATCTGTATGCAATAACTGTCTGCTCACATGTTTAGCTCAGTGATTGAGCTACATGGGTGATTTTGATAGGCTGAAGTTTCCAGCAGACCCAGTCTAAACTCTGGCCAGAGTAATGGGCTCCTTTTGTTCAGGGACCAACTTCTTTAGCTTGGGCATAGAGAGATATATGTTTCACAGAAGGAAGATGTGGTTATCTCACTCTTTTCCAGAGATGAGGACACCTTACAAATATTTTTTTATAATTTTCATTCACCTGTTTGCAGCACTGGCAAAATGGTTTTCTAGTTTTGAGAGATTCAGCACAGAAAGAAGCTGTTGCCATGGATCCTCTCCTTCCCTTCCCTTCCCTTTGCACTGTGTTCTTTTGGAAGCAATCTATCCACATCCAGCTGTTGCTCTCCTGCTTGATTTTTTTTCAGTGGTCTTCTATTAAGCAAAATTGTTCTATGATTTAGAGGATATGTATTTCATTGCCAAGGTTGCCTATAAGAATCCCAAAACTTCTGCAGCAAGGAATGTGCTGCAGCTATTCCAGAAACCTCTTCCCTCTCTTGCCTAAAATTATAGTTACTTGGGTTAGTAAGAAATAGATCCTTTTTTTTTTTTTGCTTTCTTCCTGTTCTGCACATGCAGTTTCCCGAATGCCTTTGCAGATAGCTCTGGCTCCTCATTGAAGGGAAAAAGCTCACATAAGAATGTTATCAGTCAGTGCTTTGAAAGTGGGGGGAAGGCTTTTTCAAAGGTTTCATATCATTTAGTTAAGTCTTCTTAAAAAAAATAATTAGAATTTATTCTTCAAATGGGAATTCTACCTTCAAAGAGGTAGAGTGTGTGGTGAAAAGGTAATTCAAATGGTTATGATTGTAATAACCCAACATATATGAAGAAAAAAATAAGACCAACATGTCAAAGCCGATACATCCTGTCAAAAGGTGTCCTGGAATTGTAGGTACTGTAATAAGTCTGGATCCAAATGCTGGTTGTACACTGAGAGCCAAACTGTGGGGCCCTCTGTGGTCAGACCTGCTGAGGAACCCAGAGCTGCTGCTGTGGCTGTGCAGGAACCATTGCAGGGGAGGGGATATTACTTGATTCTTGCTTAAAACTCACGTTTTGGGTCTGGGGATACCAAAGCATGCTGCAGTTGAGTGAGAGGGTTTATGGCTGGACTACCAATTTTTTTCTGAACTAAAAATTATCTGGGAAGCATCTCCAAGCCAGTTGGAAGCCTTTCTTCTCCTACATTTTATCTAAGCAGATTTTTTCCAACACACGGTTGAGCAGGTGCTGGAAAATGGACATTTGGAAATTTCAAAATGCATGGGGCTAACAGATCAGTTGCTCAAATTGCAAGTTAGTGGTTGCTGTTTGCCATTAGGGAAAATTCCCAACTGCCAGCAAGATTACTGAGGTGTGTTTAGTGCTTAGAAAAGTGCTCTGGGAATGGTACAGTGCTGTGTTCATCATGCTGTGTTTATCATACCCTTGTGATGCAAGCCACAAGACATGAGGTGAGGTGTGCTCATCTTGTAGCCCATACAAAGACCAAACAAGTATAAAAGTAGAGCTCCTCACTTGGTGTCTGAATTTGCACACCTCAGGCACTGGTGGAAGCTTTCTGTAGGCAAGCTGCACTTTATACCCCTGAGTGGAATAAAGAGCACACAGCAGATAAGATGCTGGTAAAGCTTAAAAAAGCAAGTATGTGTTTGGCTTTGTTTTACTTTTCTTGAAATATATTACTGTGATGAGTACAGACACAACTTTGAAAGATCAGTGTGAGAAAGCAATATAACTCATGTAAAATATTTGTCTAAACCTCTGACTGGATGATTTTTCTTACTAAGAATCCTGTCATTATGAAGACACATAAAATACAGTGCCCCTTGTGACTGCTGAGAAAATACCTAAAACATATGTTGTTAAACAGAGAAAAAACCCAAACAGTTAAGGTAGGAGAAAATTTTAAAAAGGTTACAAATTGAATTTGGTGTGCATTTAAATAGGTCAGAAAAATAAGACAGGCAATGCACAGCATATTGAGAAAAGTTCATCCATTTAGAAATGGATGTTTGACATACAGATGTTCAAAAGCATCAGTGCTAATTTAGCAGTGAATTCCAAGTTCACCCAGGTCAAGCCACTTGTAATAGATCAGCTCAGCTTTACTCTGCAATGAACTTTGGCAGTTCAGCAGAAAGCAGCAGTGCTTCAGCTGCTCTCAAAGCTGCAGCAAACTGTAAATGAGCTCGTGGAAGGATCTGCTCTCTGCAGCCAGGAGCTGCAATATTGTCCACACAGCGGAGCAGGGTGGAGCCTTCCATCACAAGTGGGCTTGGTCAGGGCTGGACACAGCTTGTGGAGGCTGAGCACACCTCTGGGGAAAACAAGGACATTTTGGGATAAGGCATATAGAATGTTATTTATTTAAATATCATGGAGATATCAGGGGATTAATAAAACAAAGCCAAGGCCAGGCTTGCAGATGTGCCATTCTGTATGATCCCCAAGAGCTGGTTTGGTCAAAGGCATAATCTGTGCATGAACAGAGGAATAATGGAATGGTGCTTATTTTAACAGATTATCATAATATGTGTGCTTTCATTTTACAACATAATTCTGGGGGATTATAGAAAGAAAAACAATCAGATAAATCTGCTTTCAGGTTTGCTTCACCATTTAGAAATTCGTGTTCCTGATGGAAATATGTCCCTAAGAAGGCTAAAGCAGAGTTAAAACTTCAAAATAAAACCTGAAATAGCACTTCCATATTTAAAATTTCTGTATGGAGTGAATGACACTTTCCTTCAAACATTGCCCAGTAGCAGAATATGTTCTGTATCAGAGGTGATAATTTCAGCTGGTTATATAATTCTTAATGTCATTTCTTATCAGCCACTGTTGTGTTTTCTGTTTAACAACCACTCATCCCATCCTGAAACAAGAAGCAGTGAATTAAGTCTATACATGTCTCAGAAGTAAACATGTGATCCTTGTGGAATGATAGGTGGGTGTAAACACAGAAGATGTTTATTCACTGCTAATGTTCAAACTGCTCAATTTTTCCTCGGGAATATTGGGCCAACTGTTACAATGAAGATGTCTGTGGTGTGAAGGAACACTTCACAGCAATGCCCTTATCAGCACACTGAAAGGGTTTATAGAACACTCCATTATCAGTTCCCTGACAAAACTTTTTCTCATACAATGCTCTTTTTGGAGTTGTGCATCTGTAAATCTGACAGGAAAGAAAACAAATTAGCTTTATTCCCCGCTGTATGCACATAGAGATCTCTGTGTTCCTGGCAATGCTCCAATGCCATCTCCCCCTCTCATTACTATGTCTGTCTTACTGCCTGGTGCTGAGTTGGGTATTGCTATTTTTATTAAAATTAAAAAAATATTTTATGAAAAGAAACTCTGGGGCTTTTTCCTTCCTTGGCCTGAACACCTCAGAGTCCAGAGGCAGAGCCAGGGCTGGACCTCTCTCAAGAAGCTTTGATAAGGTAATACATCAGGCATGTTTCCAAACAGACCTAGTGTCAGGCCTACAGGACTCCTACAGCATAAATCACAACTCAGGACAGATTCCCCCCAGCCTAAGAGCTGGAGTCTGCAAAGTCTTTGCAACCCTCTTTCTCATGTGCCCCACGGCAGAAATGAATTGTATAAAAATAGTTAAACCTCTCATTCTCTCAAAGGCACAAGAATCACTAGGAAAACATCTTTTTATTCCTGAAAGGTGATTCTTAAGCTTTTTAGTCCTCGCTGGCCAATGGCCACAAGCTGTGATAAACAGAACCTGCCTTTCAGCTACTTAGTATTGACATCTCCAACTCTTCTGCTCTTTCATCTGGCTGGACTATAAAGAAGATAAAGAAATAACTTTCTAGTTCATGTGGCTGCTTCAATCCCAAATGGAAAAGCACTTTTTTTGTCATAGGAAAGGTTGTGGGTCAGACAGATTTTGGAAGCCATTGCCTAAAAGAATCCTGAGAATGTTCACATTATTTGTAATTTTTTTTATTAAGTGAGAACTGATGGAAGGGGCACCAAGTTGCATTTTGACAGTCTCTTTGCTCAGGTAGAGACTTTCATTTTACTTCTCCTAATGTCTCTCACTTGGGGAGACTGATAAGGGCACTGATAAACTAAAGACAATCCCGTGAGAATGATGGGTACTCTGAAGTGCTGCACTGCAGAATCTATCAAGCTCAGCTACTCAGAATATTTTAATAATTACCTGGTATTATGTGTGACAAAGTGGAAAAAACTTGTGGAGATTCATCAGTTCTAATGAAGTTTAAGGGCAATGTCTGAGGCTCTGGCATCTCTGGTCATTTCTGTTAAGAGAAAGAAAGAACAGGAAAGCTTAAAGCTAACATTTTAAGTCTGAAAGTTGGCTTTTTGGTGTAGCTTCATTTTATCTGAGATCATTGGTTTTGCCTCATCAACAAACTATTTTTCCTGAAACCTCAAAAGCTGTCAAAGCTGAAGTTAGCATTTTTGAATTATCTCAGTTTTAAAAATCATTGAAAAAGCGTCCATAGGAGTTAATGGGCCCTGAAACAAATTATCAGTGGAACAGAGCTGAAGTGCTATGTAAAAACTGCTTCTCTCCTGTATTAAGGAGCAACTTTCTGAATTACGCCACAAAACGAGTCAGTAACATCAGCTGATCCAATATCAATGAATTGTATTTCTATGAAAGCATTGATGAATTGAAATTCAGGCTTTAGTGAATCTGTGTACATCCTGTATCAGATTTTTCAGATCAGAAAATGTGAATTTTTTTAATGGGCAAACACTGGGTTATAGAATAACATCTCAGTTTGTCTTCTAGATATCTTCTTGGTTTTTTTTTTTTTTTTTTCACCTGTAGATGTTTTAGCCAGGTCTAACAGAAAAAAAATCTGCAAGGCTTCTCCTCTCACACTTCTCTTTTTTAACAAATATTGGTCATAAGCCATTCTGTCAGAAGACCATTGTAGGAGTTAACTCTGAGATGAAGGAAAATCAATCTGAATCAATCACTAAACCTGATGATGGAAATGTAAGCATGGGTGACACAGCAGTGTGACAAAAAATGTCTGAAGGACAAACTGGAAAGTTTGGCTTGAGAGGGCAATGCCCCACACAGGCATGAGGAAATAAAGGTGGAGCAGGTCCAGGCACTGCAGGGCAGGAGCAGGAGAAGAAGCAGGAGCAGGAGAAGGAGCAGGAGCAGGAGCAGGAGCAGGAGCAGGAGCAGGAGAAGAAGCAGGAGCAGGAGAAGAAGCAGGAGCAGGAGCAGGAGAAGGAGAAGGAGCAGGAGCAGGAGAAGAAGCAGGAGCAGGAGAAGGAGCAGGAGCAGGGGCAGGAGCAGGGGCAGGAGCAGCAGCAGGAGAAGGAGCAGCAGCAGTTTGACTCTATCAGAGCATTTTGCTGGCCCTTTCAGCCAGCCAGGGCAGGAGCAGGGTGTTTGCAGGGTGGCTGCAGGAGGCTGCCTGGCCCAAGTAATTTGTGGTTGTGTGCACTCCAGCCTGGGTTTGGGTGAGTGCCATGGTGGGTCCCAGGTCCCATCCTGCCCTGAAGGATACCAGCAGCCGGATGAACAGAAGGCTCCTGACTTCAATTACCTTGCCTCACTCCAAACTCAAGGGAGAGCCATGGCACAGGGTCAGGATTATCTTTGCAAGACCATTTCCATTAAAGCCAAGTGAGAGCTTTTACCCTTCCTAATCCCTAGACTCTTCTGTTCCAGAAAATAGAAGTAATCATGAGTTTTTCTGGTGCTATTAAACAAGCAAATATGTGGCTGGATGATACACTGCCTGTTATTTTATCTCAGTTTAAGACACAATATGTTTCCTAACCCCATGACATCCCTTTGTGTTTTTCATAATTAGAAAAAATGTTGACATTTAGATTCAGCACAGCTTTGGATATCAAAAAATGGCCCATTTAATGAAAAATCTCCAGCTCACTAATTAGTTTCTAAAGTTGGAATCAGGTGTTTATAAGCCATTTAAGCAAAACAAATTAGTGTTCTACAGAGACTGTTGTTGGTCAGGCTATTAACTGAGTAAAAAAAAATACAATCTGGGTTTAAAAAAATAGTTACTCCTTAAAAACTTTGCAAAACTGAAAAGCAGGAGCTTTATAAATATCAAGTCTTCTGAAAAAAATTGTGTTTGTTTCTATTTAGCACCATTCCTAAGTCTATTTACTGATATCTTTGAATAAAGACCTCCTAATTATTTTTCATCCAATCTTAAAAGTAATGCTTGCAAGGCAAGCGTGAAAGGAATGGAAGAAAATTTCAAAACAAATTCCTGAAAGGTATTTGAAATAAGCCCATTTATAGTGGAGTTCTTGTTTAATTATAAGCAATGGCAGGTGCTAAACAATTCCCATTATTTTAGCTATCTAAGGCACTGAGCCAGCAGTCAGTGACAGAGATATTTGACCTTAGATAAGCCCACCACAGTCTGCTGAAGCTGCAGCAAAGCCTGTGTGCTTGCAGAGCTGGGACATCACTGGGCATGTCCTGTTGCATTTGCACCAAGTCCCACAAATGCACAAAGTGAGCATAAAAAAGGCATAAATATGAATGGATCTGAAAATAGGCAGTTTGCCCCCACCCAGTTTGTTTGGTCCTAGTGTAAGTGGCCATACAGGACAAATGGGCAGCTGGATCTTTATGTCTGTTTAGCAAAACTGGGTGATTTGGATCTGTAAAGGACAAACATTCTTTTTGTAAAAAGGAAAGGGGCTCCCAAACTCATTCCTGTTCAGTTCCTGCTAGCACTTCATAGGCCAAGTTCTCAATTATCACCTTTCACTCCAGACTCAAGGGAGAGTGGCAGAATTATAGTGGATAATTTTGCCCCCGACAAGGGGGAGAGAATGAGGCATCTGACTCCATCTTATCAGAAGGCTAATTAATTACTTTATTATACTATATTATTCTATATTACATTACATCGAAACTGAATCTACCAAGGACTCAACTGCATTCCACTGCCCAGAATCTCATGGCTGTCGCCCAACAGTCCCAACACACACACACACATCACAGGCCCTGACAGGCCAAGGAAACAAAACACCATCACTTTGGGTAAACAATCTCCATATTGCATTCTACTTTTGCACAAACACAAAATTATAATAATTGTTTTTCCTTTCTGTGAGGTTCAGAGAGTGTGAAACCCAGAAATACTCTTGGGAAGAATTGTGCCTTGCTTTTCTCTGTGAAGAGAAATGTGGCGACACGGAATTGGTCCAGGATTGTCTTTCCAAGACCATTTCCATTAAAGCCAAGGGAGAACTTCCCCTTTCTAACCTCTAAACTCTTCAGAAAATATATAATTAATCACAACTACAGCCTCTGTTCCCAGGGGAAGAAAATGGGGTTCTAGATATGTGTGGAGAAAAACATGAAATCAGAATGGTGGCAAAATCTTATTGTGAATTTGTTAGTTACAATAGTATTTAGGGCCATACCTTTGTCATCAGCATCAGAGAGCAAGTAAATTTACCAGTGATTTTGAAGTGAAACAGTATTATCTAGTCTTGACAAAAGTGTCCAGTCTTTTCAAATATATTGAAAAAATTCTTTTTATCACAGTATATACATTATTGAAAATTATATAACCAAATCATCATTGACCAAGCAGCTAATATGTGAATAAACTAACATATGACTGATTGTTGGTTTTTTTTGGTAAAATTATATGGCTAGAAAAAAATCTTCTTTTGAATTCTCAGATTCCTTCAGGTTTCGTCGTCCTTGAAACTTTCTGTCAGCCCACAGAGAGGGTTCAGATGCAATTCAGACTGTACCTTGGGAAGAAAATATGTGAAACTTCTGCAAGATCATTGCAGTTCTGATTTCATTTCTCTTTGTTGTGGTGTTTCTCTTCTTATCTTCTTCTACTGAACTGAAAGAGGTAGAATGAGTCCAGTTTCACTCCTTACATTTTGGACTTTTCAGTTGTGCCTTGCCTTTGCTGCCAACAGGACTGGGAGATCTTTTCTCATCTTTTCAGATTGTCAGTGGTCTACAGGAGAGGACTTCTACACTGTCACCTTGGAAAAATGAACTTTCAACTTGTTGACTCAAACTTATATGGTTGTAAAAGAACAGAATTTGCAATTCATTGGCTATGCAAAGGCTTGACATCTATAAAAGTAGTTCAAGTCAAGACAAACTGAAAATGCTCTGCCTAATTTTTTAACAAAAAGAAAAATGACAAAACGGGAAAAAACATACTTAAACTAAAAATCAATATTTCCTTTTCTTTTGCGAGAATGCAAACTTTTCATCTATTTAAAATTACTAGACTTTCACAATGAAAATGCTTCTTAG
Organism: Camarhynchus parvulus; assembly: GCF_901933205.1. Taxonomy (NCBI): domain Eukaryota; kingdom Metazoa; phylum Chordata; class Aves; order Passeriformes; family Thraupidae; genus Camarhynchus; species Camarhynchus parvulus. The sequence goes on from NC_044586.1 coordinate 11,993,338, forward strand.
AAAAAATCAGCCTTAAAATATGTAATTTTCTTCTTTAAAGAAACCCAAAGTAGTTGTAAGAAACTGTTCACCTTGCTATTAAATACAAAAATAATGCTATTGTGTGCTAAGCTGTTTAGGTTAGCAAAATTACCTTTCTCAAGGTTAAAAAGAACCTCCCTAACTCTCTTTTGAAAAGTATAGTGACAAAGAACCGCACTGGAGGGGATTATTCTTGCTGCACTTGCAGGAGATTATCACCAGGGACGGTTCTTCACTTAGTGCCACTTGAGGCAACTGTGTGCAACAAAGGAAAGGTAAATACACTTGGTCAATCTTCTTCTTATTTAGATGTCGCTGAAAATGCCTTCTTTTCACTTCCATTCACCTCACACACCCAAAGCAGGCCATCTCACTCTTTATTTCAGGCCACTCACTCTTTATTTCAGGCCAGTTCCCTGATGGACAGGCTTGCTGCTCACAGGAACTGCTGGCTACAACAGGATCAGCTTCCAGACCTTTCACTACACCTGCTCTGCCTTCTCAGATTAGAGCTGCTTTTTTTCGTTCTTTAGGTGCCTTTACTTCTGTGAGCAGTCAGCTTATTTCCCGGTCTGTAAAACTGCATTATTCTTATCAGTATTTTCCTCTATGAACATCAGCAGGGAAATCATTGCATGCTAGGAACTTAATTGTTCATTAGCTTATGGCCAGTTTGTTCATACAGCTTCCTCTGTTGTGATTTCAGCTGATACAATAACAACAAGACAACAAAACTGTGCCTAGAACAACTTGCCTACTAAAAAAAGAGGTGGAAACAGATGTCTGGGTTGGATGTCTGAAGTTTTTTTTTTCTATTTCATGAAAGCCCTGGGTAAACTTGTATTTAATTTCAGCCAAATAACTTACCTTGCTTTAAATTGCACCCCCTCTGCAATTTGATACCAAGAAGCCCTTCCAGAAGGGTTCATCATTTGTCCACAAGAGGAAATTATTTTTCTCTGGTGGATCTCTGAAGCCCAGAAATATATTCCCAGAACAGACCCAGCAGCATAAATGCAGCATGAGTTTTTTAATGTACTCACTGTAAACCAGAAAATGAGATGCTGCCAACTATGCTGAGCACTCTGGTTTTCTTCAAATCACATGTGAATATGAGCTTTCTCAGGTGTTTTTTGTTTGTTTGTTTTTTAGCAGAATCACACATGTCTGTAATTTCCAATATGTTCAGTTTTTAGATCTTACAGAGTTCTCACTGGTGATAGTTTTTCTGACAGATTGTATCAGTTGTATTTAGAGCTCCTTTTATATTTCTGTGTTTTTGGAAGTTCCTTGTTGAAAGTATATACATAAAAATAAAAATAAACATATATATGAATGCAGTAGCAGTTCTTTTTAGCATGCCCTCTCTTCTATGAAGAAGGCAATGGCTTTGAAGAAGGACTCTGGTCAAATAATGCTAATATCTGTATTAGTTTTCTTTCCAGCTGCAAGATTGTGAGACATTTTCAGCAATTAGACAAAATGCATCTCCTGACACATATAATATTTTATTCCCTAATAGCCTTCCAATATATAAAAGGCAGTTGGAGAGAAGACACATCTGTTTTTCACTGGGTACAGGACTAGAAAAAATTCAGCTGAATTTGTAACAAATAGTAATCAGACTAGGTACTGGGAAAACACCCAAAGTAAATAAAGGTCTGCAAGAGGTGAAGTAGAAATGTTGAATCTCTTATAATTTATAGAACACATTAAAAAAAATTTGTCATCTGTGGCTCAGATATACTTGATGCTTTTTCAGAACAAAGTTTACGGTATTCTGGAGTTCTTTCCAGAAACACAGTGCCTGCATGGTGCTACAATAATTTATGCTAACCACTATCATATCTCTGGCTTCTTCTTGTTACATAAAAAAAAAATTCTGGTTTAATTGCAATATTAATCATCCCTAATTGATAATTCAAATTCAAAAAGTGCCATTTCCTGGTTTGAGGAACATCAGTCCTTAGGGGCTTGATTTTGGCCAGTGATCCTGTGCTCCTCAGGGAGATTTGAGCTTCCAAAGCTTCTGGGGCTGCTCTGGTAGCCCAGCCTGATCAGGACTTCTGAAAGTTGAGCTTTAAGTGTCGCATTAAGGGAACACCTTCCACTGGAGACCTATTAAACACCCAGCTGATGAGTCTGCTGCTTTCTGGCTCTCACCTGAACCCCAGTGAAAGGGAGTCTTGCCATCTTTTCACCAGACATTCTGAGGCAGCTGAAACTATGTGGCACTTGAAATCTGTTTTGACATTTGGCATGTGTTTTTCATAGGTAAATCAAACTTATCTATGTGCTCCAAAAGATATTAGCATGTATGGAAAGGGAAAAGAAAATCTGGACAGACTGCTGAGGGACATATTAAATTTTATTGTCAACTGTTCAAATGTGTTAAATGACCTGTACTGATTATCCAAGAGCATTGTATTCCTGGGACTATAAAAATATAGAGTTAAATGGAAGAGATAAGTCACTAGTCTTTTTGAACTAGCTGTTTCATAATTCAAAGTATGATTCACTTAGGAGAAATATGTTCCTTAATCATTTCAACTCATCTAATGACCCTCCTCTCTCATGCTGTTAATAGTCCAGTTTTCCTTCAAGTAAAAAACAATAGAAGAAATGCATCAAATGTGTCCATAATGCAGTCCTCAGGCAAGAAAATCTCAAAACACCAAAGAAATCAAAATGCCTGCTGCCATCTGTGACAATTCTGCCATTTGCAGCAAATTTGAGCATTCAAATCCTTATCTGTCAACAGTATAATGACATGCTGATTAAGGAATAGGGACATTAAAGTTCAACAGGTTTACTTAATTATGATTACATGAAGGATCTTGTGCTCCCTCTGATTCCTAAAATCTGGCTTATCAGATGATAAGATTAGTGAAAAACTGGTTGTGCTTCATCCTTGTACAAAAGTGGATGCCTCTTTGTAATACAGCATCTGCTTCTTCTCCCTCCCAGTAATTCAGGGATGTGATGCAGGCTGTCTCTGCCAAATTTTTCCAAGGAGTCATTACTCTACAGGAGAAACCATACCACAGCAAAAAAGCTTTCTGCTGGAAGTCAGTCCTGAACCTTATTTCCACCTCATCTTATAAATGACCCTGGTTATGAAGAGATGTATTTAAACTCCCATCTAAACAATTTCATTTAGAAGAAAGAGAAGAAGAAAATGGAAATAGGATAAGAAAGAGTAGGAAAGGGTCTTGCTGCCCCAACAATTGTGAGGAATAGCTACAGAATGCTCATCTAAAATCAAAGAAATCCCAAGTCTTTAAAAAAAATCCTTCCAATCCCATGTTTGAGGATCACTAAACTCTGGTTGTACATTCTCATGTAGATTGTTCAACTGCTATTCATGCTGGGGAAATGCATATTTGTAACAGCATATAGGAGTGGTCTAAATTGTGACAAGATATTTTGTGAGAAAATCTCAGTTTCCCTCACTAAAATTGGTTTTAAATTTCCCTCACTTATTAAAAAAAATTCAGCCAACAAACCTTTTATTTTTTTACACATAACTTTGGTATATCAAAGAATAGTAGCAAGACACAGAAAACACCTGAGCACATGGTCATTTCCTATAAAACTTTGTATTTCTGTGTAGTATTCTAAGTTTATCATTGTCATTATGAGATGGTCCATATTATTTTCTTGCCTCTTGGCTTTCCAATGTTTTTGCTTTGGCTGTAGCTTTTTTCCTAAAGAAGTAAAATCCTGTGGAATCTAAAACCTGATATCTCAACATCAGTCAAATTCTGACTTTTTTTCTTTTTAAAATTCTCTTCTTTTTTTTTTTTTTTAATTCTTTTCAATCCTCTTTACATACTTTTAATTTTTTTCTCCACACATGGCATTGGTTAACCTTTAATAAGAGCATGCTTGCTGTAAAACTGAAATACATGTACCAGCAGCAAATACAGAATAGGATAGGCAGGGGTATGACCTGATTTATGCCTCTGTATAAGCAAGATATTTTCTTTTCTTCCTGCCTAGGATAAGAGACGGAAGCATTGCTGCCAACAGAAGGAATGTTCCCAGAAATGAGCAGTGTGTGTGTGTCTGGGTCTGCATTGCTTACAGTTCTGGCTGCTGCCTGTGAGACTTCTGCTTGTGAAAATTAGAATTCAGCTGAGCTGAAAGACTGGAAAGAAAAAGATGTTCCAGAGAGTGACTTTGTCATGCTGTTCTTGAAAGTATGTTAGTGGAAGGAAGGCATAATTTCCACGTTCCAAATCAGTGCCTAGGAGAGCTCCTCCTCCATGGCAATTCAGTGTCTGGGTTGGTATCACATCCCTATGATTAAAAATATTGAAGTTACTGCAACATCTTTTCCCTAATTTATGCCCCCCACACCTGTAAACAGATTAGCTTTTTCTATTATTGTCTTTTTGTTGATTTATACATGAGAAGCTCTATTTCTAGACACCTTAGCTGCTTGACTGACAAAGATTTTGAAGGTAGCAGTGGCAGATCCATCCAGTGTCAGAATTATCATGTATCTTACAGCCTCTTAAACAGAAATAAAATTATCTGATCAGAAACCAAGGTGAGAACAGTCCTGATGTTCTTCAGAGATTTCAGAAATACTTTAGTGATTTTGTTTTTATTTCAGCCAGCTAAAAGTGGCTGGCTGGGCTGAGGACAGACTGTGGTAAGGAGGAGGATAAACTTTTGGCAGGAATACTACTGCTGCTGGAATTGAGCAGAGATATGAGTGACTAAGACTCAGACACAAGACAGAAATATTTGTGATATTTTCTTCAAAATGTCTTCTCATACATTTAGTTAAGAAAAAACCCCAGCAAATAAGTTGATAAATTACAGAAAATATTTGCCAGTAATTTTTCTTTTTTTAAATTTTTTTTAATCAAATCTGTGACTAAAAGTTAAAATGAACATCAGAACCAAAACCCTTTCTAAAACTCTTGTTCCTTATCTCTGCTAAAAAAAAAAACAAAACAAAACCGGGTAATATTTTTGTTTTTCTTCTTAAACACCATGTACCTATTTTTTCTTTAAAACAAGATTTTGCAATTTAAAGGCCAAAAGAGCCTGGTGGAGGAGAAAGTTTGTGAAACCTGTGTTTTATGTCATCAGATCAAAAAAAGCATGTGGTCTTTTTGCCAGACCCAATTTTGATGTGGGGTGTTGTGTTGTTTTGGGTTTTATTTTAGGTTGCAGTATAATCCAAAAATTCCAGCTCAGATGTCTGGCAATGGTATTCTCTGGTAATAAATGTGAATTACTCATGGTGCATTGACTGGCAGGGAGGAATTTGAACAGCAATTAAAGGTACCCATATTACCAAGAATATATTCTCATATTATCAATAATATATTCTCAAATTATCAATAATATATTTTCCACCTTTTTTTCCAAGGACTGGCAGAGCCACAGCTGTCTGTACACCTGAACAATCTGTGTAGGTGCCAAAAACTATGACAGACTTGCAAAGTTTGAGAGAAGATGTGGTGGGTGTTTAACACTGTTTCATGGATTTATATTTAATGGATTTATATATAATTTATATTTATATTTATTATATATAAATAATATATATTTATATTATATATAGTGTATATATAATATATTTTTATATAAATATATATCTATATAAAATATATATGTGTTTAAATCTTATAATGATATAAATATATACTTACACATTTAATATACAAATATATAATATAAATAATATATTTATATTGTTTTTATGTTTGAAGAGCTTTCAAGCCATCAATATCCTTCTAAAAATAAACTGTGAGCAATGCAGCAATGCCTTCACAGCTGGTGAGGAGATGGGTACCCAAGGCAAGTGAACCCCTTCAGGTACTGACACATCCCCCTTCTGATCTGGAGGAAGAAGACACATCCTTTGCCCCAAATTTTGACCCATAGGCAAAAAAAATGTGCTTGTTGTATAATCAGAAGTGGCACTTCAAGGAATTGTGGGCAAAGCCTTAGCTCCTGAAAGAAATAGCCAAGATGATCAAATTAATTAAAAGAGTGGAAAAAAAGAAAGTCTAATTTGGGCTGAAATTGATGTTGCTTTTGGCAATTGGAATAAATCAAGATGATACGGAAAACACTTGAGCTAGAGCAGACAATGCTTCTTCAACTTCAGAATGGTTAAAATCCGTTTTAAAACAGAAAATGTGGGTCTTTGGAGAAATGGATATATATGATGTATAATTGCTGAAGTAGGGTTATTAATATTTCTAAATGTTTTGTAAAGCTGTCAAAAACCTTGTGGGAAAGTCATACTGCAATTGGTGTGCAAATTGGGTGGGATCTCTTTGACTTCCTAGGATGCAGAGGACAAACAGGCTTTTTCTGTCTATTCCTTTCCCTGTATTATTCTCAGTGGTCAGACTCGACCTTTTGTTAACTTCCAAGATCTTCTTAAATGTGTCACTGTCAAATCCATGCAATCCTTTTTTCCCAAACTGAAACCTATGTTTGTATAAGGTAAAGGTAAGTGAACTGGCAGGCAAGGCTGAGGAGGAAACCAAACCAAAATAAAAAGCAGAAATCCAAGGGAAGACAACAGTGTGGTTGTGCACAGTAAAAGGCAGTAGTGAAGAGAAAACAGGTATTGGTACCACCTACCAGTTGAAATAGAAAATTAGTTTAGAAATAGAGAATTCGTTTAGAAAACTTAATTTTCAAACTCATGGCATATGCAGATTTGTGAATGCGTGGGTGATAGACCTGAGGAAAATATAATTTCTCAGTTCCCAGTGGGCAGATGTGATTGAGGGATTGGTAGCTTAAATTTGTCCAAAATATTTCCAGACCATTTTGATCCTGTCCAGCCCTGCTTCAAAGAGGTTCATAAGTCCAATTTGGTCTTTGCATAGCTTTGAAATAAACTGCATGGAAACACAGTGACATCATATTATATTATTGGCAGCTTTTAAAAAATCAATGATTAAACTGTGGCTTTCTCAGGCTGTGGGAAAAGTGTAAGCAAGAGTGTAATACTAGCACCACAGATTTATGGCTGCATTTATTTTTCTTTCAAAGTAGAATTTCTTTTACCACTTGAAGCATTTTTAATTGCTGCTCTTCAGTCCTACCATATGATGGGCTCAGAAATCTTGATCATGAAAACAAGTCAAATTATTTCCCTTCACTTCTTCCTTCAATATTTGGATAGAAAATATTCCTCAGAGTTTCATATCCATACATGATTATTCCTTTGTGACAGACAGGCTGTTAAACTATTTAACAACATGCTTATAAAACTGTGATTTAATGATGATGCATTTTCCTTATTTCCAAGAGGACACTTGTCTTGGTTATGGAAGATTAAATAGCAAACCATATGTGCTGGGAATGGGTCATAGCCCTGGAATCTTTCATGTGGCTGATGGGATGTATATCACATCTTAAAGGAGGACTGAACAGGCATATTGCACCAATGCAAAGGGTTTAATTGTGTGCTTGGCTTTCAGAGATGGCTCAATAATATTTTATAAAGGGTGTTTAAGCAAGAAAAGCACTTGGTGGTAGCTTTAATTGGTTTAGAAGTGTAAATATTTGATAGACCATCTGTTGGCGACACTGCAGCAGAACAAGAGCTGCTCCACTTTGACTCTCTGCGGATTCTTGAAGAGTAGAGACACTCATTTCAGATACTGAGAGCCAGGAAAAGATGAAATTTGAATCTTAATCTGTCATACCTCCAATTCTAACCAGATTTGCAAGGCAAATGTGCAATTACTCAAAATGGGCACAGGGCTTCACAGATTATTTTTTCTTTTGCCTCAAGCCTAATGTGGATGACTTCATTGGGAGCTACAGCTGTGAGTATGTTGTTTGGACAAGCCATACTACTAAACCAAGAATAATTGATAAAAAAATAAAAAGGAAAAAAGAAAAAAAAAAGGAAAATCAGGTGACCTGAGAAAAACAGAACTGACAATACGACTGTCAGTACATTTATTTCTATTTTGGATTCACCAGAACAACATCTCTATGGGAAAGCATTTGTAGAAGTCAAATCTTCAAAACCCATGGGGGAAGGGGCATTATTTTCATCTCCATTGCAAAAATTCTGATTTAAAGTGCCTCAAGGAGTCTAGGGACTCACTGCCTTATATTTGAACTCTCCATCCTTGCTTTCAAAACTTAGCAAAATTCCAGGCTATCACCTTCAGCTCAGCTTCAGTTTAACTTTGCACCCACTTTGCTGGCTTCATTTACTCTTAAATTTCACTCCTCATGCCCCTTCCTTACCTAAGCACTCAGCTTAGCTTACCTGTGAATCAGAGACTGTGTGTAATCTAGTTTTTATTTGTGTGTGCAGTTGAATTTACATGAATCTCAGTGTGCTATAAAACCCTCTGGGAATGGAAATGTGGAAATTGCAATGAGCCCATACAATTGTACCACCAGTGGTAACCAGTACTAAAGGAACAAAGTAAGATAATTTTAAACAGCATTGTGCTGGAACTGGAAGACTAAAATCCACAGTTTATGGCTGATTAAAACAAGTTAATGGCACTCAGCAAAAAGCCCTTCTTAGTCCTTCTCCTCCCCTCCATGGTTTAAGATGTTTTTTAAATGCTTATTTGAGGTTGCTTATGAGGCTTATTTATATTGGATACAAATCCAGACACTATGTCTTGCAGAGGTTTGTGTTTGAGAAGGAGAGAAATGACTTGTAGAAAGTGCTGAAGAAGGCAAATGTGTGCCTTAGCAATACCAGGTAAGAAACTAAATGGGTTTGCCTCTCACCTTTGTTTCAAGCGCTGGCTTACTTTCTTCGTGGCTGGGTACAGATTCTCTCTTCATTTGTGCTTAAATCTCCTCCAGGGACCAGGGAAAATGTGCCAGGCTGGCAGGTATAAAACCTCAATCAACTATTGTCTTGAATATGATTTCTGCAATCCATTTCTTAAAGGATTCCATGTGTTTTAATTTTGGTAGTCAATTTGCATGCTCACTTCTCCTTAGTGTAAACACTTCTCCCTGGGATTTCATATCTAGGGATAGTTTAAACCTGCTTACTTTGTCCTTAGGAAGAGAAAGATCAGCATAAAATGTCCAGAGATTCTAAATATTTGTTTATCATATTATGAATTCACTGAGTGGGCAGAACTCAGGTTTTCCCTCTAGAATTAAAAGAGGAGATAATATGCCTTTCATGAGAAGAAGGCTTTGAAAGTTCACACACAGACTATTGATGACTGATTTGAAGCAATGAGATTAAACAGCCCAGGCTTCTACCTATCCCTCTTTCCTTTCAGCTGCCTAGCTCACAGAATCTGAAAGATGAAGCCTATTTCATCTTTCTCTTTTCCTTTTCCTTTTTATTTTTTCTCCTTTTTTAAAATTCTTTCTCTTCTCTTTCATCTTTTTCTTTTGTTCTTTCTCTTTCTCCTTTTCTTTCCTTGTTCAGAAAAACAAAACCAGGCTAGCATTGGGAACAATTGTTCTCAAGTGCTCTCCACTGAGAAAGATTCAAATGTACTGAGTTCACCACCTGACCACTTGTGGATTAGGAGGACTGATATCATTAGCAGAGGTGCACAGGCACAGAATGAGAGTGTATTTAGCCTTTGTACATCAGCTAAAAGAACATTTCATTTAACTCTTTGGAAACTGAGAAGGAGGTGAGCTACAGTTTGTGAACTACATCAAAATGATTCCTCATTTTTCTGTCTTTCATAGATAATTTAGCAACTGTCATGATTGTTGAACTAGAATTTTGAAGAGATAATTCCTTTTTTTTTCCCTACAATGTGAATATTTTCCCAGTTGCACCATGAGCTTATACTATTTTTGGTGGTTCATGTTTATGGTTCTTTATTAAAAGAATTCAAAAACGAGAGAAGAGATGTCTCTCACTACAATTTTGGCTTTTGTGCCTGTGATTTCTGGTCCTAACATGACAGCTGTGTCAATTTATACTGGATGAGAACCTGATGCTTACAGGTGGGTGTTCCTTTTCTCCTTCTTTGCTCCCCCAAGCAAAGCCAAATTTGAAGCCAACTCTATTTGCATTATTGTGACCAGTGCCAAAGATATTGCTAAGCTTCCCAAGACCGTGAAAACAACAGGTTTTTTCCTGTTTTTCCAGAGTAGCAGGAGAATTTGTCCTTCAACTGGTTTGACACCAGCTGTGTTTGAGATGGCTGAGCAGCACAGGTAGAGGACACTTTCATGCAGCATTCTTGCCCGTTTTGGAGCTGCTAAAGCCCACAGCCCAGCTTCTCCATGTGTTAAGGCATGAGAGCTGACAAGGACGTTTTTAATGAAAGAGAAAGGTGGGTAACAAGGGAGCAGAGGGAACAGGAGCTTGGTTCAGTAATTTCCTAAGGTTGAAGGTAGTTACAAGATTCTTTGTTCCTTGAAAAACATGCTGGATCAGACAAACACCACTGTCCTTGGGGCCCTGTAAATGTGTGCACTTTTTGCAAGGTTGCTGCCTGCAGGTGAAAAAGATCAGGTTTCCTCAGACTATTGCCCAACTCTAAGAATATTGCCTCTCAGCTTTAGTTATTTATTGCAAATGGCAGTTTGGGCGACCCAAGAAATCAGGATTTGGGACTTAATTTCCTTACAGGCACCATTTTGAAAATCCTGTTTCATTTTGTAAAGAAAGTCAACAGGGATTTGTCCCCATGATATTTTCTGAAAAATCCCTTTGCCCAGGATTTTTCTCCTGGGAAGATGAGAAGCCTCAGCTTCTCCATATTTTGCTGCTCTGGAATGTGATCTGGAGATTGTTTATGCAAACATGTGAATGTTTTTTAATTAATGACCAATCACAGCCAGCTGTGTCAGACTCCGAGGAGTCATTCACGAGCTTTCATTATCATTCTTGTTTAGCCTTCTGATGTATCCTTTCTCTATAGTTTAGCATAGTTTTAGTATATAATATAATATAATATAATATAATATAATATAATATAATATAATATAATATAATATAATATAATATAATATAATATAATATAATATAATATAATATAATATAATATAATATAATATAATATAATATAATAATAAATCAGCCTTCTGAGAACATGGAGTCAAATTCTCATCTCTCACCTTGTCCTGGGGATGTCAAACACCACAGGGATTGGATTTCTGGCTCTTAGTTACATTTGAAAATAGGTTTTTGCTTCATAAACAACTTAATCAATTGAGGTGCTTCAATGCTCCTGCTTCTCTGAACCTCACATAATTTTTAAAATTTTCTCTCAGGTGAAGACCTGTGCCTGTGTTTCAGAGCCACTCTTCCAGCAGCCCAGGATCAACACCCTGAAACAGTGTGGGACTTCCTGGCGTCTCTGGAGGCGTGAGAAGCCATCCCATGGGATGGAGTCAGTCATAAATAGATGTGGAGTGCTGTAATGTGACAGATCAGGTCAAACATTTTTATTCTGTCACTCTGAATGATGTTGCAGACCCAAAGGCTTCCGAGTGGCTGAGTTTTGAGCACTGAGGTAATTTCCCGTGTGCGTTTTTGGCAATGCTGCATTGGGCATTCCATGGCTCTGAGCACAGGTTGTTACTGATGCCAGTCATGAGAGAAATCTCTGCCTAATTTGAGAGTGCCATGGTTTTTCAGACACATAAGGGGTAATTTTGATTTCACACTCACAGCATGTACTGAAATCAGTGAGGCTTAGGAATGAGACAAACGCAGCGGAACTCAAGGGCACTGTTTGTGGCTGGCACTTGAATGGAATACATGGGCAGAGCTGTACTCTGTGCTGAGCTCCTGCTATAGCAAGGAGGATTCTAATTCCCTTGCCATAAGGATGTGAGGTAGTGTGGGACTGCACTGCTGCTCTCATCATCTCACACTAGGGAGTGTGAAGGAGGAACACAGCAGCTGTGGGAAACACATGGGTGAAGCATCCAAGTACAATCCTCAGCCCAAAGTGTGTGGTACTTTTTGGACCATGGCAGGATCAACCATCTAATATTCACAGAAAACTGGTTTTAAATATGGAGATATATTCTTCAGAAAAGTCATTTCACGTGGCTAAAATGTATGGTTCTGAGTGATCTTAGTAGCTAGTTAGAAACTGTTCAGTTGTTGTATTAATTTTATTACTCAGTACCTTACCTCAGACATTGACAGGACAGGCCTGAGAGGTGGAAGTACCTTGATACAAGGTATGGAATTGCATTAGGAAGCACAGAGATCAATAAATTCCACAGGCCTGTGCATAAATGCTTGCTTTGATAACCTTGTGAGATCTGAAGGGGAAAAACGTTTTGGTTGTTATTTTTTTATTGACATCCTTATCTATTTTATTTTGCAGAAGTGTCTCATCAGAACAGCTGTGTAACTTCTGCCTGGTTTGCAGCCTCTCATTCTTTAGCCACACAGGGCAGGCAGTGTTGCAGGATGGTTCATGGTCAAGCAGGCTGAGGACCAGAGTCAAACAATCTAAGGTTCACTGGAGCCTCTACACTCCTCTGTCAGCAAAGATTTTGGAAAGTCTACATAACTAAATGTTTCCGTCAATTATTTCTGGGAGATTATTGCTTTAAATTGAAAAGGAGAAGGCATGAGAAATTAAACAATCATGAAGAAATCCTGAAATTCTGAAAACAAAAAATCCTCCATGGAAAAAATCTTTCAACATGCCACGCAAAATTGACTTCTATTTCTAATTTCAGGATGTCTCAAGCTTATAATAAGAGGCTGTTGAGATAAGTTTCTTTCCCATTAACTGGAGAGAAACAAAGCCAAAGCAAAAATTGCAAGTTGTTTTACTTGTGTGCTGACACTTTTACCATGAGGAAAGCTTTCTTCTCCAGAAGAGCAACAAAAACTGGCCCACAAAGCAGAGAAATGAAAATCTTCCAAGGTAACACTTTACACATTTTGGGAAGGTGTGTCTCTGGCTTTGTGTACAAATGCAGGTCAAGTGTTCACAGAAACACAGAGCTCTGGTTTAAAGCTGGATCTCATGTCTTATTACCCAATTCTGCTCAGCACCATCCCAAAACCTCAAGTGGATTAGCCAGCTATTGTCTTTTTCATTCAAGCCCCCAGAAATCATAGTAAAATTAAAGCTTATGCAATTCTGATGGCTCATAAGTGGTCCATAAAATGTCAGTTAGTTGCAGGTGACCATAAACTGCTTTTAACACTTATTTTCACTTTAATTTGTATAATTTTCTGTGAGTAGTCAGACTGCTGTCATCAGCCTTATACAAGATCAGTGTTCTCAGATTTTGACAAGTCAATCTCTACTTTAAAAACCCTCAGAAGTTTTTCTTTTGTTTGTCCTTTTCTGCCAAAAAGAGATTTTAATTCCCCATGGTGGACGCTAGAATTTCTCAGAGCTTTTGATTTCAGTCTTCTAACTTCAAGGCAAAAATAGGCCAAAATAAGAGAAAAAAAATCTTACCCACAGTTTGTAGACCCCAAAGTCTGTGTGAGTGGAAAGGTATACAGCTTGCTCCAATTTCCAATATTGATACTGGATATCAATATTGGATAATTTTTGACATTAGAGGATATTTTCCCTTTTCCAATTGCAAGGGGTATAAATAATATTTACAGTTTGTCGTCATTCAAAAACAGGTAAACAATTTAAAACTTCTATCCAGCTCGCTGAGTTTACAGATCAAATTTTCTTCCTCAGCAACTGGGACTGAGCACATAGGGCTGTCAGCTGGCTGTAGGGCACTGGGAATAAGGGTGAAGATGTGCCTTGGTACAGTTGCACAGGAGTATTCCTTCAAAGAAGCATTTCCACTGCAGCCAGAGAAAAAGTGGGTTTAATTTCTGAAGTTCTCTCTGCTGGGAAATGCCTTTATTTTTTTGGTATGGTGAGGTTTTCTTACTGATTTTCCTAAGCTGTTTTTTAAAATTTTCATGCTTTAATAATTCTCCTTTTTTCCCCCCTCTTTTAAATAAACATTTAAACAGTACATGAGAAGAATACAATCATGCCCTCATACCTCTTAAGAATTTGCCTTCTTCTCAGCACAAAGCCTTTGACTTCAGAGCTGTGTTTAAAAGTAAAATAGATGGGGGTTTCTTATTTGTTTTCTAGGATTTATACAGTCAAGTGCATGGTATGATATATTTAAAAAGGCTTTTCTTCCACATTTGTTGAGGATAAAAATACGAGGAATAAACAAAAAAAAAATCCCCACATCTAAAAGCTAAAGTATTTTCTCCGGATAACAGCTGAGTAATATTTTCTTTTTGCTTTGAATGGAAAGATGACAAATTTAAAACAGAGTAACATTGATAATCTGTACCAAATGTTTGAACACACTTGAAAAAGCCCAGCAAAATTATTTAATGATGCCTTTATGTCTGTATTTTTGAGTCATCTAATGTATCTGCAGGTATCACAGGAGCCCTAGGACCCCTTAGTTTCTTTTTCCAGTGTTACTGTGTTCTGTCACCAGCATTAACAGCATCAAGCTGCCAGCGAGCAGAGTTGCTTTAGAAATAATGAAATGTCACTCCCATTACAGAACAATGTGGCATTTAATGATTTAATGGGACTATGCAAAGTTTATTTGCATTATTATTCCACTGCAATGATTTTTCCTGGCAGTCAAAGCTGACAAAAATATCACTGAATGTTAATTTAGATGAACTTTAAAGGCAGCCACATAGGGAGTGACCTGAAATCAAAGCTCTTGGTCCTGGCCTTCAAATGAGGCTGCCCTGGAGGGTGTAATTAGAATCTTCCTTTAACCTCCCAGGCTTCAAATCTGAGAAGAGGACATGACAAAAAACACCCCCCACAATAAGCAGGAGATGTGTCATTCTCAGAAGCAAAGATTAGAGTAACATAATTAGCTGGCAGAGGCAGAAATACCCCTGGATTTAGCTATCATTAACACAGTTAATTAAATATTACATGAAAATATTCTGGGGGAAAAAAGAAGAAGATTCTATTTCACATTGGTGGAAATTTTAGCAAACTTTAGTCATCTTTCAGTGTTTATCTCTATCAAACATTAGCAATTCTAACTGCGTTGGTCCTTTAGATATTTGAGTGAAAGTTGTCAGGTGCATTAATTAATTAATTAATTAAATAATATTGAGCATTGCAGCTGGGAATAAAATACAAATATTTTTACTGGCATGTATATGATGATTGTACCTGAAAGGAAGAAACCAGTGACTTCTGAAGTCCTTGGTTTTGCCTGGCTCTCCCAATAAACATAAACTCCACAAGAGGAGTTTAAACCAGGGGCCTTTTTTCAGTTTGCACAGTGCTATCTGAAGACCTGAGCAGTTGGTTTTGTTCAGTTGTTTTGGTTTTTTCCTAGGTACCAGTTTGTTGAATGAAGAATGAGGTTTCAAATAAACATAAAAAAAAAAAAAAGAATGGGTTAGTTTGTGAGAAAAAGTGATACATTTTTGGATGTGGAGGTTGTTTTCCCCATAATTTTATAAGCATTTTGATAATTTTTGTGAGATAGAAATATTTTAAAATTTAGCTAATGAAATTCAAATACTGATTAAATTATAAAAAAAACCAAACAAGGAAATGAAAAAACAACAGCAAAAAATGCCTTGAAAGAAAGACAGTAAAGTATTAGAGGAAAAATGGGTGAAAACAGGAGGAAAGAACATTTTTTTTGAAAATGGTTTTGCTTTGAAGAGAATAAACACACTGTTCCGCTCTGACAATAAATACAAACCAATAAACTGCTATAGTTCTGCTCCAGTTCCATTGTGATAACACTATTTTGTGTTATCTGTAACACAGGTAGCACAAAAGAATATTTAAATCATGTGTGAGGATGCCAATCAACCACAATCTAACAAACCTCCAGGTCTGAGGAGCTGCTTCTCCTCTTAATACAATACATAAACAGAAAACACAAAACCAGATTTACTGAAGGTTTCTTGTATTTCTTAAAGTTAGAAACCAATTAGTAACAGCTTTAGCTAAAAACAAACAAACAAAAAACCAAACAAACCCAACTACCCAAATCAACAAGCCAAGCAAAACAAGATAGGGTTTTATATCTCCCTAACAGACAGAAAATAAATGAGTATTAAGGGCATGAATCTGAAAATGGCAACATTATTACAGAAAGAGGACAAAAAAGAGAAGCCTGAAGTTGTGCAGAGAAGTGAGAAAAAAAAGTTTTTTTCTGCAGACAGATGTCAATTTTTTTAAAGCAACCTCTCAATACCTTGGTGGGAAGGCTAATTAACTTAACAGCAGGATCCAAACTGAAATCAGCTCTTTACTCACTGTAATCTTTAGGATCACAGTTTTCTCAGGGCCTGTGCAAAACAACCTATGCAACTGCATTCAGTTCCCCTGTGCTTATGCATAATGATGGTGTCTTTATTTATTTGCTGGAATGGTTTTTTTCTGACTGGAAGCCTGGTGGAAAAGTGGCTTTTGGACAAGGATGGAAAGAAATTCTTGGCAGCAGAGCCTCTGCCATGCTGGCTGCAATAGGGAAGACACAGCAAATGCAGCAGGGAGCTCCAGGAAAAGCTGGTTTTGTGAATGGGGAGTTGGATTTTTTCCTGCTCCCTGATCATGTGGCAGCAGCAACTCCCCTCAGACAATCTGTCCCTAGGTGACTCTGGTTTTCCTCTGAGTCTTCATAGGTGTCCACCTGAACCTGTTACTTCTCCCAGGAGATATTTTTTGGCTCAAACTGTAAAATTAGTGTGCATTTCTGTGATCTAGCTACTGAGTTTGGAAATACATAATGTGAAGAGCCATGAGTTACATCTGGGCAGCGACCAAGGACTCACACCTTGACGTGTGCCTGGGATATCTACAGTCATATTGTGAAAAATTAGTGGGTTTGCTCACCGGGCTGAAATCAGAATTTTCAAATGAAAATGGTATTGTGAATATTTTTTTAAATACACTTTACTGTGCTGAGGGTTTGAAATAAATTACTACTTTTCCATGATAACTGGCATTACAATAAGCATCAAAGACTGGTTATTAACTTTTGTGTTACTGAGTCTGATGCAATCAAGAGTGGTAAATAAATTTGTGGTGGCATCAATAGTGCCCAAACCCCATCCCAATGTGTGATGTTACATATAATATATATAATATATAATATATAATATATAATATATAATATATAATATATAATATATAATATATAATATATAATATATAATATATAATATATAATATATAATATATAATATATAATATATAATATATAATATATAATATATTGCAGTTGGACATCCTGCTGCCATAGCTTGCCCTCAGATGTAACACTGTTGTTGTATCAGAGCTGCATAATTTAGACAAGCCCTTTTCTACTGAGGAGAATATGATTTTACTGGAGATTAAGGATTACTGGGTAGAGTTATAGAATAGCAAAGTGAGGAATCAGATGAATTTCCAGGCCAAACTCACTTCACCTAACTTCAGCCATTTAAAAATTAGTTCTTCATAGCAGGAGTCAAGGCAAGTAGGCAATGGTGGGAGATCTGTACTTCCATAGAGTGAGTAATTTCAATTATTTTAGACATTTCTCTTGAGAGGGGATGAATTATGCTCTGTATAATGTGCTTCCACATGCCCATCCATGCTGGGCCTGGATGACTAGATTGCATTAATCACCTATGTTATCATAGCTGAAGTTAGATTAAATGATGCATGACTGTATTATGATGTACTTCAGTGCTCAGGCACTGCAGGCCCTCTAGGAGGCTGTTATCTTCAAAAGGATGAGACATATTTATTTTCCAAGATTTTTAAGACCCAGGACCTCCAAAAATAAGCAAAACCAAAAAATCACCTGTTTTTCCATTCTAGTTTTTGTAATTAGCAATTTTTTTTCTACAGGTCTGCTTGCAGAGGAATGGCATTGTCTTTTATAGTTAGAAACACTGAAAAGAATGTATTTTGATTAGAAAAATAAAAAAGAGAAAAAGAAATGGCAAATAAGTCACAGGTCTATGTAACTAAATGTTTCCATCAATTATTTCTGGGAGATTATTGCTTTAAATTGAAATAGAGAAGGCATGAGAAATTAAACAATCATGAAGAAACCCTGAGAATTCTGAAAACAAAAAATCCTCCATGGAAAAAATCTTTCAACATGCCATGCAAAATTCACTTCTATTTCTAACTTCAGAATGTCTCAAGCTTATAATAAGAGGCTGTTGAGATAAGTTTTTCTCCCATTAACTGGAGAGAAACAAAGCCAAAGCAAAAATTGCAAGTTGTTTTACTTGTGTGCTGACACTTTTACCATGAGGAAAGCTTTCTTCTCCAGAGGAGCAACAAAAACTGGCCCATAAAGCAGAGAAATGAAAATTTTCCAAGGCAACACTTTACCTCTGGGAAACAAATTTAAAACTAACGAGCAGACAAACCCCCAGCTACTCTTGCATTTGTATCCTGGTTAACCAAGAGTGTGTCGCAAGCATCCACAGCTGCTCTGTTTTTCTGAACCCAGCAGACAAATGAAAAGGCACTTTAGCAGCAAATGGGACTCAATCTATCTCCAAGGAGGTCAGTGCTGTTTCTTGAGTTTACTGGCTGCAAAATTGGCTGAGAGGTAACATCTTTTCTAGCCTACATGCTAAGCTGTCGTGAAATACTTTGAGCGCTTTTGATAACCCACTGACATATGCCTATTATGCTCTGCAGTGGTATTAACCTCTGAAAGATGCTAAAATGTGACCCATAATTAGAATTTGACATATAAAATGAACTGTAATAGGGCTCCCTGACATCTGGCTTTAAGAATTTCAAAAGAACAGTGGACTGCCAAGTTTGTCTTGCTTCTTTTCAAGTAATTGGAACCCACAGAGGGTGTTGTTTGCTGACAGGAAAACTCCCTCTTGTGCAGTCAAGTACAAGGGTTGTGTTTGCCAGATTTTGAAGATGAAAAGTTTAATATGGAATGGGGGCTTATGCCTGCCCCTTGCTCTGAAACAGGCTGTCTGGGTAGGCTCTGACATATCCTCACATTTTTACTTCGCTGAAATTTGCTGAGTGTTTGGCAGTCAAAGCTGAAACATATCAAAGAACCAAAATTACTTTAGTGTTCTGAGATAAATTTTAAGTTACCATGGTGCTTCAGTTTTGTAAAGAAACCATTAATGTCTATTTGAAATGCACAAAAATAAATTAAAAAGGGGGAAAAAAATTATGTTTCAGATCATTTCATGAAGTGATCTACCTATTGGGACAGCAAATATTAGCTTATCCTCACATCACATGACTGAAAAGCTCTTAGATAATCAGTCTCATTTCACACAGAGAGCCTGATCTGTTGGGATACATGCTCAGGCCAGATGCTCAAATGTGACCATTTAATGCCATCTGAGATGCTGTCTGACCTCCAGGTGAGTGTGTACCTCCCACAGACAGGTATTGTATCAAACCAGCCTCACATAGATATTCTGAACAGCTGAACCAAACTGTAAGGGACTTCATAACTGAAGTGGGAAATTAAATGCATTTCAACAAAGCCTCGCTTGTTCTTAGCCATCACCTGCATCACATTGCTCTTCACACACTCCAAAAATCTCCTGGAGAACAACCCTGGCCCCCTCTTGCCCTTCCTTCTACCCTGCAGAGCCCTGCAGTCATTCCTGATGTGTTAAAGGTTTCCCTCACCAGTACCATTGGTGATGGGGGCTCATGGGCTGGGCAGACCCCTGGCAACTCCCCATGACATCCTGGTACCTGCAGCTCTGATCATGGGCTTTTCCTCTGTATTGGGCAAAGCAACAAACAAATTAAAATTAAAATTAAAAAATAAATGCATACATAAATACATAAATAAACAGTTAAATAGATATTGCTGCTGTTTTCTGCTGGATATTCCATGGGGCTGACAGGAACAGGGATAACCTTGCCAACAAGACTTTCTGCTCTGTTTGGTCTTGGTCGTTTTGTTGTTGCTCCTTTATTCCCTGAATAGCAACCAGAGAATGTCAGAAGTGAAAGACAGGCATATTTATGCCATTTCAGTTAGAGCAGAATAAATAACTAGTTGTGACTGCTGCCTGCTTGTGCCACACTAACATGCAAATCACCCTGTACCTGAGCTCAGAATTGTCCTCAGGCCCTCGCTCTGTGCGTGGGAAGAGAAAAAATGAACTTATCATTAAAAAGAAAGAAAAAAAAAGTCACCTTGTCATGGTCCATCACTCTTTCTCATGACACCCACAGCTGTACTACTTTAGCACACCTGCCTCTGAGGAGGAAAAATAAACTTTGGGAAATGTTGTACAATGACAACTTCATTTTTTTGGTACTTCCATGCAAGGGTGTAAGAAATTGCAGAGACTTGGCGTGTGTCTCCTTTGCAGGCTGTGTTGGGAGAGAGGCAGGTAATTTCTTCAGCATAACAATCAAATCAAGTGAGCCTGATTGCTGCCATCAAGACATTGACAGGATGTCAGGGAGTCAGAGTCTGTAAGGAAAAGAAATACCCACTCCCTGAAATCCTCAGCCAACACTTAGGAATGAATAACCCACATGAGACTTTTTGCAACTTTTTCTTCTTTGTGAGTCAACCCTAAATGGATTGAAATGTTCTGCAGTGCATTAGTTAACTAAGAATAATAATCTTAGCATAGTAGTTTTGTAATTCCTCTGCTGTACCTGATTCACAATCTGTTGATTGTGACTTATCCTGGATTTTAATTACTCAGGTAATTTTGCATTCCTAAAATATTGATGGTCCACTGGTGCTCATTGCAGTTTTAATCTTGGCTTTTTAGAATTTTTTAAAAAATATTTGTCCACAACTACATTATTGAATAATTTTACAGGGAAATTTGTTAAAATATTAATGTAAAAATACACAGAAGACATGCCTTCACTAAAAATTCTGGCTGTAGTCTTAGCTGTATTCTAAAAGTATTCTAAAAGAAGATTCAAAATACAGGACTTTAAATGTTTGGAAATGCCAGATTAATGATAATATGAGAATTATACATCTGATCTTTCACTGTGTCTTTCCTTCAGCCCTTTTTTGTTAATTTTCAAGTTTTGGTATGGTTTGGAAATGATTATTGTTGCTGTTATCCTTCTTTATTTTTTTCCTACCACAAGCATTTATTACATTTGAAACAGTTTATTGTATTTATACATTTATTACATTTGAAAACAATTGAAAAATTCACCTGTCACATTCCTTAATTTTTTCATTTTTGACTTAAGGCTACCAAAACTGTTGGGAAAAAATATTAATGAACTACTACTAGTCCTAGAAATATTGATATATTTATATATAATTAAGAATAAAACTTTTAGCTGAAATTAATAAATTAATGCATGAAGGAAAAATGAAACATTTTGTATATGGTATCTCCAGCAATGTGTAGACTAATTTTCCTTAGAAATATCACTAGAATATGATTATGAAGAAGAAGAAAGGACCGTGCAGAAAAATAAAATTTAAATGAAAAATAAAGTTTAAAAAATGTGTAGAACTTTAGGCAATTCAGCTGCCACAATTCCTGATGTTACATACAGAATATTTTCTACCAAATTGTCCAAATATATGTGTACTTCCAAGTGCAAACTGGATTGGCAGAACAAGCATTTTCTCACAGCAAATTGCACCTTCATGTATCAATCTCTGCATTGTACATGAGACTGCCTCAGCCTCTTGGTGTACCATCCAAAAATATTCATTTTAGATGTCAGTGGGAAAACTTTCCTTGGGTGGGTTTTGGAATGGATCAAATGATAGCACAGTTAACTACATAATTTTTGCAACCATCTACATGCAAAAAAACCACAAGAGGATAACTTTATATGCCTGTGCTTCTAAAACAACGTTGTCAGCTGCTGCCATCAAAAAAGAGAGCAAAAATCAGAGGAATACAAGAGCAGCAAATGTGTTATGTTGGCATGACAACTGCCACTTGTGGTCTGGAGAGCTGAGAGGAAGAGGTGCACACACAGAGCAAGGGCTGAGAGAGAAAACTTTGTGCATGGCAAAATGGAATTAAACCAATCTGCCTCATATATTTCCAAGGAAAGATCCAAGGAATTTTCTGTAGTCACTGTTTGATACTGAAAAATGCTAAGAAATATGAAGGAAAGGACAGAGGAAAAATCATTGTCCTGTAGTACTTCTGGGGTGTTTGAAAGGAAAACTAACACCTTTCTGTTGTTAAGAAGGAAACCTGAATCCAAGTTTCCACCATCCTAGTTTACTTGAAAACAGAAGAATTTCCATGTTATTTAAGCTGAAGTAAGTCATGGATGCAGTGATGACGCCTTTATGTGACAAGTTTTTTTTTTAGGATAAATGCCCTTCTTGTGTTTCCACAGCTTGATTCTATTATGAGCATAATTTGTGGAATAAAAGGGACATCCAGGAAAAGAAGCAGCTTCAGTGTCTGGGTCTATCACTGGACTGATTTCACTTCAGCACACAAATGAGGAGTTAAAATGTTTGGCCCCATAGTTCTTAAAGTCAAAAAACTGAACCAGACTAAACAGGATCTTATTAATCACTTCTTATGCCATGAAAGAAACTTAAAAGCAAGGATAAATTCTGAGATATAAGGATTTTTTCCCCTTCAGCTGCTGAACATATTAAAACTACTCATCCTTGGTAAGCTTAGATTGTAAAGCAAGAGAAGCAGAGACAAAACTCAGTGATTGGGTACAAGTGAGGCAACCATATGAGGATAAAATATGCCACAATCAGAGTTGTAGCTTCATGGATCAGTGACAGTTTTTCCTGTAAATGGAGAAAAGTAACAAGAAATTACAAATCAAAATTATCCAGAATTAGACAACATGCTTTAAATTACTCTGTAAGTAATTTGCATTGTTGCCTCACTGCTGAGCCAGATAATCTTACAAAGACTAGCAAACTGAATGCACAATCTCTACCCCTAATTTTCCCTCACTCCCAAAAATAGCGCTAGGGAGATCTTTATTTTGCTTGTACAATTCATACATTTTACATGAAATTCCTTATACTACACTCTCTGCTTCAAACAAAACATTTCCCTGTGCTGAAACTAGTCTGGCTTGATGGAGGAAGGAGAAAGCTAAGGGAATTAACAATTTAACAGAGGACCTCTGGAACCAGAAGGGAGCCAGGAAATCACTGAAATGTGGTTTAAGTTCCAGAAGACAATTAGAATTTGGATAATAATAAAAAAAAATAATGAGGAGCAAGGTCTATAAAAGGCTTTGCAGATACTTCTGAAGTGAAAAGAAGAAAATATAAAAACAGATTCACTACCTAACAGAGCAGGAAGCGCAAGGAGTGCTGGAAGCTCATGTTCTCAGTGAACTCCCTGATTCAATTTTTACACAAAGACGCTCAGAGGCAACCAGATGCTTAATGCAATTATATTAACAGTGCACAGGTGTGCAGATCAGAGTAGGAGAAAAGAAGAGGTAATTTCAGTGTATTACAGAATTTATGGCAGGGGTACTTTTATGTTCAGGGCCTGATGAAAATCATGGAGAGAGGGCTAGTAAAAACAAATTCTTAGCTTAGAATTTAATTGTTGTGGCTATTGAAAGAGAAGGAGGTCCCAGGAGACCAGAAAAATGTGGGAGCTTTTATTTTAAAAAAAAAAATAGCATAGAAAGATCAAGTCTGAGAATGAAGATGATTCAGGCTAATTTCATTAACAGGAAATAGACTTAAATGTTTGCAAATAATAATATTATATAAGCATGTAGGAGAGAATAACAAAAATTTAAGAGTTTGTTTGAGAAGTAACTTCTCCAAGAAAATAAATATTAATTTTGGCATGGTTACTAGTACAAACATAAACACAGGTGCAGTACTGCCTTAAATTCTGTAAGGCCTCTGATATCAACTCATAGAAATAGGAAATATAGATTGGATAAGGAAAAATAGTTCTGGGAATATTGTCAGAAAATGGGCACATAATTTGCTGAAAAAAATCTGCTTAGATCTGCCTGTAATAGTTTCTGTCCAAAAAAATAAGCAGGTTACATTCTCTTCTATGCCCAAATATGTGTCATTATTTCCATTAAGGATTCAGATTATGAAAATTATAATAGACTTATAAAATACACAGAACAGACCAAAAACTTTTCAGAAGACAGGAACAAATCAAAATAATCTCAGCAAGTTGGAGAAATAATCTAAAATTAAGGAGAGAAAAATCAGATTAAGTCAAAGGTAAAGTCTGTAAGAAGAGCAAAAAAAGAAGAGCATAAGTAAAAAAGAGTAGACTCATAGGAAGTTGTGCAAGTATGGTGAATTGTAATGAAGTGGGAAACCATCATGAAATAGTTACAAAAACTCCCAAGTCCCACTCTGGGATATTTTACAGCGAGCACAGTCACCAGGCACAGAAAATAAATTTGTCCTTAAACTCAGGCGAGGCTTTGCCTAGAATAACATCCAGTTTAGATACATGGTTTTGGGCATCATTGAAAAATGAAATTCAAAGGAATGATGTTTTAAAGATCTGGTTGAAGTCCAGAAAAAGGAAGATGAAGTGCCAAGTCTGGTGTAACCCATTTTCCCCTATGTTTACTGAACAAAGTGAAGAACCAACTGGCTTCATTTTCAGAAACATTTTAAATAAGAAAGTAAAAAATACATTTGTCTGTCAGCACAATTAAGTTACAGAAAAAGGGAGTTTAGGAGGGAGGCTCTGGGCTCACATTTACAAAATTAATAATAATAATAACAACAATAACAAATTACTAATGAAGAGAAGCATGTTGCAGTGACACACACATGGGAACTGAGAGAAAATTACCTGGATGGTTCTCCCCAGATAGGGAATCTCCACCTCTGCGTCAGCCAAGCCCCTGCTCTGCTTCACTGCAGTTAACAGGAATATCCAATTCTCAGATATGTGAACAGGGGCTTCACACGAAAAGGCAGGGAGTAGCTCTCCATGTCACTGTGGTGGCACTGGGCACAGAATGTCACTTGCTCATTAGTGTAGGTGTTTCCATAATTGAGACTGCCAAAAGAGGCACAATAAATATTAGTTGGGGGTTCAGACTCACTGATTTCTTGGAACAGGTTAAAGCTCTGATTCATGAAGCTTCTTGAGCAGCTTGTGACTTGTGCATTTGAGTCATCTCTCAAACTGTTTTATTATAAGTACATGTGTAGAACGTAATTACTTCCCTTAGGGTCTGGCGCACCCCAAAATTCGTGATAGAACTCCCTTGCCTTTTGCACACAAAATCAGGAGAGGCATAACTTCAGAAAACACATTTCAGGAAATAATTATTTATTTGGACTGGATTACCAGGAGCATCCCTATGCACATCTCAGGCCTTGCCTCTGCCTGTGTGCTGCTCACACTTTAATCCAACAGCCCATGGCAATCACTGCACCAAGCCCAGGATCCTGCTCTAGCTTTCCCTGTTCTTGCTTATATGAGAACAGACCTCTACCTAGCAACTCCACTTCCCTGCACCCCATTCTATGCACATATCTTTTCCTTCCTACTATCATTAGAACTAAAAAAAATCTCTTGTGACTCTACAGTAACAAACTCCTCAATGATTCCTGTGTATATCATAATGACAAATGTTTTTAAAACTCCAGGGAAAAAACAACATCGTCTCACACATTCCAAATTAAACAGTTTCACTTTTCCTAGGTACTGGGTTTCATTTTTCATTTCTTTAGTTCTTGCTTAATCCTTTGCCCATTTTGATTTGGTAGGGCTTCACATCTACTTTTGATTAAAGACAAGAGTAATGGAGAATATATTTATTCTATTAGATAGGAGGCCTTAAAAATAACATGGGTTTATGATGCTGAATGTGGTGCCAGGAAGAAAAGCACAAATCTGCTTAAAGAACCAGAATGTTTTATTAATATTTCCAAACACAAAATGAAATTCCACCTTCAAGTTATATCCTGTGAGATCAATGATAATTACATTTGCTTTGCAAGGATAAACACCTCATCTCATTGAACATGTTTTCTTTTTCATCTTTCCTGCATGGAATAGATTGAGTATCCCTGTGTATTGCTTTGGGAGGTACCTGCCAGCAAATAAAAGACGCAATGAGAACACATAAAACTCACTGATGATTATGACATAAAACTCAACGCACTTCCGAAATGTGTAAAATAACTAGGTTTTTAAATAAATTACAATTTAAAAAACCCAACAACATGACTTATTGGTCATGATGTAGATGTACAAGAGAGGATAAGAGTTCTCTGATTCACGCTGAATGCACATACCTATTAAATAATCCTGATGAATATAAAAAGCAGCAACATAGCGTTCAATCCATTACAAAAACAGAGTAAGTTAAAGATTTCTAAAGGCTGACACTAAAGGATGAAGTAATAAAATGTACAGCTCATAAGGACATTGACATAAACAATCCTTAAACCCAGCTTTTTTGGAAAGAGAAATACATCAGCATCCAGAAATTTCTGACATGGACACGTCATATGAATGGAGAGATTGACTGTACTTTCCCCTGGAGTGATGAATTCCTGGTAATTAGAGAGACCAGGAGAATTAGGCAGTGATTTGACAGGTCCATCATTAGATCTGAGGATGTAAATAGCATGATGCACTATTTGAATTGTGTCATTATCAAAACATGAATAAAGAAATGTGAAAACTTTTAATTTATTCAGTCTAAAATCAGAAGGCAATGTAAAATAAGGAGCTATTGTTATAAACATTCATTTTTCAGAGATTCATCACCCTCAGCTCATATAGATTCATTGAGTTTCAGCAAACCACTTTTATCAGAACAATTTTGACTTTAACGCTGTTTATTAAATATGTGGAGAAGGTCCAGAAGAAAAATTACCAATCTCAGAATAAAAACAATTACATCAGAGTTCTATAAATTCTCAGCATGAATGTTCTGTAGGTAGAAAGTTTATTTATGACTTGGAATGGAATGACGTGCTTTTATTTGTTGCAGCAATCTTGTGTGGGAAGTAGATACCTCAAAAATGCATGCTTTTAATTATATTATGCAGTAGATCCATGTAAATGGGAGTTTGTGGTTTCTTAAAGGATTTTTTTATGATGAATTATTATATAATATGTTCTGATGATATAATGTAATGGAAAAAAAACCCTTGAAGAGATTTTTTTGGTAATGAATAATTTGCTATATTACATTTTTATTTAAGATTAGAAAAGTTAGGTAAAACCTAATATTTAGATGGTAATATTATAGGAACACTATATCTCCAAACTAGAATTCAAGCTGGTCATTGCAAATTAAAATTGGGTTTAAATGCAGAGTTTCAGTAAATAAAAAGTTGCATTGGTTTTAAGGATCAGAAGGTTCTGGAGACAAAATGCAATGCTGTCCTTACTGTTTTAATATAATTATCTTCATAAATTTGCACAGTTTTTAAAGCCCAGACTAAAATTCCACTCACCTGGATCAGCATTCTTCAACCTCATATTTACTGGTGGCCTAGTCAAAGAACTGAAAATGTATTTTAATGCATGGCAACCAAAAATAAGAGGATCAGTTACAGCAGTTCACTATCTGAATTCTGTAATTGATTTTAAAAAAATCTCTGCATAACTTTTTCTCACTTCTCAGAGCTTAATTTAGCTGTGTTTCAGTATCAGAAGAATTTATTCCCTAGAAATAATACACACACACACAAAGTTCTGAAAGAGAAAATTTTGGGCTGTATCCTCCATTGCATGAATGGAATAAGAAGAATTCTTCCAATACATATTGGATGACAGTGAATTCTCATTTAGGTCTTCCCCAGAGCTAGAAATCAATTGAAGTATTTGGATTTATGCCAGTTTATATTGGTTTAGATTCAGAGTTTTGATGCAGAGACTTCTGACTGTAAGAAATCATAATGATCCCGAATTTATTAGCATATGCTGTGTTCTTCAACATGTTTTGAAGGTACTAAGGTTCTTTTAGACATCCAAAAGTTGAAGAGGAAAGAGACAGTCAAAACATGAACTGAACTGTAGCCTGTGCAACAAAAGTTTTGATCTAAGAGTTATTCATCTTGTTTCTTGAAAAGAAAGAAAGGCTGCAGGAGAAATCCAACAGAATTTAAGAAAACTGCCTTACCATTAAGTAATTCAGTGCCAGTTTCTTGTCCAAAAGAACACAGCAGTGTGAAAGGGAAAGATCTGTTTTTTTGTTTAAAGAAATATTGTATGGTTTGTTTCCATTATTGTTCCAATTCAGTCAGTCTTTATCAGAAAGCATCCCCACTGATATCTGAGGAAAATAATACAATAACTCCTTTGTATGCCTTTTCTTGAATGTTAAAAGTAATTATCATGTCCTTTCCCAGAGCTCTCTACCACTGTTTAGCAAGGATCTCAGGAAGTCATGGCCTTATTACAGAGTGAACAGTGCTTTGTGAGCAGCATATCTGCTATCTGGGTACAATTTGTCCTTTTGCCTTGGCTTGCTGGCAACCACTGCACAGCACAATCTCTGAGGGAGTCTCTTCAGCGGTACCACTTCACTCTCCATTCAAAAAAGAGAAAGATAAAGAAAGAGATGGGGTGAGCTCTATCTAACCTGTGCCATTCAGGCACAGGAAGCATTCAAACCCTTCCTAAGTGTAGCAACAACACTGTCACCATCATATTTTCTGAAAAATCTCTTTGCCCAGGATTCTTCTCCTGGGAAGCTGAGAAGCCTCAGAGAAAAATGAAAACAATAATTATCTGATTCGCTTCTCCTGTATTTTGCTGCTTTGGAATGCGATTTGGACATTGTTTACCAACTGGTCATTGTTTGATTGGTTACATGTGAATTGTTTTGGCTTAATGACCAATCACAGTCCAGCTGTGTCAAGGCTCTGGCGAGAGTCACGAGTTTTTCATTATTATCTTGTTAAGCCTTTGGTAAGTATCCTTTCTCTATTCTTTAGTATAGTTTAGTATAGCATTATATACTATACTATACTATAATATACTATAATATACTATACTATACTATAATATACTATACTATACTATACTATACTATACTATACTATACTATACTATAATATAATATAATAATAAATTAGCTTTCTAAGAACATGGAGTCAGATTCATCTCTCCTCCTCACTACAGGGGACCCAGAAAGTACCACACAACACCTTCATTCCAATCAAAAGGTTACAATCTAATGCATAAAATAGATTCTTGCCACAAGGAACAAGACATCAAATTGGGATGGGGAGTCTTGTGGTAACATCAAAATTAGCACTTCCTCCCTTGTCAGCACAGTGATGTATTTGACTTTCAGTGACAACTAAGCATAACTGGTTAAAAAATGTCCTGAGTTTTCACACCCATGAAAACAGGTTAAGGAGAGGCAGAATGTGTCAGTCTTATAGAGTCAGGTGTTTCTCAAAATATAATCTCTTATTTTTCATTGTCAGGCTGCTTATCAGGCACGCAAGGAAATCAACAGGAAGAGAGAAGAAAGATTAGCTGAAGTAAAAACAAGGGTAAAGGACCAGTCTTCTGTGGCAGGATTTCTAGCAGATTTAGGGTTGTGGTATTGCCAAGCTAGTGCAGAAAATGGATTTCCACTCAAGATACAAGAAATATTTCTATGTTACTGAAAATGTGACCACTAAATAATAATGTTCTAGATTATTATTTTTTTAAATGGAAGATGTTAATACTCAAACCGTGACCAACGTGCTGCATGTTTGTTTGGTATAGTGGAATCACTGATTCTGAAATTCAGTTTTCTTCTGTCTCTGTTGTATCTGGCCAGTTTGAAATGAAAACTGACCCCCTTGCTGGGCTCAGAGGTATGTAATTCCTGGAAAAGATCTTTGTGTTTGTCTTTCCTCGTTCTAATAAATGGTGTGAAATGCAAGGTTGTGTTACCAATGTTTTTTGTTTCCCAAAGGAGATGATCTAAGGAAGGTTTGCAGTAACTCTTTTAACTGTTTATAAATTGGTTAAAGGAACTGAACTTGTTTTTAGATTTTATTTTTGCAGACTTCTTAATAATGAAGATCTTTTTTTATGTGAGACCAAGGTGTACAGTGGTCCTGATCTATTTTATTTGAATGACTGAAATTCCTGGGCAGATAACAATTTGCTGTCTTAAATGCTTTGAACTGGAGGTGCAGCACAATCTTACAAAGGAATTAACTGCAAGAACTATAGCATCTTCTGGTGGGCAAAGCATTCAGCTTCGAGAAACCATTTTAATGGTGATTAACTGCCTGCTGATGCCAGCTAAAGGTTACAAGGCAAATTCTTTCAGCAGCCATAAAGCAGCATTCACATTGCTTGACTTTCTCCACCTGAGTTAGGCACCTGAATGAGGAGTCTAATCTCCACGAGATGCCCTTGAGCAAGGTGAGTGAAAGTAATTTAGAAGCCCCTGGAGGGTAATTCAGAGGGCATGAAGTTGAGGCATTCCACACTTAGGTGGAATTAAGGAGAGTGGATGTGCCAGCCTTGTGACTTGCTGGGGAGCAGCCTGAAGCGCTGTAACTCTTGCCTTCCCTACAGAGAGCCTAGCCAGATTTGTGGAGCCCTCTGCCCTTTATTACAGATTATTTGTGCCAGACCTAATTAAATGCCTGGGAGGACATAAAGAAATAAGACAGAAAATTACAAGTTCAGTAAAGAAACTAAAAATTTTGTTTAATTAGAGAAAAACGTTGGGGGGGGGGGGAAGGCAACCTAAAAAAGTGCTTCAGGGATATCCAGTCAAAACTCAGCGTTATCCTCAAAGTGCAAGCTTTTAATATTGCATGAATTATAAATTATGGAATGTAACATTCAGAAGATTTCCAGACATTTCCCTGCTGGTGTATAATCTTCTATCACTCATTTTCACCTTGTGCTTATACCATATCATCCTCTGCAGCACAGAATTGACTTCAGCCCATGACAGTGCCTTCAGTGCTGTTTTTAAGCTCAAGATTCAGCATTGTTGTAATCAAAATGTAACAGAAAAAATTGAGGTGTAAGTAAGTGAGAAATATTTTAGCTGTAGATGATACCAACACAGATTTAACATTTCCCTTACTTTACAACAAATCAATATATTAAGCACTATATATTAAGCAACTCTAAACTTTCATGGTGATCAGCAAATTTCCACCACTTGCAAAATAACTTGACTAACAGAGTGAAAGATTGGCATGTCAAACTTCCCAATTTTCTGGTTTATATCACAGCTGGTTTTAATTGAAACAGGTTCTTTGGCATTGTGTCAGTTTATATCATTGAGACATGTCCTTATGCTTCTTTTGGTTTTGTCCTTCTGTTTCTTTTACTCCAACAGAGTTTTCACCATAATTTTTCATCCTTACAAGAACAGCAAACCTTTGTTTGCTCACCTAATGTAAATTCAATTGCTCTTTTGATCTCTCCTACCAGCCTATGCCAGAAATGTGCAGTGATGACTTTAGGTCTGAAATTTCCTGTCTGCCTTGGGCAACAAATATACCAAAAATGCTGAAAGCACTTAGATCAAACAATCCAAACAATCTTTTAATAGCCACCTACTCACTTACAGAGAATTGGGTTCCATTTTCTTCTCTTCCCCTCTCCATCTATTTCAAAGGAAAACAAAGTGGTAGTGTGGGCTATTATTTTCTGGGTTTGCCTTCCTTTAATGCATCCTATTTTTATTGAACCTACTGAAAGCTGGGTATCATCTAGCCAGGGCACTACCTTGTTTCATGGAAAACCATATGGTCTGATGACTAAGGGGAATTCATTAGAGGGAGAGAGGCAACTTAAAAATTACAATCTTATGACTCCTAACTTCAGTTCAACTATTTAATGATTATTTTTGTACTGGTTTAGTAAATGTGATGCCAAAAGCAGGGAGAGGATATGTGAATTCAGCCTCTGTTCACCCTCAGCACTCCCAATTCCTCAGCCAGTTCCTTGCCCTCCTCTTTGGGGAGCAACCTCTGGCAGGTACCATCAGTATGTGCACAACGGTTTGACCTTCATCTGGAACCTCCCTTGTGTTGTACAGCTGCTCCTTTACCTATAACTGCTCTCATACAACTTTCTTCTTGCTAATTGCTTCATAGAACAGCTCACAGACAAAAGACAATTGAGGGGAAAGCTTTCTAAATGCATGAGCTCTCTTAGTTGTGTTACAATGTGTGTTTTAGGCACCAAACCTTTCATCATTTTTCCTGGGGTAAGAGATGCTGGAAGGTCCTTCATTGTTGCAGCTGTGCCTAAAATGTGTTCAAGAGACAAGCACCACTGTGCTACAAAAAAATTTACATTTGTAGCCATATTTCAAAACAGGTGTTATTTGTTCACTTTATTAGATCTGCTTGTGTTCTTTTACAAATTCCCAAAGAGAAAATATATTTGTGTGAAGAGGGATAGAAGTCTCTTAAACAATACAAACATGTAATCAAACAAAATTGACTCCCTGACTGACAGAGTAATAATAGTCTGGAGATTTTGTTTGATCGGTCATGTTCTAGTTCTTGTAACACAACTTAGGTGATGAGAAAAGAACAGTTTTTGTTCTTGTAGGCTTTTAGCTTTTACCTGCCACAGGATAACACAATGAAGTACACACTTCTTGCTCTATTTAAGATAAGGTTAACTCCTTATCCATTTGATCACCTATAGGATTTCACACTTTTGTGTCACTAAGATGAGGAACAGAAATGGCCAGTCTGGTTGTCTGGCCTGAAACACTTCTGTTTTGTGACATGTGATAGTGGCACACTCCAAGTTACTGTGTCCAGTAATATGACAACAGCAGCAGACTGCAGGAGGGTGGATTTTGGGGAAAAAACTCACGTTGCTAAAGGCATTCTGCAGCCTGTACAGAGCAAGCTGAAGTTCTGTGGCAATTATCTACTTCTGGCATCCACACCCTGCACAGCCCATTGTTTAGCTCATGGGTTTATCAAGAGTGAAACAGGCCATTAACTTGGCTTAACATGACCTATCACAGGGTGTATTGCTTGGGAGTGTCCCTACAGCTGTTTGTGCTGCATAGCAGTCATGTTTCTTCCTTCAGTTTAGCACTCTGACAGACATCAGTGAGTTATACAATTGTTTAGTTGCCCACAGCTCCCTGATGGTGCCCATAAGGATCAGCATCCCCTTGTGCAGAGCTGCTTTGGTTTCAGACACTGCCTCTTACACAGACACTGCCCACAGCTGCCTTCCAGCATCTGTTATGCTGCAGTTCCTTCAGAAAGAGTAGAAATCACAGTGCTAGATTTCTGGAGCTACAGTTGAGACTCTGCCTGATAAGATTTAATGTATAACACTAAGGAATGTTTTCTGAAGCTTTCTGAGCATCCCAGCTTCTTTAGACAGCTCTGTTTTGTTAATACAGACCCTGTATGGTGTTTATATCTTACTGATTTGGATGAAAAAAAAATTTAAAGTCAGTTGTCCATTGCAATAATTAAGTAATTTTTAGGGTCTCTCAAATTGCTTTTGAGTTTTGTTCAGCTATCAGAGGAACATTTACTCACCTGCTTTTATGTCTGTTTTGGTCAGACCACACAGAGACATTCAGAGGAAAACAGAAGTATTTCGTTGGATTAGTCACACAGTTACTTCTAAAAAAGAAAGCTGAGAGTCATTTCTTGTTTGTGCAGCACCATTACATGTGAAGAAACACTCTTTGTTAAAGAGTCGGTCAAAGAAAAGGGCACTTCTAATTTCATATCCTTCTTTTGGGAAAGTTCTGTTGGTGAGTGGAAAGGTGGAGCATAAAGGTTCTCTGCATCAGAAAGTAGTGTTGTTTGACCCAATCCAGTAAGTTTTGAACTTGGAAGTGACAACTTTTTGTTTTACTGAACTGCAATGAAATTAAAATTGTAATGACTTTGAAATTCCTTTGAAGAGTGCGTAAATGTAAAATGCAAGATTCAGAGTAATTATTAATGAGTGTAATTAAACAAAAACTGTGTAAAGAATAATGAACCAGAGAATAAATGTTACTGCTTCTTTCTCCTTTTTCCTTGCATTTGTCTGTTTTGTTTTCTTCTTTTTTAACCTCTTCTTTTTTCAGGAAAAAGAGAAAGAAAGGAAGAATGAACAGCAAGTGATAAACTGGGCTATTTGATCTGCACTGTCATCTCTCCTCCACTTTACGAGGAGGAAATAATCGAAAAAATGTCAAATCACGTGAATTTTTTCACAACTCTCAGTAATCTTGAGATAAGGACCCAAAGTGCCTCCCCTGTTACCATAAGGATTTTATATAGGAGATCAAAATCCCTTTGAAATTACAATCAATCCTCTCATTTAATTATGGGGAAAAAATCTGAGACCTGAAATGAGCATGGTATGTGCAATAAGAAAAGATCATTTATGCATGCTGTTCTGATGCTCCTATAGCCAACTCTTTTTTCTGGAGTAACATTCAGGTAACACCTTTGACCACAACTTTTTGCCTCGTCTTTAAGAACACATTTCTATCATTTCTGCCTAACTAATTTCAGTTGTCACCAATGCAAAGAGACCACAATTGATGAAGAGCAGAGAGATAATAACAGGCTTTCCAGGCTGTCCTCAGGGGGTCTGGTATGACTGCTTTCAAACATCTGGGTGAGTAATTAAACAGGAAGCTGCCTAAAACTGAGCAAGGGTATGTCCTTGGCTCTTGCTCTACTTTAACACTGAGAAAATCAAGCAATTGGAAGTGCCAGGGAGCAGTGTGTGGGAAAGGGGTGAGTCAAAAGTGACCTCCCATAGGCTGGGCTCTCCCTGAGGGACCCATCTGTATAAAAAAAGGGGGATCCAGGACCAGGGAACACCCAGGAGATGGGGATAAAAACCATCACTTCATGGCAGAGCTCTGGGAAGGTGAGATAGTCCCTGAAGCCAAGGGTTGCGTGGGGAAAGGCCAAGCCCTGATGGAGGGCTCTGAAAGCCTCTCCACACTAAATTGCAATGGAGAGAGTAAAGTGGGTGTTAATGTGACTTACAGGACCTTGCCACACATCCTTACAAGGAATCCCTATTTTATCTTGGAGTAGGACTGTAGGGAGCTTTGGTGTCCATAGCAACTTCAGGGGAAATTGATTTATTCACCATCTGTCCTGGATTGCCACGCAAATTGTATTCTATTTGCCACCTGTGTGGCCGCTGTCTTCTGTTAAGTGGGCAGTTTTCCTTATCTCTTCCACACCCACTCCTCCCTCTGGCAAGACATCTGCTGATAACAGGCTATTGAATGTCACTGTATGGCTGATAAGAACTACAGCATCCCACTGGGGCTCTGCCCAGAGGGAGGAGCCAAGCATTCCTACCCAGATATACTCTGGAGATTCTGGAACACCAGCACGGCTGCTCCACTGGATTTCCCAGAGGAACAGCTGTCTCTTCTTCCGCTGGATCTTCAGAGGAAGACTACACCCTTCTACAGGATCCCTGCTCCAACAGAACCACACCTGACACTCCAGGAGGGCTGCAGCCACAATTCCAATTGCACTGCTACCAACACCCTGACCAGCAGGGTGTCAGGTTGTGTTCTGACTCTGTCAGTGTTGTTTTAGTGTACTGCATCGTTTATTTTATTTTTTAGTTTCTTCCCTAAAAAGAACTGTTATTCCTGCTCCCATTTTTTTTTTTGCCCAAGAGCCCATTAATTTAAAGTTTATAGCAATTCGGAGGGAGGGCATTTACATTCTCCATTTCAGGGGAGGCTCCTGCCTTCCTTAGCAGACACCTGTCTTCCCAAACCAAGACACCATCAAAATAGCACTTAGTCATGGTGACCTCCCCCCCACCCCCAAAACCATGCCAACCACTGATTAGAAAAAAATCAGGTGTACACAGACATGCAAAAATCTGGGATGTTGAAGGACTCAAGGCACATAGAGAGAAAGGTGAGGGTGGGCAGAGGGATCCAGGCCAGCAGGACCGTGAAAAACAAAACACAGATGGGAGTCTGTGCTGAGAAGGATAAAAGAGAATTGATGAGAACAGGAAAGGGTCACTTGGAGCATCAGCGACCAACTGTGTGTGGAGCTGGGCTGGGTGATTTGTGTTGTGAATCAAAGACCATTCCTTGCCTGAACATTCCTTGATACAGCCACACAGGGCCAGCATCGCCCTCTGGTGTGTGCTGCCCCAGGAAGGACAGACACTGCCCCTCCCAGGCCATATGAGTTCTGCCATCCTGTGTGGCAGCAGGCTGGATGCAGCCATCCAAGGCATCGGCTGCTCCAGGGACTGGCAGAAATGGTGATAAAATCATGCAGCTGTGATGGTTTTTCTCATGTGAATGCTGTGTGCAGGACCAAGAGGAAACCACTTCTCCTCAGGCACTTGTCTTCAGTGTTTTGCATCCTTGCTGGCCTTGAGTAGGATGTTTGGCCATGTCCAACAAAGTAGATGTGACCTATATATCCTGAGAGATGAAGGAATCCAATGTAGATTATGGCCTTCAGGGGTAGGAATAACAATGCTGCTTTGCAGAGTTATTACAAAAAAATATCTTTAAACCAAAACTAAAAAGCCAAACAAAAACACTCCAACCAACCAAACAAAAAACCACCAAAAAGCCACACCAAAAAAATAACCAAAGCAAAATGAGTCCAGAAAATGGGCAGAGAGGTGCACAGGACACCTGAGGCAATGACAGACACACACCTAATTATGACTTCACTTAATCCCCAGGGGTAGCAAGTCCCAGGCACCTGTCTATATGTCTGATAGATGGGAATTAACTTCCCAGCAGGACAACCTGGCATTTTCCTTTGAATAATAGGAAGCAGGTTCAGGAGGGAGGAGTAGCTCTGTGCGTCATCACCTGAAAGAGCGGAGATGAAAGCTGTGGTTAAAATGCTCCTTCCTAGACCAGGTGTGGAAAAACAAGAGGTAGTAGTCAAATCATCATGGAAAAGGAGGATTTTATGGATCTCCAAGTTTGGATTATGTCATGCATTTCAAAGAGCATAACATTTAAGAGGATCTTTTTAGATTCTTTTTAGCAAAAAGAGCTTCACCCTAGTAGAACCAGCTGACATTTTCACAATAAATGTATATGTATGCATATATACTTGTACATGCATTTTTATATATATATACATATATACATGCATTTGTACATGGCTGCCCAGGGACATTAATAGGGACAGTCACTAATTTACTGGAGTGAAGAAAGGCTTTTGAAGGGCCCATTTAAATTTAAAAAAAGTTCTTTCTTTTGGAAAAAGAAAAATTAACCTAAAATTGTTTTGTTTATTTATAAGTGTTTTCTACATAGAAACGTCTATGACTTGCAATTTTCTTTCATTCAAATCTATTCTAAAACAGACATTAACTTTAAAGGACACTGAGATCCAGAACAACACACTTTCCCTGTCCTCAAATTATGTTTTCCAACCTGTCTATCAACAAAAAAATTAAACTGTTTTTAATTTCCCCCCCTCAAGGAAATCATTC
Source organism: Camarhynchus parvulus (assembly GCF_901933205.1). Classification (NCBI taxonomy): domain Eukaryota; kingdom Metazoa; phylum Chordata; class Aves; order Passeriformes; family Thraupidae; genus Camarhynchus; species Camarhynchus parvulus. The sequence continues at coordinate 12,030,662 of NC_044586.1, forward strand.
AGGATTGACAGCAACCAAACACATTAATCATTGTTAGAACTTAAATCTAGTGGAGTTTAATGACATTTTTATCCTACCTCTCTAACTGTTGCTGGATTTTCCATGCATTTTAAAAGCAGAAAATTCAGTACAATTTGTATCAATCATTCCAGGTTTAGTAAATAGTACACATCACGTAAAAAAGAATGTCGCAAATATTCCTAAGAGGCAAAGTATTAAAACAAAAGTATTTTTAAATTATTCATTGGTTTACAGGATCTTGATTTAGTCAAATGATTGTCCTCTTTTAAGGGTTTACCAAGATAATTCTCTTAGAGTTATTAATCTCTCCTGTATTTAAAGACCATTAATTCCTCAGCTGTTTAAGGTATGATGCCTCACGAAATTTCCTAATTAACTCCTGCACACACTATTACTTTTCATTTATCATACTTGAAGCTAATTAACTTGCATGTTTGTTAAGGCCCTTGGAAGTAGTAGCTATATGGAAAAATTGGGGGTTTTTATCAGTGAATTGGATGAGACAGAATGATAACTTAATGAATGTTCTGTATCAGGTTTTTATTTTGATTACCTCATGGTGAATAGCAGTATTGAATAACTGAGTGTAAAACTGAAATCACAACTTGGCCTTCAAGCAGCAACAACTTATTATTTTAGTAATACCTCCTAGGACTATGCATAGAAGAAAAAAAAATGAAAGGAAAAAAAGTTGGGTCAATCTAGAACAGTTTCTTCTAATTAAAATGTTTTGATTTACTGAATAAAGGTTTTAATGGGTTTTGGGGGTTTTTACCATGAGAATGGTTGTTTCAAGAAGAAAAGTCAATTGTTCATGCCTTGGCCATATATGTCCAAAGCAAAAAAAAAAAAGTTTACAGTATTGAAAATTAATATTTGAATTAACATTACAAGGCAATAAATTGATAGTTATTAACAAAAGAAAGGAGCTCTTCCTTTTTCTGTCACTTTTTATTAAAATTCAGAGGACTTAATTTATTTTATTTTTACACACACACATATTTATTTATTTATTTCCAATTCCTTTGAATGCTTTGTTGGTAAGTTCAACTCTTAAAATTCACTTTAATTTTTATTTTCACTAGCAGAATAATTATTTTTTTCTTAAAATTTGCCCTCATTTGATTTAAAACTGAACTCAAGATTTTGCATACAACAACTAGCTTTTGTTGTTGTAAAATTTGTTTTTGTCTATCCTAGGTACAGAGAAGAGGTTGAATACACAAATTATAAAATGTCCACAAGCATAATAAAAAGAGAAAAAACAACAACTGCATTTTATTTTCACTCTTCTGTGTAGAAATCACTTCTAGGAACTTTGGATATTTGAGTCACGGTCGGAACATCTGACCCTGAGTGGCAGCAATCAGCAGCAGCAGATGTACCCTGCTGCTCTGCAAGGACAATTCTCATCTTCCTCCAAAAGCTCAGGGAAAAGATTTCTGCTGAGAAGAACTCTTCCCAAGTTTTATTTAAAATACCATGCCTTACCATCTCTCTGACAACATTTTCACTTTTCATCTGAATTTCTAGGTCAGACTTACTGACAGAAAAGAGATTCTCCCCAGTTTCCTCCTGCTTCAGCTGCAGCTCAGTGTGTCTAGTGCCTGCTGTTTGGGAGCAGTTTCAGGTGCATACAGCACCAGCCAGGAACCCTGTCAATCTTCCAGGCTGATTTCCAGAGCAGGGCTCTCAGCTGCACTCCAGCCTTATCTGCATGCAGAAAAAGGCCAAAGCAGCACACAGAGCCTTTCAAGCCCCATCATTTATCCAGGGCTGTGTCTCTGCACAGATAAGCTCCCACAAGTGCCTGTCCAGGGGTTGTGCCAGGGTAGGAGCTCGGGATGCTGACACCATTTCAAAAGCACTGTGGGGAGCTCATGGGCACAGCAGTAATGTCAGGCAGGCCTGAGGAGAGGGACATAGAGGAAAAAACAGACATGGAAACTCTAGCTACCAGAGCAACCCAGAAGTGGCAGAAAATCTCTTCTCCGCTGTTGGGGAAGATGAAACAGGAAAGCCTTATAAATATGATTGTTTGGCAAAAGATTTTGAGAATATAGAAACTATAAGCAAGATTGAAATGAAAGCAAGCTCTGAGATCCCTTAGTTACTGAACAGCTGGAAAACAATGGTGTGGCCGGCTGCACGTAATCCCCTTTTGATGAAACAAGACTCTCTGCTTGCAGGTAGGTCCAAGGGTCAGAGCAGACCCTGCCAGCTTAGCAGAAGGGGTCCAAAGAGTAGTTTTTGGGGTTTGAAATGTAACATGCTATGGTAATGTAGTGATTCTTATAGGCTGTATGTAAATGCTATAGGACTTGTATATAGTACTAGATTGGTTAGTGAAAATTAGAATATTCAACACAGAAGAAGATTTATTGTATTATAACAGGAACCTTGCTCTCTTTCTTACCTTTACTACTCCCTTACGCTCTTACCGTCTTACTCTCTTACCCTCTCATCCTCTCTACCCCTCTCTTCTCTCGTGCCTGCTCCGAGCTGCGGCTGGCAGCTCCAAGCAGGGCCCTGCCCCCAGGCCCTCTGCAATAAACCACAGGTTCCACCACCTGGCTGCAGAGATCTCTCGTCTCCATCTGTCCCAACTGTCCTACCCCCTGCCGCTGCTACACTCCACCTCACTACTTGGTGGTGTTTCAAAGATGTGTCTCAGAACCACATTGATTCTGATGATGCATGAAGAAGAATTTTTTTCTTTCCCCAGAGGACAGAACTTTACTATATAAGCAGCTGCTGAAGAGAATGCAAGTGTAGAACAGCAGCAGAGCAGCTGAGGGTTTTTGTCTCCAGTAGGAATTTCTCTGATTTGGCCCGTCTTCATAAAACAGGTGCTACTGTTAAAAAATTATCAATCATATTTAAAGACCCAAACACAAACAAACTGAAAAAGATAAGCAGCAATGGGTAATCTCATGTTTCTCTCATGCATCTGTGTTCGATTTCCACAAGAAGTGGAAGAAGTCTCTCAAGAAATCAGTTCACTACACATCACATACAGTGAATTCTGAATTCTCCTTGAAATAGGTCAGTGGCATAAATGTTGAATTTTTAACTTCTGTCTCAATTAATAGCAGCTACTTATAGTGCAAACTGAATTCATAACAGACTGATATTTCTTGTGCAAAAATCATCTATACAACTTCTGCCTTTCTTCCAAGAACTGATTACGTGGATAAGTGCAAGACTTTCTTAGAAAAGGGTTTAAAAGAATCTCCTGCTCTTTCAGGAAACAAAAGGTACATGAGTGTAATTGCTTCATTCTGAATTGTTCAGTCAGTTTAAAATGCCGTTTAAAATATTAAAGGCAAACCTGTCTGTTAATTAATTATAATTAGGTACTTTTTGCTTAGTCTCTAAGATTTTCAACAGACAGTACCTCCTGCATAAATATTACACTTATCTTTTTGGTGTCATTTTAGCTTTGTTAGCAGAGCCTCACCAGATAAAGAAGAAATCATTATCTTCACAACCATCTCAAGAGAAGCCCATTTCTCACAGGAATTCATCCTCAGAGCCTCCAGCTTTGACCCAGGCAATCATCACTCAGGAAAAAGGAGTTCCACAGGCACTTGTGGGTGTGAATATTTGACCCCAGGTGGGTCCCCTAGGTACATTAAACACTCGGCTAAGACACTGAGGGGCCACAAATCCCTCCTGGGCAGCAGCCAGGGAAGCCTAAGGAGCTGGAGCTGGATTTTCAGAGGAAAGGAGCTGCTTTCTCCTCTGAGCTGTGGACACTTCCCCAGCTTCCATGGCAGCTGCCCAGCAGCTCTGCAGGGCAATTACAGAGACAAAGGATGGATGCACGAGTGCAGGCTCTGAGAAATGTCATTTGAAGTGAGAACTTGGTAATAAGAGTCATAAAGTTTGTACTCCATGGCTAATTTTATTACTCTGCTAGTGAGACTTTTATGAGAAATTTTATGTGGAAATGGAGATTAATTTTGAAGCTAATATTGTGATGCTAACTTTGTGATGTTGGAGTGAAAAGAAGAATTCCAGTTTTTCTATGCTGACTTACAGTGATGCAGTCTTTCTGGAGGCATGACACTTTAGGAAGACTTGAAGTTGTCTGAGGCTTATTGGTGTTGATTCAATTGCATTTGGGATTTAATATTCTTGAGAGACATGGAGTGAGAGAAAAAGGGGTTGAGCAGGTAGCACATGATCAGGTTCTAAATTTTTTTTAAGCCTTTTGCCCCACAATCTGTGGGACTAGACGCCCAATTCACATTTTCAAAGAAATGTTTATCCTTCCATGGGCCTTTGAATGGGGTACTGTGGCTTTATGGAAAACATTAGATGGTTAGGAATTGTTTTAAAATCTGATTTGACAACAGTGGCACTATCATGAGATTAGGAAACAGTTTAGCTGTGTTTTGTAAGTCTTTACAACATGCTCAGTGGCACAAATATTCATGTACTCCATGAGTACATGAGTAAAATACAGTGGCAGAAACAGCAACACTCAGACCCATCAGGGATTTGTGACCTACTGGGCACACTGTTTATTACCAGTGATTTAGTCATCTCTTGCCAGTGACAAACTCATTTACTGACCTCACAGTGATACTGTGAAAAATATTCCATGCTTTCTTATTTCAGAGAAGTTTCTGGAGCTCCATATGAACGCTTTGAATCTGTATCTAAATAATCTATTGATGAAAAAGTTTTATCAGAAGGCAAAGAAATAGGGGAGATTCCCTTCTCTGGCCCAGTGTCATGGATAATGCAGGGACAGAGAGACCTGTATGATTTCTACATTGCCCCATGGAAAAAGAACTAGCTCAGGAATCTTCCATCAGGTGTGACAAGGGTATGAACTACACACATATAATGCAGTTTAATTTTTATTAATTTCCCTCCTCAAACTTTCAGTGAAGGGGAAAATCAAACAAGACCTTTTACAGCAGGAAGAAGACAACACCAAGAACCTCAGGGTCTGACCTAGCCTTGACTTTTTGTAATGGCAGTGGCTCACTACATGGAGGAAGAAGTAGGTTTTAAAATCTTGAGCCCTTAGACTGGCTATATTTCAATTTGGATAGAAGAGGCTACTATGGTAACCCTCTCTGTGTTGCTAGGGCAACCATTTAATAACAATTAGTTCCTTTAAAAGTAATTCACCTTTAATAGAGAATTAGAGATTACACCCAACTCTTCTATAAGGTGTGAAGGATGGAGTCACACTACCATTCATAACAATTAATGAAATAACTTTTTTCCTGTTGTTTCTTTGGGTTTTTTTAAACAAGGAAGCACAATTGCTCCTCTTGCCACATATATTTATGCAACTTGCACCCCATCTACTGTCTCCACAATATTTTTGTGCTTGCAAAAGATACACTTGACATAAAATGTTAACAGGGCTGCACCAATTCAGATCTCTCAAATGGTCTTCATGTCCTCATGGCATTCTGCTCTCCACCCTTTGGTATGGAGAGTCTTCCGGCCCATGGCTGAACTGGGCACTTGAAGCAACTTTCAAAGTCAAGAACTTTTTAATTCAGGTCTCTAAGCTGCAGAGCTGAGATGTGAACTTCCCAATATGGGAAATGTCATTCTGTACACTCAGTTAAATGACAGTTCAACAGTTGTGAAATTTGAGTCCGAATCCATACTTGCTCCCTAATTTATCCACCAAGAATACAGCTTTTATAGAAAATATTCTCTAAGCACCTCACTGCTCATCAGGGGCTGGAAGTGAAGGGTGAGAAAACCCTCCCACTCATGAAATTTTACTGTTGGTCACCCCAGTTTAATGGCTAATGTTCAACAACACACTTATAACCCTGAACTGTCTCAGTGCTCTGGAGCATCTGTATTTCCCTTTAAATACTCGCCTGATCTGCCTTGGAGAGCCTCTCCTGATAAGCAGAGTGATTCACCACAAAGCTGAAAAGCAGTTTGGCACTGCCTTTCCCGTGGTGCCCAGAAGATTTGGTGTGCAAGGTGGTTAAAACATTTTTTATTTTCAGGAGTGAAGCTCAATCCCCACTCTGGGGCTTTGCTACCTGCAGGGACTCAAGGATTTCACAGTGGCCTGACATTTTGTTTCAGCTAATCCTAAATCCTGGGGAGAATATCAGATTAAAATTTCATTTGCTTTGCGATTTGATGTTCTGTTTGTCTGCTGTGACCTCAGATGATACTCTGGGCTGCATGAGGGTGCTTAGAAGCAACATTTCTGCCTCCTGTCCCCTACTCATCCACTCTCAGACCTCAGCCAAGGAGATAAGGTCAGTTTATCTGTTGGTCCTCCATGCAGCCACCTGAGGAGGGAGATGATGAGAAATGGGAAACCCTCTGAAACCACTGCCCCCGTGGCTCAGATTAGCTGGGGCAGTGCAGGGAAAAGAAATTACAACAGTATAAATGAAATGGGAATGAAAGGAGAAGCACAGCTGAGTCACAACTATTTCTCTGATGTGTTCAAACACTCTGCTGAGCCCTGCCCACCAAAAAGGTAAAGAAACTTCCAATCCTCACAAGCTGAAATGGATAAAAAAATGCATAACTCTGTCCTTGTTGCAATGAGGCCGACACAATTAGCCTTGCAGTCTGATTTTCATGCCTGTAGCTATTATTGAAGACATTCTTTTGAAATGTAACCAAAAAGAAAAGTGAAAGTGCAACAATTTTCTAATCACCATCAATTTTCATGGCCTTTCATCTCTCATAAAACATTGGGCAACATCTGGTAAGGAACCCTTTTTTCCCTCCCCTCTGGCACTTCTTCTAAAGTGGCACTGATGAATCTATCTGGCTGAGGGCTGTAAAAGGAAAGCAGATGGCACACTTATCACCCAGAATCCAATCCCACAAAGTTGTCCTTTACAAGCATCTCTGGTGAGGAAGCAACTTGCTAATGATAGCAATTAGCATCATGGAAATACCAAAAAGGCCAGAACCTTGCAGAAAGCATTTCTAATAAACTCTGGGATTGATGCTTCTGATGCCAAGCAGGCAGTTAAAACCCATTAGTGTCTAATGTTAATTCATCACAACTTACCAGCTCCTATGGGGCTTTACTTTGGTGCAACAGTAGCTTGCTATTAAATGCTAAATCAAGAAGAAAAAAAGTAGAGATCTCTGATTTTTGTAGCAGTACAGAAGTCTCAGATTTTTGTTTATGACTCTTATTCTATAGGGACATTCAACATCAAGTTGTCCTGTGTGTATTGTGGTTTGGTGAAAGTCACTCTTTCTCCTTTGAAGTAACTTTTTCCACCAAAGGAGGGGAGGAGCAGTTCACAACATTTTGGCAGGATGAAACTAACTTGAGTATTGCTTTATTCTGTAATTTTATTCTGTAACTGGACTCCTTCTTGAGCAGGATGCAATGATAGGAACAGAGGTGCTGGTTAAGAGCAGGACAGGGCGTCCAGAGAGCAGCAGTTTGTAGAAGACTAATTTGGGAGTCCTTGCTGCAACCTCTGTGAATGGAGCACTTTTCTCCAACTTGATGCATAAAGGTTGCTAATACAGAAAATAAATTTAGAGGATGCAACCTTGCAACTAAATTGAATTATAAATCCAATTTTTGGTTTGTACAAAAGACAAAAATATTTTTTGTCACAAGTAAACTTTTTTTTTTTTTTTTTTTAATTGAGGAAGTGTCAGTTCCCTTTGCAAAACATCTCTCTTTTTCAGCATGTCTCTCAGCCTAAATGACTTTTTCCCTTGTAGGTGATGTGGAAAGAAGAAAAACTAGGTCTTTGTTTTGACAAATGACCCTGGGTTTTGCTCTAGCATTTCTCATTAGGATAAATCTAGAGAATCAAAATTATAAAGACTGTCTCAAATTCTTAGCAGTTTGAAAGGTGCAGGGCCTTAACAAGCTTCAAGGAGAGTACCAGTTTATTGCTGAGAACTCATCTTCCATTTAAAAATTAATAAAAATTTGTACCTATGCAGCTTTATTACACAGATAAAACACAAATTCCACAACACTTGGCTGAAAAAAATTTGTACAATAAAATCAAAAACAATCAGGGAGATCTGTTGTGAATTCAACCATGTTGAGCTCCAAATGTTCATGTTAGAATTTGCATCTGCACGTTGCTTTTGCAGTAATTTAGAAGCTTCACAGACTCAATTTAACCTGAAAATGTGGTGAGGATTTTTTTTTTGGTGAAGGTTGATATCTTATCGTTTCATGGTTCCTTGCTTTTAAAAGTGAGCCTAAGAGAAAATGAATGCCCAGACACAAAGTAATGAGCAGATAAGTGTACACATACATATATTTCCCATTTCTCTTGAGTGGCTCAGGTCTTGGCACAGAGCAGCAGCATGTGGTGAGATTAAAGCAGAGTCTCATCTGTTCTCCTGGCAGACATTGATCAGCACCCACAGTGGCTCTGGGATGAGCGAGTGCCTGTGCAGACAAACCAGGAACTGCGGCGGAATTTCTGTCTGATTCCTCTGGCCAGAAAGGTGGTACATCAGTGAGACAGCATCTCACACTGGCAGATTTGTTCAGAAGATCAATAGAAGACCTCTGTTCACAGGGCAGTCAATCTGTTACCTTTTATAAGCAGTAAATTCCCTTAGCAAAGCGTGAAGAACAGGAATACAACAGAAATTCATTTGTTTTGATCACAGCTAGATCTTGACATTTATTTTCTGTTTTGAGGATAATAACTCTGAATGGTTTGATGTTTTCCCCCTCCTGAGCTATAATATTAATAAGGCACTGTAAGTATAAGAACAGAAATCATTGTAACTTGAAAAATATCAAACTCCAGGCATGTGCCCAAACAACTTCCTAAGGCATGCTTGATGCAGCTCTGGTTTTGTTCATTGTCTGGTTGGATGATCTCTTTATGGTGAAGAATCTTCAGTCTGCTCTCACTTTTCTCAGGAAGAGGAATCTGGCCATGGAGGTTTAGTAGTGCAGACTGTGGAAATCTCATACAGCACAAGCATGAACAGTAAAGCTCAGAAAACTTACAGCAGCTTGTCCTCAGCATGTATTGGTGATGTGTTACAAAATCATGACTTAAATACCTTGTCTTCTACGTACTGCTTGGCTGATTAGCCCATTGTTTTTCATCATGTGCTGTCAGACTATGGCTTTGAATAGATTTATTCACATACATAAAATAAAAAACACATGCAAAAAATCCCAGACAGTGTTTGTCCCAGCCGTCTGCTGCAGTCTCAGCTCATCTTTCTGCTTTGATTCCAAGAACATCTGGCAGAAACTGATTGTCAGCAGCTTGTGAAGTAAATAACACCAAAACCATTGGAAATGATCACAAGATAATATAGATGAAATGGCTGATTGACCAACTACAGTAAAAATGGATGGGGAAAAGAACTGTGAAGCCATTGAACTGTAAAAAGGAAGAAAACAAATATTAGGTTTGCAGGTGTTCCAAGTCCAAGATGAATAAGTTCTGTGAACAGTTTCTTTTTCCATCTCTGTGTACTGCGCTGGCACACCAGAGACAGCAGCAATTAAAACAACTTACTTTCCAGATTTGTTGAGCTGCCTTATTTCAAGATCAAGTCCTGAAGTCAGAACTGAATGAGACCAACTGGGGAAAACATTGGATACTGACAGAAAACATTTTGTCTTGTCCCCTATAGTTCCAGGAAGAGATATATGGAATTATAAGCCCAAGCCTATTTTGCCTCTGTTTCCTGGTAAATCTTGCTCTATTTAACAGGAAAAAAAAAAATGCACTGAGTGAAAGAGGTAACAAAAAGAGATCAATGAGGAAAGGAAAATTTCCAGGCATAAGAAAATAAAAAGCTGGTAACAGAGCAATAGAATAAATTACAAGAACATTTCATAAACACAGAAATAAATGGTTTTTATCTTGTGAAGAAGTAACACTGCACATAATGAATTCCAATCAGAATGCAAAACACTTGAGAATTGGTGAGAACTAATTTTCTAAGTGACTTACTTGTCCCCAATGTTCTTTTTATTTTCTTACAGCAGAGGTTCTGTTGCCACATTAAAGTACAGATCAGCTGTAGCCAAACAGCAGTGTTTTGTATGGGAGTGGATTCACTTCCTTTTATTTTTGCCTGCTTTTTGGTCTTCTGTTATGAAAATTAGTTTTCCCACTTCATGTACTTTCCAGTTCACTTACTGCATTGCTAAAATATTGTTGCTAATTTGTTTGGTTCTTTTTTTCATCCCCCAATCTTCCCCTCCTCTGTTATTTCATGTAAAAATCAATGGCCAAATCCTATTATTCCCATTATTCTGCACATTCAATTTCCTGTTTGCACTGCCATTTCCATGATACAAATTGTTGTTATTGCTAAATGAAAACAAGACATCTTTATCAGGTTGAACTGTCTAATAACAGTGTTTAGCAATTTGTTCTGCTTGCTCTCAAAGGGTTAAGGGCTGCAATATTGCTGTGGCCTCCTGTTCCATCAGATGGGAAGGGACATATTCTTTCTCTTCACCCCTTTAACATTAAAAAAAACAAACCAAAAAACCAAAAAACCACAACAACAACCAAAAAACCCCAAACAAGCAGACAAAAAAAAATCTCTTTCAAAAATATAAAATTTTGACTTGCTGCCATAAGTAATGGGCATCATCATGGACTTCCAACAGAAAGAGTTTTCAAGTATGGAACTTGTACAAATAACATCAGAGCACTCACCAATATTGACCGCCACATGTCAAGATGTTATTTCACCTGACTCTGGGATGCTCTTTAGGTATATAGAGGGCATTTTAAAGAAAATCCAGTTACACTTTGGAGACTGTTTTAAACCATTGGCATTGAATCCATAATTCCTGTGGAGTATAGCTTTGGCGTGACAAAAACGTTCTAACACAGATTGATCCCTGGGTAGGGAGAGAGAGATTTTTCTGAAGTGAATCCCAACCTAATTCTCAAGGGAGAAAAACATACGGATTGTAAAATACAGAGGGAAAAACCCCAACAATCTAACAAACAGATTGAACATTCCTAAATGACTGCAGAAAAATTTAAGTACTGGTAACAGTATAATGTAGTTTCACAGTCTACAGCAATAGTAATATTTAAGTTCATCTTCATAGTTCACTGGTTCTTGTATGAACAGTGCAAGTCCATTTCTTAGAACTGAGATGAAGTCTTTGATGAGGGTTGAGGGTCTTCATAAATACTTGAATTTGACAGATTTTTTCAACATGTATGTAACATGGGCTTAGAGAAATGAGTGGATTTAGAGCTATACACACTACCTGTGTACTAGTTGCTATTAATTTAATTTATTTTAATCTAAATGAGAGGCTGATGAAGCACAGTGGCCTGGTGGCTACCCTCAAATTGTATTTCAGAAGTGCCTTCTCCTGGTTTGCCTCGTGTTCATCATAACTCATTTTCCCATGAAAAATGTTCTTGACTTTCCAAGAAAAAAGTGGTGAAAGAATTAATAAGATGTCAGCAAAGCCTTTTGAGATTTAAAAGATTTGTTTTAAGTATTCTTTTGAGTCTGAGGATAAGAAACTTCCATTTCCCCCAGCTCAAAAGATTCATATTAAGAATAATAACAGCCACAAAAATAATTTCCTTCCCCAGCACTCTGCTGAGGACAACCTCTTGATAAAATTTCTCAGAAAAATATTTTATCAAGAGAAATTTTACTTCCACACTTGGAATTCAGTTTTACACATCTATTTGTAGTTGTTGACAACAGGTGTCTATGACATAGCATGTCTGAGAGAATGAGTAGATTAGCTCTCTTTTTCGGCTACTGGAAATGTATAAAAACAGTATTCCTGTATATTTTTAATTACTAACTTTGTTAATGTAACTGCAGTATGATATCTGCTGTTTTTCATAGCAGAGCAAAGCTTTCAACTTTGTGGCTGGACTCCATTTTTCCCCCCTTTAGCTTTATCTTCTGGTATCATTAAAAGGTTCCTGCAAAAAGAAAGGTCTTGATCTGAACGTGAAGCATGTCTGGGGTTTGGATTCATTGTGACATCTCTGGCAATGACAGCACCACAGCTGGGGACCTTCAGACAATTTCAGAAGGAATGAAGTATTCTTGCTGTTCTTGTAGCATCTCAGGCAGCAGGGAAAAAAAAAAGCAATTATTTTAATAAGCTTTATACTCCTGGTAACAAAGGTGAGGAACCATCAGTGGAGGATGTGGTCAAGCTGTCACATGGTTCAGCATCACTGCTCACCGTAGCGCTGCCTTATTGTATTTGCAGGGAATGCTCTGACGAAGGCAGCAATGATGACTCTGACTCCATGTTCTCAGAAGGGTAATTTATTATTTTATGATACTATATTATATCAAAGAATACTATACTAAACTATACTAAAGAATACAGAAAGGATACTTACAGAAGGCTAAAAAGATAATAATGAAAACTCGTGACTCTTTCCAGAGTCCCAACACAGCTTGGCCCCAGTTGGCCAATGAGTGAAAACAACCCACAGCAGAAACCAATGAAACAATCACCTGTGGGTAAACAATCTCCAAACACATTCCACATGAGCAAAACCCATGAGAAGCAAATGAGATAATTATTGTTTTCCTTTTTCTATGAGGCTTCTCAGCTTCCCAGGAGAAAAATCCTGTGTGAAGGGATTTTTTCAGAAAATGTGAATGCCACACTACTTTAATTTTCTCTGACTTAATGTGGCCAGGAGAAAAAACCCAAAACCCCACAACTGCAAAATCACATGTAAAGCGTTGAAAATATCCTGGCAAAAGCCAATGTTTCCCACACTCACCCAGACTTGTTGCATCTGATCTTTTTAAGCCAGGTTTAATATCCATGGGACTCTGCAGTTTTGAGGGTTTAAAGCTGCTGCCTGATAGATTGCTTCTGGAACAGCTTCCTAAGTAAATAATTTTATGGTCACTGCACACTGCTGGTAGTCTATCATCAGCTGCACCTACAGTCAGCTGTTCATAGTTTACTAACAATATACTCAATATATCTTGATGATATTGAGTGTATTAAAGCCACCTACCTGGAGAACCATAGCCTAATATGACAAGTCTGTGGAGAAAAATCCAGGGTTCATGCTAGATAAAGGGTGCATGCAAGTATTGAGGATTATTCTAGCAAATAATCATTGCCAAACAAGAAACTAGTTCCAGTGCTGAAAAGGTCACTGGCAAATGAAATGTTCTTTAAAAGATTATGCAATTCTTCATATGGGTTTTAATACCAATTTACTGAGCACTGCCTGCAGGTTCACAGAGCTTTAGATCAGATTTTCAAGTTAGTAATGGATAGAGATCTATGTCACTTCTGCAGCCAGAAACTGCTTGAAGTGGAAAGGGGGAAAGCAACATGAAATGACTACAGTGGGCATTTATCTTCACAGAACCAGTGCTGTCAGCAGAGCCCATCAGAAAGCATTACATTGGGATTGTCCTCAGCATACAACACCATCAATACAGACCTGACCTTTCCCGGGCCTTGGATGGTTTTGGTGCTCTGAGGGATGCAGGTAAATAAACAGATGCCCTCAAAAGATGGTAAATGGCTGCCCTCTCTCTCTTCTGAGAGAGGTAAAAAAGAGCTTTCCCATTAACATTTCATCTCCTATCACTTGGTAAAGGGTAGAAGAGCAAAGATAGCACATCTTACTTAATTAAGAGTCCAATCTACCAGCAAAAAACTTGCTCAATCCAGAAGTGCAGAATTCAACCTTTGGATTAAGTTGCATGTAATACATAGGAAACTACACTGTACCTCAATTTAGAAGAGATGGTTGCATTTTAAAACAATATATATGTTAAAAATAAAAAAAATGTTCTTGGGTTTTAATTAAAAATATTTAAAAGGTCATTTACAGAACTTCTTGCAGAGTCTGTAAATGAAACTTTAGAATTTAAATGAGAAGCTTTTTATTCCCTGTTGTAAATAACAATATCCTTGTAGGCTATAAACTTGCTTTTTCAGGGTATGGTTTGAGCCTCAAGCTCTTCATCTATGCAGGTCAATCATATATTAGATTCTTTATATCTTTATTTAATAATTAATTAAAGGGGCCTCAAAACCCTCTCCTGTTTACAGTCCTTCTCTTAAAACATTTTATTATTGCTGAAACAGATTCTCCAGCACTAAACATCAGTTTTATTATATGTATATAATCCATAGTTTTCGTTCCCTACTGTGTTCTCTCCATTCACACCCAGCTGGCTTTTTCCTAGTTAGTGTCATGGATTTGCATACTCTAGTCTCAAATTTCATTGGGTTTCTTTGCTACCTTCTGTTATTTCCATATTGCAAGATGCTTGAATTCACTTGATGAACATTTTTTTTAAAAGAATAAAAATCTGCCTCTCACTCTTTCCTTAGAAATGCAAGTCTAGGCATTTAACATTTTGGCAATGTATCCTTCCATTAATAAATTCCCTCTAATACCTGGCAAAGGCTTTACACTCTTTCTCCTTGACCTATTGCTACTGATGTGCTTCAAAAATATCTAATTAGGTATTTAAGATGTATTAATATCTTCTTTTTGTCCTTCCTCCTGTGAAAGACAACTGCTCACTTTGAAAATTTAAAAAGGTTTATTAAACCTTAACAAAAATACAACAAAGGACTACATAAGGAACAATTCACGGCACTGGGAACTGCTTTCATGGATACCACATGGCCTGTCAGGACCCAGGACATCCTTCTGACTGCTCTGGAGGGCTCGAGCCCATTCCAGGGGGCTCAGAGGCCTTGGCATGAAGTCAAAGACACCTGTGGCTTTGATTTTGACCCATGGAAAAAATTACCAACTTTATATGAAGATTTACAAGCCATGAGAGTTTAAATAGAATGATAGTTAATTTATCACAGGATGAAAAGTAGAATTTTAGGTTTTTAGAATGGGGGTTCAGAAGCCAAGATGGAGGGATTTGGGTGTGCCTTGTCCTTCCTCTTTCTTCTTCTTAGCCTCCATCTTCTGTATGATGGTGGCACTTTTGGATTGGTTTAGAGTAGAAACACAATGTCTAACATAGGTGATAGGTATTGGAAAGTAATTGTAAATAATGCACATGTAGTTTTTAGTATAAAAAGATAACACCACCTCTGGGGCGGTCAGAGTGCCTCGGACTGACCTGCCAGACAGACCTCTGCAGGTCAGAAAAAGAATGTTATAGATAACAGAGGATAAACAACCTTGAAAACCACAGCCGAGGAATCCTGACTCCTTCTTCGATCTCGGGGCTTGGAAAAAGAGACTTTCCAACACCTTGGGGTCAGCTTGACCACAGAAACCCCGAGAATGGCCAGTTCATCTTCAAGATGGATGCTCAGTCTTTTATACCCCTGGGTCTCGGGGTCTCTCACTGGTCAGAGTGACCCCAAGATGTGTTACAAAGTCTCTTTTCCCAGCCTGACACTTGAAGAATGAGTCAGAGCTCTTCATTTCTCCGTCTCAAGGTTGTTCATTGTATCTTATCTGTAAAATTCTTTCTCCTGTCCAGCCGAGGCCTGATCCGCAAGTCAGTCCAAGGCACTCTGCCTGCCCCGGGGCAGTGTTATCTTTTTATACTAAAAACTACACATAAAATGTTTACAATTACTTTCCAATACCTATCACCTATGTTAGACAGTGAGCTTCTACTCTAAACCAATCTAAAAGTTCCAGCATCACAGCAGAAGATGGAGGCCAAGAAGAAGAAGGGGAAAGACTGGACATGCCCAGATTCCTCCATCTTGCCCCCTGAACCCCCATTCTAAAAACTTCAAAAATCTATTTTTTCACCTTGTGATAAATTCATTATCATTCTACTTAAACTTTCGTGGCTTGTAATTCTTCATATAAGGTTGGTTGTTTTTTTCCAAGGGCTAAATCAAAGGTACAGGGGTCTTGAGCTCTGTGCCAAGGTCTGTGAGCCCCCTGGGCAGGGGCTCGAGTCCTCCAGGGCAGCCAGAGGAAATTCCTGGGTTCTGACACCTGGGGGTTGCATCAGCCAGCCCTGGCCCCTCCCAAAGTCTGTCAGTCAGCTCTTCTTTGCCATTTATCAGTGGAAACTGCTTTCTGTAACTGGATTGGAGGTCAGGTGTTGCCATGCTGCCCCCCTAAGCACCAAGCTTTTCCATTCCCCACTGCCCCATGCCAGGGACACCTGTGCAGCTTCTTTGTACCTGTCCTAGACAGCCCAGGCTGTCTGATGGCAACAGTACAGGGGGGAAAGGGAACTGTGGGGAGAACAGAGGGCATAACTGTACATCACTAAAGCTTTTCTTAATATTCACACAATAGTTATCCCTTAATTGTGAGAGCCAATCATCTCATTATCCATCTATAACACTTCTAAGCTCTTTTTGCAGTTGTTCCCTGGCCACACCTCACTTTCCTTCCTCCCCAGGATTTGTGCTGCAGCGATCAGGGCTGCACAGTCTGGCACAGTGGCTACACAGGGGAGTCAGCACAGGCTGAAATATGAATATTTCTTCAGTGCTGAGAATTTCCCCTGCACAACAGGCATTGGAGCCTGCTTTAGTTTTGAATTTGCGGGCTATATTTAAGAACAGACCTGATTTACAAAATTTCTGAAAGCCTGCTTTTCTACCATGGGCTTCAGAGTCACTCCTGGCACAGCTGCAAAGCCGTCACTGGGACAGGGGATGGGGATGTCCAGATAACAAATATGGAAATGTTGCTTTTGGAGCCATGCATCCCACCAGTGCCTGCTGGCTTTCTGATCCTCCAAGGAGCCATGTGACCACAGACTTCGAAATCCTAATTTTGCATTTCCAGTCCCTAACTCTAGGCCTGCAGGTAAAACTTGCAGAATGCCAGATGGCTGGGGATCCTCATTGCAGTCCATATTCTCTCCTTTTTGCCTGGTGATTGCTGGACCAGAACACACTGATCTTTCTTTCTCCTTCTATTGATCGCAGTGCTTCTTGTTTGTTTGATGAGGAGGTGAAAATTACTGAAAAAAATCAGTACTGAATGGTCTTACAATGCTACAAATGCTGCCTTAAAGGTCCCTTCAGAGACAAAACTGAGCCTTGATTCCTTTCTTATCAGTCTCTACTAGCTAGTAAATTGTGAGGTGTTTTCACACTATTTGTAAAGTAAAACCTGAATCAAAGTTCACATCTTTTATCATAAACTAGTTTTTATCATAAGGTAATTATTTATTAATCAATATTGACTTTTATTTTCTGGATTTGTTTTGAAAGATATCCAAATTTCTCTTTTGAATAATTTTCACTTTTCTTTTGCACAGCTGGTTGCACTGAAAATATTCCATTACCTAGAAAAACAAGTTTACTTTGGTGTAGTCCTCACAATTTTAGAATATAAGTGACTGTGAAACACTCATTAATTTCTTTGCATGAGAATTCTGAAGGCTGTGAACTATCACTTTATGTTCTTTCATGATAAGAAATTCGAGACCAAATTACTTCCTACAGAACTGGCAGAAGGGCCAAACAGAAGCTATTTTGTGAAAACTTTTGTGAGTGTTTATACAACCACTTGGAGATCAAGCTCTATGTTTTTTTTCTAATTTTAAGAACACTTCAGCATTAATTGTTTTTTGTTTTAAAAATTATTATTTGCTTCATTAGGATAACTCTAGAATGTAGTTAACAGTAATTCCATGCTTTCATAAAATGCTTCCAATTATCACAATAAAAAAATAAGCCCCAAACCTATCTCTGCTCTTTCTGTGGCACTTTGCTCTCATTGTACTACTCTTATGTTGTCTGCAAATTACAGAAATCCTGGAGCAAAACTTCTGGTATCCCTTTATCAAGATTAACATGGAAAAGTAGCTTAACATTATGGAAGATCCTGGGTACAATTTCTGTGCTGTGGTAGGGGTATCTTTCTATTTCTAGAAACTGTAGAAGGACTCTAGAAAAGCAGTTTAAAGAGTGAACATTTAACTCTGCATGGCTAAAATCTGGGAAGACAGAACCTTCCAAGGTGACAGCCTATGGAGTGTGGCTGCAGAATAGGTGCTGGTATTGAAAATGAGATTTTCCCAGTGCTGAAAGACAACCTTAGAGATAGACATGCCACTGAAATCTTAGACAAATATCTCAAAAAAATTCTCAAAAATAGTCAAAAAGTTCTCCTGCTCTTTGTGTTTGGATATGCCCAGAAATTAGTTATTTAAGCATTTTGAGTGCTGTGTAAGGAATCTTGCCTTTGTGAGGTATTTTCAGTTAGATTGAGCTCCTTTTACCCTATTTTTGCATCTTTTTTCCTCTTGCTTCCACTATTTATGACCACTGCACAAATTCCATACGATGCTTCAAGAAAATTATGTGAAATATATTACAGAGGGCTAGAAAGGAGGAAGGGACAGTAATGGAAAGTGACAGTGAAAGAAGTCAAGTACCTATGGGAAATACATGAGAATAATTTGAAATAATATTGGACATTTATTGGTTCTTAAAGTACCCAGGCAGTGAAGGTAAGTGAAGGTAAGACTTGGGGGGGTTGAGAAGACATGCAGCTCACTTCTGAAAACACAGCTTGTCACCACATTCCTCACAGAACAGGTGAGAGCCTGTTACACACAGGAAAACACATTCCCACCCAAGGAATTTGAGCACCGCTGTTTTCCTCCCCTGCCTTCTCCCTTTTCAGTCACTTTTGTACCCACCTCAGTTGCCATTAATATATTGTGAGTCACATTTCATTCCAGATATAGACTCCTGAGCAATGGATGTGAGATCCTGAAATACTGAGATGACAAACACTCGCTAATGCAGCCTAGATTAGATATTTAATCTTAAAATGTTGTTTTTCTCTGTGTCATATGTGAACTGCAGTAGAACAGGACAGAGTTGTGTTTTTATAATGTATTTTTTTAATTTCATTTCTCAGTGCTTTTTCTGAATATTGGCTTCCTGCTGGGTTTTTCAATATTTTTCTAAACATAACTTTTGACCTTTACAGCAGTTCTGGACTCACGGCTTTCACATCATATCAAGTCCCTCTCTATCCTCTAGGCAAAAATGCACTCTGTAATATTTGCCTATTGTCCTGCCACAAAGAGCCTTGGTCATAAGACTCTCAAAGGTGTTGGTCTGCAGTGACCCCTTGACAATTTGTTTTTGGCAATCACTAGGGTATATTTCTCTTTAAGTAGTTTTTACTAAAAATCTTCAGCAAGTAGCTCACCTAAAGTCCTGGAGGCACCTACTGACCTGCCATCACCCACCTTTCCTTGCAGTCTTTACAGTTTAGCTTTCTATAGACTCACTCCTCCTCCTGATTTCCCTTTCATTCTCTCTTTCCCTTGACATAATTACTTGTCAAGATTTTTCTCTCTCTCATATAAATATTTTCTCTCCTGCCCCATTTAACTTGTGCTGGAATCCAACCCTGGATCATCCCCATTGCCTTTTCCCTCGGTCTTCTTTCTGGACTTAGGACACTCATGGAATAAATGCCACAAAACATTCACTAAACCTTTTCCATCTTTCTACTCCAGTTAACAATTCTCTTCACATTTAGTGGATTTTCTCACCCTAACCATCAATCACTTGTCACTGTCTTTGAGGATCCCCCCACCGCAGCCACCATTTTACTGATTCCATAAATAATCCTCTCAGCCTCCCAAGAGGAACCTGATCAAAGGGGGGCTTTTGCATTGCTTTTGTCTTCCTATTCTAAAACTATTACATTTTTAAAGACATGAAGGTGTCCCTTGAAAGGCAGTACTGCAATTTAGGAGGACAACACGGTAGCCATGTAGAGAGAGAGAGAAATTTCAGAAAAACTAGAATTTCAAATCTTGACATTAAAAATAAAATTAAAACTTAAAAAAGTACAGTACATTTTATATAACCAGTAGCAGATGCTACTTGACTGCCTTTTACCCAACTCCTCTAATTGTTCCAATGACCTCCCTGTGTAGCTTGTCCTCCTTGCACTCTTTTTATCTTCCCTTTTTCCTGCTTTCACTCCTGAGAAGAGCTTCCTGGCATGTTTTACTTCACAAATACATCTTTGTCTTTTACCTCTGAGACATCCCTTTTCTACACCATTACAGATGCAAGTGATCTATTTCTTGGGTTTGCAATCTAGGCTTAATCTTTAATTTAGAGTGCTTTTTAACACTGACATGTAAGAACTATTTTTAAATGTGACGGGTTCTTTTTCAGTGGTGGTGGTGGTGGGAGCTTGCAGAGCACTGCAAAGACAGAGTTTCATTGTCCCTTTAAGTCCTTTAAGCTTTGCCATCTCACAATTCAGTTGCTGTGGCATCATGTTGTCTGTTCCTGTCAGAGGCACTTTTGTGCTGCCAGTGTGCATGTGGCAGGCTGCTGCTAAGGTCATTTTCCCAGTCCATCACTTTGACTTTCACACTCCGCAATTGCTCTCACCTTCTGGGTTGTACCAAAGAGAGTCCTTTTTTTTTTTTTTAATTTTCCAAGCTCTTCAGGTCTTATTGCAGTATCAAGTTGACATTTCCCTCCTGCAGGTGTCTGTGAGGCCAACTTTCGTCACACCCATGTTAAATTCTGAACTTCATGCATTCAGGCATCCAGTGACAGCTTCGCCTATCTTTTATTTCTCACAGCCTTCCCTAGAAGTCTGGTCATTCCTTTTAAAACCACTGCTTAACAACCATTCCTCTTTGATGAGGTGCTCACAAAAGCAGGGACTGCTGGGATTTGGGTATATTCTGAGATCAGAAGCCAAGCACGCCCACAAATGTTGCTTCATTATTTTCCTTTACTCCTCTCATCTGTTTCTGTCCATCTGTTTTGTCATAAAGTTTAATTCTAATCTCTCTGAACAGAAAACAGATTTATATGTTCACAGCATCAAACCTACAGCATTTGACACACCAGGATCCTAAACTGTGACTAAAATTCAAAGATGAAGGCCGTAGGATAATGTAAACAAATAAAAGTAGATGTAATTATTAGAATAATTCTACCAACATGTTATTGATATAATCATTTCATGATCATTTAATGATCTTTATTTTTAAATTATTTATGTAATTTTCACAGTAGTTTAGAAATATTGGTGTTGGGGGTTTTGTCACAACAAACTAATCAAGATTAATTTCTGTTCGTGAATCCTGGCACAATTTTGCCATCAACTGTTCATGAACATCTTCTCTGAAACAGTCTGTAATATTGTGACACAACAAGTGTTAAAAGGGCACATTAACATTCCTGCCGATAATGAAAAGAGGGAGTTAATCCATATGTTGATATTCTGTCAATCAAAAGCAAACTGAAAAATAAATCTGTATTTAAGCAAAAAATAAAGGGAACATTCATTAGTTTATTTTTTTATTTGTTGGTTTGGCTGTTGTCCTCATCCATGGCTTTCTGTACCTAGTTTGCATAAAAATAAATACCATAGCTCATTGTAGACATGTTGTGGTCTACATTTTAGGAAGATAAATTAAATTAAATGAAAGCTCTTTTTCTTGTTGTATGGTCTAATATTAGGAAGCAGAAAGAACAACAGGAAACTTTTCTCAAAGCCTTTTGTGGAGATCCATACACCTGCTATATCATTTTTATACACAGGCACTTTCTCAGCTCAAATGTCAGGGGCAGAGGTGTGATAGGGGCCCTGACTACAATGCAAAATCAGCAGAGCAGAATTTTTAAAACTAAACTGTCCTACTGGCTATATAAAATTTACTATATTTTTTAAATTTTTAATTTTATTTGTAATGCCAGGATTTGAAATTCTAGCTTTTCTGAAACTTCTCTCTCTCTCTACATGGCTACCATGTCCTCCTAAATTGCAGTACTGCCTTTCAAGGGACACCATTATGTCTTCAAAAGATTTGCTGAATTGAGAACACAGCTTTATTCATGACAAGTTAAGATAATCTTTCCTCTGTGTGCCCTGGCTAACAAGGTATTTTGATAAAATATTCTCCTCATGCATAGCATCAGAGCCCCTAATATCCCTAACCTCTAAAACAGTTTCTAGAGCAGCTAATGAAAGCCTGCATGTCATTTGTGCCTTTGAAAATGTCCCCTGAAGCCCAGTGACACAGTGGAGTGCTGTTCTGATACTGAGTGCTTAGAAGAACAGTCAGTTAATGGTTTGACATTTTCTAATCTGGATGCCTGAGATAAGTCAAAAAGAGAACCCAGTGAGCTCACTATACTGGAAAATATCAAATAATTTTGTCTTTTATCCAACCAGGTGTTGTATAGAGTTGGATTTGGCACTGCATTACTTGGGCAACTTTGGGAAGTGCTGTCTGTTTCCCTGAATTTGTATATGTATATATGAGGTTCTAACCAGTGAATGTCTCTGCTAACTTCACTGTGCTAACTCAATCCCAGTGTTTGAGCATCCGTACTTCCTAATGGTCAGAAAAACAGGGTACAGCCATTGCCTTGAAAAAACCCTGATGAAATTAGCCTGACCACCTCTGGCTTGCATTAAAAAATACTCTAATTTATATAAAAATCATATCTATCTTTCTGCATGAATTCTTTGCAGGCCTCCTTGGACCTAAGAATTCCTAGGGAGAAACTATGAGTTGTTCTTGATGTAAAGAACAAAGTGCTGCAGTTGTCCTTCCCGTTCAGCCTGTGGCTCTGTCTGCACTGAGGGCCAGAGGAAGCTGTAACAAATCCTAACCTGGGAAGTGACAGACAGCTTTGATTGTCTGCAAAGTTTCACCTTAGCCCCCTCAGACACTGGCAGGAGTTCTTGATGACTTTCAGTGTGTCAGGCAGAAGCAAGAGCAATCCTGAGCCCAGTTCAGCAGCAAATTTCACTCTGACCGCAGTGAGGACAGGTTTTCTCTCTGGGACCTCCCTCTCAGATATCACCTTACAAATCTGCTCTATCTGCTTCCTTTTGAGAAAAGAGGCCAATCATCTCCTCAGGGATCAGCAGTAGCAGAGAAGACCTCTAAGGTTAACTCAGTAATTTTATGGAACAGTTTCTAATTTACCTCTTTCTGCTGGACTCCTGGTATGAGGGCAAACAAGATCCATGCCACTTGTTAGGTGGAAGGCAAGAACTTGTTTGTGCTGTGGCTGTTATTACAGGTAGTTTTTGACTGATATAAACAAGAATGCAATGTATAACAGATGAAAAGTAACAAACAATACAGCCCTCTAATGGAAAAAGTGAATGTTAACGTTTCAAAGAATAAATAACAATTGCATGAAAGAAATTTTTAACTAAATCACAAAACCAGTACTGCCCATAATCCTTTCTCTGGTACTATGGAGATCAACTGGACTAAAGTAAGGAAAATGTTAAATGCAAAGAGCAGGTGATGATGAATCCCAAAGCACAGCAAAAACATGTATCCCTGACCTTGAAAGACAGCAGAACTGAAAGGGACAGGAGAAACAGGAAGGATGCAATGCTTGCTCTGTGACTGTTTCCATAACCACAGAGCTCACAAACTTGCAAACTTGTGCTTTGGGAGTTCCTTTGCCTGGTTTCAAAAATCAGTCACTCCACTGGGGACATTCATCTTTCCTAAGCTGAACCAGGATGTGACTTCGACCTGAATCCTACTTTTGAGTGCTAAGGAATGAGCCTAAAGCTGCTTTTGTCACTGGCTGTACTTATGGCAATGCCCTACAGTTTCCAAGGCAGCGATCCTGTGGTGCAATTAAAGCAGCAACTGAAACAAATGGATTTTATTCTCTTCATAAATGCAAGAAAACACAGCTGAGTTCGATTAATTAAAACAGAAGATGGTCACAGGTGCTGCACTGGGAGAGGTTCCTGGCTCTGTTTTTTATCCAGATTTCTGAGCTGCTTCTTTCTAACGCATGCTCAATTTTTCCATTTGAATAGTCCAAGGGGGAACAGAAGATGTGTGAGGAACTGGCTGAAGATATTTACTAATGAAGTTGTTTGTGTTGAATTATTTCTGTTGCTATGTGGGGGGAAGCCCTCAGGTTTAGGGATATATTTCTCCCTGCAAAGTTTTCTGCTTGTTTTCTATTTTATGCTTTTTGCAATGGACTATCCCTAAATGAAGGACTGCAATCAGGAATGAAGTCCTGGCTTGCTAACAATCAAAGTTGAGAGCCTCATCACTATCTCAAAAACTTTGTTCTGTTCTCATGCCCCTATAGCAGTCTCTACAAGTCTGGAAACACAGAATATTTCCCCTCTTTCCTCATATTAATGAATGAGGAGTTTAATGTGATTTCTGTTTAAATCCAGATCTTCTACCAGAAAGCTTACAGCTATGTTGGAGCTGGCCAACACAGACTCAGTTTATCATATAAAGATTCCTAAAAACCCCCTTTTCTCTTCTTCTGGCTGCTATGGCATTCACATCTTACATCATAAAAGGAAGGCCTTCTTCTCCCTTGTCTTTGTAGAAGAGAGTACTGACCCCCCACTGACATAACTGGGTGCTAATAAAAAGAAGAATAATCCATGACTGATAAATCCATGAATAAAAGGCTTAAACTCTGCTCTTACAGCAATCCGTAAGTAGAGACGTGTCCACTTTGGACACTCTTTTAATACATTCCTGCTTTCAGCTGAAGGCATAATTTACTTTCTGTATGATATGAAGTGTTCAAGGCTGATGTATCTTTCAGAATGTTTGTTTAGGCTGCTCTTTGCATTGAAGCATTTGGTGAACTCTGACTATTCTGGATGCTGTTACAATTTGAACTGCACATAGAATCTCATAAGCATTACAGAAGCTCTTTATTTAAACCATGACTTAACAAGACCTATAGGTTTCCATAAGAGACAATAGTTTTTGACTGATTTGCACCCTTTCTAAAATGGGAAGAGTCAGCAAATACTGATATCAGTTTAATTTGAAGTAACTCCAGGAATAAATCCATTAAAAGTGCATCAATGGCAATTCAGTGCATTTTTCAGCTACTCTGAGTTTGGAATAGAAGACAGGTTTCTGCAAACCACTTAATATTATTTTTTTTTTTTATGTTGTAACTCAAAAGAAGTCCAGGCCAAATATGTCATATTTATTCAAGTGAGTGATACAAACAGCGACACAGTAGACATGGAATTTGTCAACTTTGCCACAGTATGTCCCATACCATACATGCATATGGTGACAGGACAAGGGGGAATGGCTTCAAACTGACAGAGAGTAGTTTTTTTGTGAGAAATTCTTTACTGCAAGGGTGGTGAAGCACTGAAACAAGTTGTCCAGAGCAGCTGTGGATGCCCCATCCCTGGAAGTGTCCAAGGCCAGGTTGGATGAGGCTCTGAGCAGCCTGGTCTGGTGGAAGGTGTCCCTGCCCATGGCAGAGGGTTGATCTTAAAGTTTCCTTCCAACCAAAACAATTCTATGGTTCTGTGATTCCATATCTTACACTCTTGCTGTTTCCTTTGCTGCAGAGCAAGATGTTGGAAAGTATGAGAGTTTACATGAAATGAAAATAATTTTTCATTTTTCATTCATCATTTTTATGAAAATAATTCCTTAACTGTTTACCTTTGAACTGCCAGATGGAATGTGACAAAATACCTAAGGAAATAGTAATATAAGAGATTTAAATTATATGTTCAGGTCCTACCACTGACAGTCTGAGTAAATGTCTTTCTTAGCTTAGTAGGATAAAACTGATTAGTCCTAATTGAGTTTCCAGCAGATACAGTCTCTTTAATTGATCTCCTGTGTAACAAGGTATTTGTCTGAATGAAATTATCTCCTGTGTGTGCAAACATGCTTAATAGGAGCAACTGTGCTCACTCAAATTCTTAATGGTTTGAAATTCAGATGGTTTGAAATTTTTAATGGTTTAAAATTCAGATGGAATTCCGACACCAATGGAACTTTGTGGCAGTCCTTCTACAAGCATGTGAGGACAGGTGGGTACTACTAGATCTGAACCAAAGATTTCTCACATTCAGCAAAATAATGGATGCTACAAGAGAAAAAAAAAACTCCTCCATCTAAGGAAGACAACCAAGACCCTAAAATAGTACCTGCAAAAGGGTTCACTAGAATTAATACACACAAGCAGAGGGCAAATCCCAAACCAGCCCTTTGCTATTTATCACTTTAGGCTTCCCTGTCATCAGGATGTCACAGACTCACTACTATGGACTCAGGTCCATGGGAATGAGCATTTTTCTCACCATCAGTACAGGTCTGTTGAATGAAAACGGAGTCTGATCCAAATCTAAGAGGGTGGAAAAGAAAAAGAAAGATGTTTAATTGAGCCTGAGGCATCTATCCTCACTCTGAGAGAAAAAACATGCCAGAGGAAAAGCAATAAGGAGAACCTGAGGAACTACAGGCTGGTGAATCTAACCTCAGTTTTAGGTAAGATTTTGGAGTAAATTCTTGTGTAAACTATTTGCAGGCACATGAAAGACAAGAAGTGATTGGGAGCAACCAGGATAGATTTAGCAATAGAAAGCACAGCTGATCAACTTGATTTGTTTTCCATGAGGAGATGACTTGATCCATGCACAAGCAGACACAGCAACAGATGTTGTTTACCCTGACTCCAGGAAGAGTGTCAGCATGGTATTCCATGATGATAAACTGAAGAACTATATTTTGGATAGATGGAGTATAAAGTGGAAAACTGCTGGATTTTTTTTTTCTGGCCTAAAAGGCTGATGGTCAGAGGTTTAAAGTGGCAGCTGGGTACCAGTGGCACCTCTTGGTGGTTGGCACTGATAAGATTTAAAATCTTCATTAATTGCTGGCAGTATAAAATACCCACCCAATGGGCTGCCAAACAAGAGCATACTGGGGGGGTGTTTGATATACTGGATTGTAGGGCTCCATTCTGAGAGACCTTCATAGCCTGGAGATGTGGGTCAACAGGACTGTTGATAATTTCAGCAAGGACAAATGAATGAAAGTCCTGCAATAACCACACACACTAGAGTAAACTGGACAGCTAAATAGAAACCATGAAAGAAAGCACTTGGGAGTTTTGGTGAACAACAAACTGAACATTAATCACCAGCGTGCTCCTGTGGTGCCAGAAACGGCAAACTGGGTTTTAGTACTGGGATCAGAGACAGCAGGTGAAGGAAGAGATTATCCCATTCCTCTTCCCACAGCACACCTTTTTGCAACACCTTATGCTGGTTAAAAGCTGCAGGGGTATTAAAAAAATGTGACCCAGATGAAAAAAAAAAAAGTGTTTTTACAATCTAATGACCCAATAGAAAAGGTACCTTTAATTTGAACATTTTCCTCCTTCATGAGATCTCTTTATTTTGGGGGATCTTTATGTTTTAAAGGGAGGAGGCTAGTTATGAGAGAGTCTAACAAACAAGGAAAAATGGGATTTTGTCACAGAACCTCAGAAAATAGGTCATAAGGCTTGTGTGTTCTGGAATTCAAGAAATTCAGGAAATTTGAAAAACCTTTGGTGCATCTGCTGTTTTGATGGGTGTCTGAGCAAGGAAACAAAAGCCTCATCTGATAGAAAAGGTTCTCAGCATGGATGTGAAAGGAGACATGAAAGGTCCCAAAATAAAGCCCAGTTTTATATACTTCATATTTTCCAATGCTATGAGGAAATGACACATTTCAAAGTTTGAATCTAAGAAAAGTAGCTGATCCATTACCGGCATCATGATCAGCTCCTGGATCTCTGGATTGCATTTACTGTTTAGGAAAGTGAGTGGCAAGGTTCATCAGTACTCCTACCGCGGTCAGAGTTCCTCTTGCAGTGGGTAACAATAGTATTTTTTCCAATATTATTTTCCCAGAATAGTGTCTCAATGGCTAATTTCAGGTATGCTTGCTCCCAAGCAAATTTTGCAGCTTTCTTTTGTCTGTCTGATATTTCACTCTCTAACTGGACTGCTAGTCTACATGGGGTGCATGTTGAAATGATTTTGGGTTTTTTTTGCCTCAGAACTGAAGGTCCACATTATGGTAATAATGTGGACCTTCAGTTCTGAGGCAAAAAAACTTTACTCTCAACTCTCTCTGCTCTGACTGTGCTGCATTTGCCAGAAGTGTTTTGGTATTAGACAAGGCACTCAATAGGACAAACAAAGGTTGTCCTAGCCTCATGTTATTTTAGACTTTCAAGCAAAGATTCTGCTCATTAATAGATCCCTACAGAGCTATGCAGAGCTTTATGGTCTTTGTGCACTAAGTCAATGCTTGCAGGTACCTCTCTCTTTGCATTGACTCTAGAGGAGGAATTAAAACTCATGTCTGATGAATTCCAATTTTACCAGAAGAAATATGGGTTAGATTATCAGAAAGAAAGAAAGCTGTAAAAAACATCTAGCAGAATAGATGGGCTGAACAGAAATTATTTTTATTAAGCCAGTAGCCTCCAAACAGTTCCATATATTATTCCTGCTCCCAATATGTTATTAAGATGATTCATCTGAAATGAAAATCATTGAAATTGATATTAGAAAAACCAGCAGCTCAGAATAATAACCAGCAGCTAAGCTACTGGGTTCTGAATAAGAATTTCTAATTCTCCTTAAGCTCTTCTCAAATTCCTCTTAATATGGCCAAAGACATCCACAAATTGGAAAAGCTTCAGCCTGCAGAATATGGCTTATGTGCCTTGTGTGGGGAAGAGCCAGCACAGCTTCACAGCTCCTCACAGCTCTCCCAGCAGAGTCTGAAGTGACCAAAACCTCAAAACCAGTGGCTTCTCAGACAATCTCATCTTTAATAGGTAAATCCAATATTATTCATCACCCTGCTCAAAGTGTTTATGGATCCTCTGGCAGCTGTATTGCTCAAAAAGCCCAGGGTTTTTGTTATAAAGTGGATTTCTAGTGGAACCACGTATAAGAAGAGCTGTAACCTTTAAAATGAGAAAAATTGTTTTCTCACATGCACAAAGAACAAACAGTGGTTTCTACAGACCACTGGGCTTGTGGGTGTCATGGTTGAGCAAAGCAGCACAGGATATTTTGCATTTTGGAGGTCTCTAACTAAGGGCCTTGCAGAGAGTTGTTTCAGTTCAACAACTGTGTGGCTCTATTGCCAAGAGAGCTATTGTTCTGCTATTGTTATACAATTTAATTTTTCAGACCAGATAAGGAATTATCTAGTAATGAACCCTGTTACACAGATGTGGTCATTTATATTATAAATGGTGACAATAATTTCTGTCTGTGAGGCACTTGTACATCATGCAAGGTATCGCAGTCTCACAGGATTAAACATGCTCTCTGTTCCAAATCACTGGCTAACATAATTTATGACATGGGGCTCCTTTTTGCTCTATTCAGCTCCTTCAAACCCCTTCATCTGTTCAGAAGACTTTGGCATGTTTTCTTCTGTGCTCTTCCCTCCTAGTTTTTCTGATCTTTCATTTTGCATCAATTATTTCAATATAGTGAAAAAGAGACGATGAGAACCAACTGGTGTGAACAAGACACCTAATGATTTTCATGGAACAGAGCAATTGTAGTTCAGGTCCTTTCTCTGTGGAAATGTTCTGTCATCAGATACCACCATGAACTGCCACCTACTGCCTGGTGTGTTTGTGCTTTGTTTTAAAGTGTTCATTGTGGAAAATGTAATTTTTCACTCAAGGCCTTGATCCTGCTGAGGGTTGTCTTGACAATGAGTTATCCAAAGTTCTCCACAAGGCAGGATGCTAAACCCCTGTGCCAACAAAAGGAAAATGAGGAGAGTTATCATTTGTACTCCCACTGTTTAAAAGGAAAACTCATGTGCTTCAAAGGTAAAGGCAAAATTGAATCAGAGGGGGAAGCACAACTCGCTCAGGTCAGCAATTTTAACCACATGTAACCAGTGTGAGATCTTGCACCTGCAGAGGCCTTGCAACAATAGCTCAGGGTGGGATTAACCACTGCATTTATCTCTGCTAAAAGCACATAAACAGAGTACAAACATGGTTTTAGCTGCAGGCCTCTCCCCTGAATTCCTCTGACAAGGGATGCAGCTCCCTGCAGCTCAAGGCTTAGCCCCAGTGTAGCCCAGGTATAAAATCTGGGGATAAATTTCAGAGCAAGGTTTCATTGTGAGAAAGGGCTCTAGGGAAGCCCATAGGGTCACACAAAGAACCTAATACTGTGAACTCACAGCAGCTTGAGGGTCTAAGAGGATAAACACCAGCATGGAGATCTGGTGTGTAAACCCATGAAAGAAACAACAGGGAGCCATAAGACAGTAAAATAACAATATCAAGGCTTGCCCTGCCCACTGCCTGACCTGCAAACCCTCAGGGGCTTCTTACTGGGAACTGAGAGCACATTAATTGTTTAGACTAAAAGTTTGGTAAGTGTAGCTGTTCCTTGCATGTGTCAGCTAGCAAATTAGTTTGGTTTTTCAAGTAATCTGTGAAGCACTTGAATAAATGCTAAAGGCTGCCTGAATAAAATGATCCATGGAGAGTTAAAACAGCAATATTGAAAAGAGCTTTGTCAATTTTACTTTGTTTTTCCATTTGGAAAATCACTATCAGCTTCTGTTTTCTATACTAAGCTCTGACTGATTAGATGGGAGTATAAACCAACAAAGAAAAATATAAATCAACACTATCAACTAAAATACTTCACTATAGTCATTTGTTTAGTTTTACTTCCTACACTATGTAAAAGAAACCCCTTAAATTGGCAACTCTTCTTCCACCACATTTGCAGCCTTTTATATTCCTGACATATTTGTTGTTCTTATCTGAACCCAAAACTCTTAAACTTGATATAGAGTTCATGGATAGGAATAAAAAGTCTAACATGGAAGTTTATATTTGATAGAGAAATAGGAGAAATATAAATGAGACGATACCTACAAAGGTGTTCATCCAACCAGTGGAGAGAAATATGTGAATTGATCTGTCTTTGAAACTAATTTATCTTTGAAAATCTGATGAAATTGTGGAAAAAATAAAATTATTTTCTGCACCATTTCTATATTACTTAACTCAAGAAATTGTGAGATAAACAAAGCCAAATCTTATTTAATCATTAGAAGCCCTTCAGAAAGATGGCAGCTAAGCTCTGTAGAACTTATTTAACATTGAGACTATTTTTATTATAAAAGTATTTATTTTATTTATCTTTTTTGTTTAGATAGAAGAATATGGCAGAGGTAGGTAGATAGAGGTGGGAGACAAGACATCTTATTTCAATGAATATTTAGAAAGTTCTCAGGCTGTATTGTGGAAGACAAGTGAAAATGCTTCCCCACAAAATGAATGTGCAGTGTGTAAAATGTAGAATATCCGGTGTCTTCAGCTTACTGTGATAGAATATAAGATGGAGTGGATGTATTTTAGGGTAAAATTATGCACTGTCTGCTCTGAGAGCAAGCAATGGGAATGGAAATATTGAAAAGTAATAATGCCTCTATTGAAAATTTGACGAGAATAAACCTGTCTACAGCTGTTTTGTTCTCAGGTCTTTATGTGGCCTGACATTTCTAGCCAGACTAGCAGGCAGCAGCTGCACCATGTTGGGAGCTACACTAACAAAGATTGCTCTTCTGTAGAGCTGAGCCATCAGGACAAACTTCTGAACATTTCTGGCATGAAACAGAGACTTTGGCTAGGATCCTTCTGCACCCTGGATGGAGAAGAAAGAAGCTGACACCTTGCAGGCTCCTTTCAAACAGGTTTGAAATACTCTGTGCCCTCCTCTGTTGGCCCTCACACTGTAAACAATACACCTACATCTTTGATTTTAACACCTCTGATACCCCAGGCATAGTTGGAACATCCCAAGCTCTGTTCCACACCTCACCTCAACACCTCTTCTTTTCTCTTTCATGCCCTCCCCATGCGCAGGAACCTTTACAATTCTGCCTTAGAGCTGTGGTGAAGGCGCTGCATGTGTGAGAGCTGGGCAGAAGGGCAAATGCATCTCCGTGCACTCTGTGATGGAAAGGTACCTGGCAGTTTAACTCTCCTGTGATTTCATTCAGCTCCCAGCAAAAGACACCCCATGGGGTGGATGTGGGGTCTGACAAAACCACTTTGATCATGCAATGGATAAAATATAGGTCCAGAAACAGGCAGAGACTTCATGGGAGAATCACCTTACTCAGAAGCCCATGACAGCATGGCTTTGACTGCCTCACCTGTCTGTGTAGGGTCTGACAAGATTTACAGGAGTCTCTTTATATTTGGCTGATGCCCAGCAGTAATTTCAGTGCATTTCCTCTGTTTCCAGTTAAGGTAACCCAACCTTACAGACAGAAGCCAAGAAAACCCTTAAATGATGCTTGTGAATACCCTCTGACTGCTACAATGTGCTTTTCAGTGCTAAAAAACCCACTCTGGTCCTGCAAAGACTGCCCTTCTACAGGACTCCAGTGCTTTTTTTTTTTTTAACCAAACATTTCTGAATTAGGAGCCTTCTAGAAGTGCATGGAGAAATGCATTTTTCTTCTGTTCCTAGGTTTGAGTCTTTCTATTCCTCCACAAAAATAACTGGTGAATTACATGAGCAAACTGTCCCTTGCATCCCAAGAAATCCAGTTCAGGCTGTCTCACAAAGATAAAGGTATCAACACAACAGCATTCACATATCACTTGCAAATAAGACACAATTATGTAATTTTGAGATTTGAAGTAAATCTGGAATAAGATAATAAGTTTGCTTCCCTTAGAAATGAATTTAAGGATTTTGTAGCAAGAACTGAATATGAAATTATAGCAGTTTTTCACTAGTATAATATTCTGCAACACTCTTTATTGTCAAATGAATATTTTGTACAAATTTCTCTGTCCAGACAGTGTGATATCCGGAGACTGTTTCAAGATTCTTTGTGGTCATATTTTTAAATAGATATGTTTATCTATTTAAACAAAGAAAACACTTTTTGAAAACAATATTCTCCAAGTATAAAATCAATGTTTTCCTTGATTGCATGTCTACCCAGAAGAAAAGTTCTAGTTCATTTACAGGCTATTAGATTCAAACCAGAAATGACTGGATGAAATTCAGCGAGTCAGATGAAGTGGAAGTCAGAACAGATAATGCTCATGTTTTAAAATATATTAAATATTGTAGAAAGGAAAAAAAACCTAGTAATCTAGATAGATATGTAGTACAATGTTTTGTTTTTGCTGAAGGGAAAGAGTGACAGCTCAAATCTAGAAATATACCTTTCCCTCAGAGATCTGCTTGGTTTATCAAACTAGCAGTACAATTCTACATATTTGCAAAGGCCAAGAACTGGAGCTGAATATTTGGGCACTGATTCATCAAGGTACCTAAGAATGAACTCAGTCTTAAAATTGCTCTAAACAAAGACAAAGTTCCTGGTGCTACTGCCTAGCTTTAGAAAGCAAATTTAGCACTAATGAAAAGGTGCCAGAATTAAACATATGAGAGCTGTCATCTCTTTCTGTGGAGCAAAAAAAAATTACATAAGAAGAAAAAAGCAAGCTTTTTTGGGCCTTTCTTGCCCACCCCATCCTCATCACCCCTACCCCCATGGGTTTTGAAATTGATTACATTCCTGATGCAGTGTTTGAGGTTCTCAGTGGCAATTTTAGTTCACACCAGCAATGGTGGTGCTGTATTGAACAAATTCTGACTAATAATGGAAAAGGCAGTTTGTTGTTCTAGCCAGTCCTCTTGACCAGCCTGTTGCCTGAAGAGTTCAGCATCCTTTTTTCCTCTTCTTGTCCCAGATTCATTGCTCGGACTTGTTTTCCAAGGTTCCCACATTAGCAACACCTCAGCACGATGTCTGCTGGGTTTTTCTCTCTCTCAGAACAAGTCAGGACACTTGTCTGACTGACAGGTTTAATTAGGAGTAGCTGGAGCATGATGCAATCAAATACACAAAGGTGACAAAGAGAAATGAGATCTGGGGTGGATTATTGGAGGCCTTTAGCACCCTCATGAGCTTCCAAAGGTGCTAGGCTGTGAAAAAAAGGGTTTTTTTGGTAGAAAATTTTCAGAAGAGTCATGGTTTCTTAGCCAGGGAACAGTTTTAATAAATAATAATTAGTAGCTTAACTGAGACCCCAACTTTTATTCTGCAACAATTCCCTGCCTTTGGCATTGATAAGCTTCTCATCAGTACCAAGTATCAACATGTCTCTAATGCAACACTGAAAACCAAAATTCTTCTGTGTGTTATGATCAGGGAAGGAACTTTGGTGGGGGTTGGTTTGGAATGTTTCTGGTTTTTTTTTCAGGGTGTGTTTTCCACAGTGTCCTACTACGCTGAATAAGAATTTTTCAGCTTCTGCAAGCTCTTATCTGAATTTGATAAAGACATGCACTGTCATGAGTTATCCTGCACCCACAAGACAGGAGAGGGAATCACCCCACACTTCCCACATGGGACACAGGGAGAATTACAGTCCCTACCCTGAAACACTGCAGAATTTCTACAGCCTCCTCAGAAAACAGGATTCAGGGGCAGCTGGAGATAGAAATGGGAGACACATGCAATTTTTCTCTCCCAGCTTTCTGTCTCTGACTGAGCCTGGAAGATGCACAGGGAAGAACATGGCATAAAAGCAAGGAGTGGGTAGTTCTTCCTGAATGTTGGCCTTGTTTGGAGATATGAGTAGTTACAGGATTTAGATGAATTTGTCTAATGTTTGAATGGGCTAATAATTTCTATACCAATGATGTTCTGGAGAAAAAGTTCCAAAATTGCCAAATCACCATTGAAAAAATACTTCCCTGTGAATAAGTTTTGAGATTG
Source organism: Camarhynchus parvulus (assembly GCF_901933205.1). NCBI lineage: Eukaryota > Metazoa > Chordata > Aves > Passeriformes > Thraupidae > Camarhynchus > Camarhynchus parvulus. Next base: position 12,065,210 of record NC_044586.1, read on the forward strand.
CCTTTTTACTATTATGACTAATTTTGTGTCAGCAACCAATTTTATTATCTAACTAATTTCCCTTTCTTTCTCATCATTATGATTATGAGGAATAGCACAAGCTCTACAAAGACTCTTGAGTGAAAATATCAATGGCAAGCCATTTATTTACATTTGCAATAGCCTTTCAAAACTTCAATAATTGAATTGAAATTCAATAATGCTATATTAACTAAGGCCCTTTTATTGCTTGCTTGTTTGCTACTACAAAGAATCTGACAGATCTGTGGTGCATGACAAAAATGTTGATTTTTCCCCAATGTTTTATACTTGTATATCAGAAACTATTCCTGTTTTATTATTATAAAGTCTGCCAGATTTCCTGCTGTGGAAATCAGATATACTGAGTTGTATTTTTGTGAAATCACTCTTAAAAACTGGCTTAACTTTCTCTGTTTTTTGATCAAAGCCTTACTGAATTCTTTAATAAACAATTTCAACATTATTATCAATTGTATAAGTTTTTTCTGAATATCTTTTTTGCCAATATTTCCTTTTCTAAAAGGTTCTCAAACTTTTACCTGAATGCAGGACTCTCTTTTAAACCTCTCCATATTGAAAACAGGGGTACAACCTCAAAATCTATTTTTTTTACTTTTTCCTCTTCCCTTTTACACCTGGATAATTTTCTGTTTTGGCTGACTCTCTGTTTTGCTCTCTGCTTTGATGTATGTTGAAAAATTCCTATTAAGTTTTTCTGCCTTCAGCAGGCTTCTTATCAAGGGCATTACTGATGTGCCTCCTTGCCATTCTGTGTGTCATGTGCTGCTTTCTGTTCTTTTTTTTTTTTTTTTTTTTTTTTACATTTCTTATTTGGAAAAAGAGGGAATGCAAATACTTATTTGTCATCTGAACCCACCATTGCCTGGCAGTAGGATGAAGGGAATACACTTCACTGGACTCTTGGAAAAAATCTCTTCATAGCAAAATAGGGAGGTTTTGGAGACAGTTCTTTGAAGAAAAAGGAGCTTTTGGGGACAACTGCTGCCCTGAAATGGTACAACTCCACTCACAGTGCTTCCACACACTGAGAAATAGAATTGTTTTTAAACTGTAGGTATAACCTTTGAGTACAGATTTTTATATACTGCACGAAATACGAGCTGCTGAGTGACATTTGCCTAAAATGTCACCTTCTAAACTCCTGAATTAGAACTGAATCCCTAAAGAAAGCACTCCATTAAACAGTCACACTGGTTACTAAATTTCCTAGGCATTTTTTGTGGGTGGATTTTTGCAGATTTTTTGGGCAAAGTATGAATTAGTCAAGCAGTGGTAGTCACTGAAACAACTTCACCTGGGCACAGCAGCAAGAGAAGGAACAGACCTACAAGCAGAGGGAAAGGTTTGTCTTGACTCTTCAGGCTTATCACAGCAGACACTGCAGGACTCCTGTCCAACATTCTCATGGTCTTTTCAGTTTATTTTTCATTGTTAAATCTTCCCCTTTTTAGTTTAATTTCTTTTACCTTTTGAATTTGTACTCATCCACAGTGCTGGACCAAGACCACAGACCCAAGCCAAGTGAGAAATCCTGTTGGCCACCTCCAGGGCTTGGTGAAATTCCACTTTGTTCAGCTTCCAACATCATGTAATCTGTATCTAATGAAACATCAGCATAGCACTTGGTATTGCTAAAACATTTGTAAGCACTTTACTCGATTTATAAAATATATTCAACCTTAGCTGTATGTGGAATTGATAGAAATTGAAGCACTTGACATTTTAAATCACTTGGTGTCAATCCTTTCATTGCACTGGGCTTTTTCCCCATTTCAAACCCAGAAAATAATTACATGCACTTTTTTTCTCCCAATTATACAAAACTCTTCAAATGTGTGTTCTCAGGAGTTCACCAGCTGCTATAAAGAAAATTAACCCTATCCCAGCCAAAGATACCCTGTACAATTCCCCCACCCCCCTCTTATTTTATGGCATTGGACAGCATGGGACCTGATATTAAGTGATCAAGAAGGTGCAATTAGGGTTACAGGGAGTTCACAAAGGTCACCAGATGTTCTCCTGATAACACAGCTGGGCTCTGACTCTTTCTAAAATATCTGACAAATCAATTTTCAAACAGTAAGCCCCACATTTAGGGAAATATCTGAAAAAGTTTTGCAAAGTGATCTGCAGGGGACCTGCTGACAGCTTCAGAGCCTTTGAAGAACAGTTGGACTCAGACCTCCCTCTGGCACATTTTCATTTTGTAGTCACAGAAGGTTCTTCCTACAGTTGAGCCTGTATGGGATGCAGCAAAATGGTTTTTCTGTTCTACATGGGCCAAATTATTTAATTTCAGCAAGGAGGTTGTCCGTAGCAGTACCCCACCTAGTGAAGTTGCAAAGCCTGTTACTAATTTAAAGCATTCTGGTTTCATCTCTTTTCTTTGCTGACTTACTTTTGTATAACATTGGCTCTTTTATTAATATATTCACATCAGCTTAGTTCTTGAACCTTCATCCAAACTCACAGTGGTAAATCCAGAATGAGTAGTGGGGTTCTGAACACAAAACTGCTGCTTTGGTACTGGCATGACAATGACATCATACACAGGTTAACCACTCTTGGCCCTTAGGGAGGGAAAATATAGAAAAAGGAAAAAAATACAACTGTAATAAAGAAAGGTACTTTCAGTAACCTTGTGCATAAGAAGAAGGACCAAGCTTGACCAATGTGATACAGCAACTGTAAAATTTTTAAGAAAATAGAAGAGAAATTAGATTTGCCTCTTTCTGGAGTAGAATTATGAAGAGCATAAACACAAGTGATGTTGTAAACTGAGGTGACTGCTAAATAACACAGGAATGTAAATTATTGTCCCAATAGAACAGAAACAAGCATACATTCAAACAGGTTTATTATTCAGAAAATAACTTTAGCATAAATTACAATGGCATTCATAAGAAAAAACCCACATACACACAAGAGGAGGCATGGGATAATTCCTTTTTTTATTTTCTCATATCCAGTGTATTAATTAAATTTGAACTAGTTTTAGACTCTTTCTAATAGGGAGATTTGGAGAGACATCTTGACAATTTATATTTGAAGTAAGTACAAATTTTTAGTTCTGAAAAGCAAAGATTTTCAGGACAAGAGTCCTGGATTTCTTCTTCAGGGTGCTTTGCATATATTGGGACTGTTTATTTTCTCTAGAAGACCTAATTCCTAAACTGCAAAGGCAAAGCAAATTATAAATATTCATCTTCTCCCTTATTCATATAAACTTTAGCTGAATCTCTGTTCAATTTCTTTTTTTTTTAATAAATCTTCCCAGAAAGGCCAAGGATCTCTTTTTCCAAGACACAGGTTCAGAGCTTTAAAACTGTGAGATGCAAGTACCGACAGAAGAAGAAACTGGTTAAAACTGGGTTTACTACTTGTCTCCTATAACATAGCATAAGTCAAACTTTCCAAAAAACAAGCAGAAAAGAATGCCTGGAGAAAGAAAACTGTGTTTACAAAATGAAATACGGGCTCTTGGCTTTCCCTCAAAGTGCTGCTAACACTCGCTGCTCTCACTCTTGCCATGCACAAATCCACACTCCACCTCCCACCTCCTGTAATCCGCCTGTAGCCCGGTGGCTGTCCTGGCAGCCAGCTCCCCCAGAGCTCTCTCAGCATTCTGCTCAGCCTCATGCTTCCCAGCACTGCAGGCAGTAGCCAGCACCACACCAGCTGAGCCCCCAAACACAGATTTACATGGCACAGGATGAGCTGGGGCTCCCAGACCCACTTGTGGCATGTGCTCTCCTGAGCCGCATGGTGCAAGTGCTCAGTGCCTCCCATCACTGAGCTGCATCTAGCCCTAGCTATCCAAATGCTTAATTGCTCCTTTGATTTACCCCTAAAGGAGACTACTTATCTTGTCCTTTGGCTTTTCTTAGCTCAGTAACTAGCAGCAAAGATGAATATATTCCAGTATAATACAATTGCAGGGAGGTATCATAGACAACTTTTAAAATATCATCTCTTTTTTCACAGAAAGTTAATTCAGATACACTGTCAAAATGCTTGCTTTACATCCAAGACTCCTAATAGCAACATCTTGGAACAAACTAAGGAATATGTCAGCAGCACAGTCAAGAGGAAAAACAGATTCACCACTGCTAATTTGGCATTAACTTCCAGCTTACTTTACTTGACAGCTTAAAGAGCCACCCAAAGCAGTTTTCAAGTTTTCTCTTTATCTTATCTTTATCTTTGTTTAATCTATGCATCTATCTATCTATCTATCTATCTATCTATCTATCTATCTATCTATCTATCTATCTATCTATCTATCTATCTATCTATCTATCTATCTACCTACCTACCTACCTACCTACCTACCTACCTACCTACCTACCTACCTACCTACCTATCTTTATATATTCACCTTCCTCTATCTATTTTTTGGTGCTACTGTGAATTAAGACTATCAGTGTTTCATAGAGTGAATTTGGGGATTGAGGCACTTTCGGATTCCTACAGGGTCATTTGCACATCACCAAAGTAGGAAATAGCCTAGTAATCCTCTGACACTAATTATACTTTGAAATCTCTCCAGTGACTGGTCCTGTCCTGCTGTCTTATGAACAATAAGGCTTGAAAAAACCCTTGGAAGGTAGATTTCCTTACAACTTTTAAATAATGATATGAAGTGGGCTGCAAAGAGATCAAGTTCCTTGCTCAGTGCTGTACTGTGAGTCAATGATAAACTCTGAAATGTACCCCAAATGACCCACAGCAGGTTCCTTTCCATTAACTGCCAGGCTGTATTTTCTCAGATATTGAATTATGAGATTCACAAATCTTCTCTTTTCCACTATGGAATACAAAGGATCAGTGATTGGAGGTAGGCAGACTTTTTTATTTTTGTTTTATGAAGCTGTATAATGTTTCACAATTAAGAAATTTCTTGATAGGAAACTTCTGGGTCTTACAGTTTTGCAAAGGTTTAGAGCATTATGGAGCATGGGCCAATTCTACTGTTTTAGCTCTTATTTTTGTGGAAAAAGAAACCAAAAAAACAACAAAAAAGAAAGAACACACACAAAAAAGAGAAATTTTTAGCTTGAGCTCATTTGTTTTGCCTCTACTTTAAAGATGTGGACTGGAAGATAAAAACTGAAATCTTCAGACATGTTCTTTTTCAAAGGTAGCAATTATGAACAAATTGGTTTGAGAAAGGCAGAGAGAATGGCCTTTCATTATAAGGATTTTAGAAGGAGAAACTTCTCCCCAGAAAAATACAAAGACAATTGTTTATTTCTTTCAGTCATTGTTAATAAAATGGAAGTACTGTTTTACAAAACTGTGGGAGAAGTACTGTCAGAAATCTCTCTTTAGTCGAGACGTCAATATAATGTATTCAATTTTTCATTCACATCTCATTCTTCTCTTCCATTAACATCAGCACTATTTTTAGACCCAGACTGCCATGGTGTGGTGTTTGTGTCTGGGACAGAGTTAATTTTCTTCACAGTAGTTAGTACAGGCTATGTTTTTGGTTTGTACTGGAAATACTGTTTATGCTGCAGAAGTTGGAAAGATGCTGCTCAGCTGGGCTTACTCAGGGTCAGGGCCTTTCCTGCCTCTCCCCCCACGGGGAGTGGGCTGGGGGTGCATGAGAAGCTGTGAGAAGGCACAGCCAGGACAGCTGATCCCCACTGACCCAAGGGATATCCCATACATTGTCATGTTCACCAGGCAAAGCTAGGGAAGGGGGAAGAGGGGGGATGTTGGGAGTGATGGAGTTTTACTTCCCAAGTCACCTTCACCTGGGATGGCACCCTGCTTTCCTGGGGATGGCTGACTTCCTGCCTGCCCATGGGAAATTAATTTCTTGTTTGGCTTTGCTTGTGTATGTGGCTTTTGCTTTACCTGTTACAGCGCCTTTTCATCTCAGTCCACGAGATATTTCACTTTTACTCTTCTGATTCTCTCTCCCATCCCACCAGGGCAAGTGAGTGAGAAGCAGTGGGGCAGGTAATTGCCAGGTGGGGTAAACCAATACACTCAGCAAGCACTTCTTGTGGGGGAAAGAGCTGCTGCAAAATGAGGTGCAAAGTCTAGAGTGGTCTCAGCAAAGAACTGCACACTCTAGTGCCATAATGGTGATGAATCCCTTTCCCCTCATTTTGATCAAGCAAAATAGTGGAAAATGACCTTAGCACTGAAGCTCTTCAGCCTCTTAAGTGTTTGTTTCATATCCTTTGATGATATTTGTCAATCAATTTCTGTTACACAATGTAACAAAGAGTAGGAACCTGGTTTTGCACGGCAAACTCAATCTGCCTTGCAGTTCCAGTGACTGCGACCTGGAATTCAGAAGCTCCTCATGTGCCTGCCATCTGGTATCTCTTGATATTTCCTAGCTGACTGACAGCTTTGTCAGACCTCCAACACACTGGTGACTTCCAAGCACTACGAAAAACATGTTCAACACATCTACAAACAGCATTAGGATGATTCCCAGGTACATTCTCACTATGCAATACCCTTCCTTGACCACAAGCGTTGTCTACTGGTGTTTGCCAGCCCTCCGCTGGGCAAGAAGCGTGCTGGGTCAATTAATGCATGCTCAGCATCCTCTCTTAGTGTTTTATGACTTTATTATTCACAGGCAGTGAACTTCAGTGAGCAAGTTCAGTCTTCCCTAGGAGATGCGTGATGTATTTTGGTATAACATGGAATCCTATATTTCCCACATCCTATATTTCCCACATATACTCACTAAGTGTGAAAGACCCTTTAAGGCAAACTTGTGTTGGTATTAAGGAAGTTTAATACAGTAAAATAACTCAAACAAAACCCCTGAATTTGGACTGAGAGTTTTAGAAGGAAAAACAGGCTTTTGAGAATTGAATCATTGTTTCTCAAAAGGCTTTAGACACTTAGGAGTTCAAGTCTCCCTGTTTTGCAATGAATATTAAGCTTTCACAGGTTGTGGATGATTGTAAAAATTAAGATAAATGTCCCAAATTACTGGAGTGCTTTTATGAAGTTTCTACTAAATCACTGCGCTAACCACTGCTCACAAATCAGACCAGCATTGTGTTTTACATACTTGCTTCTCATTGGCAAGAGAAAGATTTCACCTTTCTTTTCACAGCAACAATCATAATGCGGGTCACAGGCTTTTATTTTCATAATCAGCCTATGGTTTATGTGAATTACAAAGCAGAAAAGTGCTGTTAACAATTCAGTTCACAGAACTCCCATAGTTATCCTATGTGACATTTTAAACCTAGTATTAAAGCAAATAGTCTAGCCATAATAAAAGAAAGATTATGGATGTTGTAGTGCATGAATTATTGAGAAAAACTCTTCTAACCAAGATAAAATGGAGAGTACTGGAAATCATCCCTTTATTCTACTTCTATCTACAAAGTCAGCTTAGATCAAATGAGGTAAATTTAAGCTTTGATCAAAGATTTGTTTAAGATAAAAATTTTGCTGAAATATTAACAAAAGCTTATCTAGTGTTTCAAGCTGGATAACACAGAAAGCATTACAAACAAAGAGGATTTCACACATTACCTCTGTGCAGCTGTGGGGCAAACTGGGCAGCTCTTCTGATGATCAGCATTTAGCACAGCATTTAAACTTCTCAGTCATGCTGGTACCCCTGACTGAAAGCTCAATGGGCTGTAACAGGAAACATCAGGCTTGCCAGTGTTGTTAAAGTAGCAAAGCAAAACTTCAGCAAACCAGAACTTTCTGATTTCATAGTTAGGGTACTTATTTGCAGCTAAATCCTAAAAATTTAGTGCCTTTTTTCCATATAATATATAAAATTCACAGTCTTCCTGGGAGAAACTCAGCTACTCAGTAAAAGTAGGAAAGTCTGTACATGGCTAGTAACTGTTTGTGCTTCAGTTTACCCACCTGGTAAATTAATATTAGTAACATTTGCTTTCCAGGCTTGATTTTATTCAAGATTTTTATGAGCGAGGTCTTGAGATGGAGAGGTTCAAATGAGCAATAGATATTACACATTTTCACTTCTGCCATTTATTTAGGTTTTCTAATATCAGATTCCCTACAAGGACAAATAGGCAGAGCAAAACAGAACTTCAAGATGAGCCACACAAAGCCATGCAAAAGAGGCAAGCCTGAGATAATAAATCTCTAACATACCTAAGGAAAAGTCTTCAGCATGGAGTTGCTTCTTTTAAGTCAGAACTTTCCAAGCTCAAATTTTTCCCTGCACTGAAATCCCAAAAGTACAGTCTGCCTGTGCCTCTTGCCTGGCTAACATAGTTGCAACCCTGTGCCCCTGTGGCCACATCACTTTCAGTGCTGGCATCTTCCCCACAACTTTGTGGCACTGGGTGCCTCGGCTCTGCCAACAAAGTTCAAGTGACACTGGGTTTTCTCCTCTCAAATAAACACTTGTGGGAGCCCTTGCTGGAAACTGCATAACAGGGAAATGGTTTTGCCAGATGGCAAAGGATGGTTTGGATCTTGCTGGTGATTTTCCATCAGTATTTATATATTTTTGCCTTTCACCTGTATGCCATGCTTTGGCATATCTAGATAAACTGGCAGCCTGTGCCCTGCCTCATGCCCACACCCAGCAAGGAGATGTTCTCAAGTGCAAGGCATCAGGTTCCTGCCAGTTTAAGGATGCAGATCTCTGTCTGACTGAAATGTCAGATACTATATTAAAGAGGTAGCAGATTGTGGTGATTATGAAGGGCTGCAGCCTGTCGCTATGTTACCAACTGCTCTGAACTGACATGTCAGAAGGAACAGCAAGGAAAATGCCCAACATCCCTGTTTGGATCCCCTTCCCACGCCTACCACCAACTGAACTATTTTAAATATTTACAGATATAGCCAGCATGTTTATTCATAAACAAAGCCTAAAATGATAAATAGATAAATATGTTACCCCAGCAAGCCTGCTGTCTAAAATCATCCTCTTGCCTCTCCAGTTTGGCTCAGTTTGCATCCTCCACTCTTCACAGAGGAGCATTGCTTAGGGAATGGGCATTTCTCTGCCCCTTATCTGTCCCTTAAAGAGGCCAACCTCACCCTGCCCCAGCACTGTGTTCAAAAGCAGATTGAAAAAAGTTAAGGAGATGTTTTCCTGCCGACTGAAAGGGAGGGGGATACTCTCTATCCCTCAGCCTGCAGATTTTACCTATTATTGCCTTATTTATACAGTTAGCATCACCATCCTCAGCAATGAATGTTGCTGGATAATAAAATTGGCTGCAGCTGACCTGGGGGAGTCAGGGCAGAAGGAAGGAGGGTGATGTACAAGAGCACAGCCAATGCCTTGCTTTCCTCCAGTACAGAGCAGCACAGAGCTCCCAGCAAGCCTAATTCCTTCCCTTTCCTCAGCAAACCCACCTACTGTGCCAAGCAGAAAACACTCCCGACCAAACTGCTTCTGCTCCCACAGCAATTTTCATAAATAAAGAGAACAAAGCAGAGTCCTTATCATGATGCCAGGGATTCACTGTGACTTGCCTGGCAATTTTGATTTGAGTCTTCATCACAGGCCATGTTTGCTGAGGAGAGATTGTGTTTGGAAGAGCACTACGTCAGGATAGGTCTCTGTGCTCATTGGCCCCAATGCCATTTTTATAACTCTCTCCTCAGTCAAGAAAACAAACTGCTTGGAGTCAGGTTTTTTTTCCTTCTGCCCACTATGCAGAAATGGAATTCTTGATTATTTTACCAGCTGTGGCTAAATTTTCAGTTCCATAAAATGGTAGGTTTTCCCAACACTATGCAAAGTGATCTGTTCTTTTAAAACCTACAACATTTAAATTAGAAACAGGTTCATTTTCTGCTAAAATATCTAACATATCATTATCCTAATTCAGCAGTAAAATATTTTAAACTGGTTTTGGGTGAAAGTAAATTTGTACTAAAAATACACAGCAGATACATTTTAGAGAGCCATTTTCATTATGGAAGTAATTTTGTTGTTTGTGAAAATTGCACCCAAATAGCAGTGGCTGCCAGGCATTAAACTCCAATAAAGAATTTTTTCCTAGATGATATGAATGTAAGCATCACGAGGAGAGTGTCTGGATTTCTGCAGGGTACAACCCCTAGGCTCCAGGTGCCAGATGAAATGAAGGAAACAATGTGATATTATTTGCTGCTACTTGACATGGTACTCCGTAGGTAACGGAAAACAGAATTAAAAAAACAACAACAACAACAACAAACCAAAACTACCTAAACCCCACAATTCGAGGTACTTCTGACTGTGTTTGAAAACAAATTGCTCAGGGCATAACTGAAGCTGTGTGCACCCAGGAGGGTCCAGCTTCTGTCCCTGTGCTTCTGGTGGTAAGGGCACACAGTGGCAACAGCTGTACTAAAAAGGAGGGGAAAACAGGCATTTCACCAAATTTCTGATTAGCAGCGCATGAAAACTTCGTGGCCTATCACACTTGATCAACCCTATTGACCCTTGTGACATATGCCATCAGTTCTTGCTGCTCCCGCCACACAGCCCAGAGGAAAATTGGCAGAACTTCTACATCCGATGCCAGGGCACACCAATATCTTACAGGTGCTGTATTTGCTCCTCTCTCAGCTTCATTTTCGGTTCCTCCTTCTTGCACCAACACTCGTGAAGGGGCAGAACCCAGACATACCTGAGACAAATATCTGAGAAAACATCTTATTCTTTAGGCTCTGCTTAGCAACAGCTGTCATCAGACCTGTTTGGATAGGGTAATATTGTATAAAAAAGAAAGAAAGAGACTGTCAGGGCCAACTCCAGTGCTCTACAGCAGCTTCCAGGGGTACTGTAGAAGGCTGGGTTTGCTAGAACAAGACAGGGCTTCAGAGGAATGTGTGTGCTTTCTTACAAGAGATAATTACTAAAGACAAGCAATTGTTAATCCAAAAAAGCTGTGGGATGTCCACTGCTCAAGGTTTTCCAGATGTCTGCCAGGTATATTTTAGGCATGAGGTGCCAATATGAGCCTGATTATTAAATAAGATCCCTTCCAGCCCTATTTTCTATGACTGTATAATTCTGACGCATATTTTAATAAATTTTCTTCTCCCTAAGAAAGAGGAAATGCTGCTGTACAGTTATTTAACAATATTTCATAGTATATTTTTATTGACAGCAGGTCCCTGGAGTGCAAGATGCCAGGTACACTCACTCAAATATAAATAATAAAATAGGTTTTTTCTTCTCTATTAATTCCACTTAGCCCTTTCTTCCCTTCCTGCAGACAGATTCCTGATTTACATAATTGGAGCGGAGAATTTTGTTTTCCCCTTTCCAGCAGAAAGTTTTGTTGTTTTTTTCCCCCCATGGGAGTTCAGTGCATGAGTTTAACAATATCAGCCTGGTAGATTGAAATGTGCCTTTTAACTTTGTCTTAAGAGAAAACCTAGAGGAAAAACGTGAAAGGAAAACAACTCTAAATGAAAAGTGCAAGGTAACTGCTACTCCACAGTGGATCATTGGCAGAATATTGTTAAGGTCTGCCTGCATCAGCAAGGCTTGTAATGAAACAAATTGTCAGGGCCTTCAGACAGTTTGTTGTAATGAGGAGAAGTCTTCTGTGGTCAAGTCTCTTGACTCTATTTGTTTTTATCCATTTTACAGGCGGGGTGTGTTTTGTAGATGAACCATTATTGGCAGATGGCAGACAAGCACACGTGCACTCAGCTGGACACCCAGGAGCCTCAGTAAATTGTGAGATATCCATAAGACCAAAGGAAGCATTGTCTAGGTAAATTTTGGCCATAGGGAAATCCGGTAAAACAACAGTCTCTCACATCCAAAGGCTTGACAAATACTGTGTACATGGGAGCTGATACCTTTATGTTCTCGTTTTTCTGAGCCTGAGATGTCCTTTGCATTGTTAAAATTCCTAGGGGCATTCTGAGTTACCAGCAAAAGAGGAGAAGCCTCACAGATGTATCTACATTTCCACATTTCTCTTTATGCTGGGAAAGCAACAGAATTCATTTTCTAGCTCATAATCAATAACTCCAGTACTACAGTGGGACAAGATGCATTTAAACGATTATAGAAATGTAATTTCATAAATGCAATTTGTCTTACATATCAACTTACACCGTGTGCTTTAATTTCACAAAGTCAGTGCAGTAGGACAGAGGCATCTGTGAATCTTTCCCACTGTGCCCAGGCTCTGCACAGAGAGTTTGCTCTTTTTCAGTTCTCAGAAGTGCAACTCTTACTCTACACAAGAAAGAGAAGAACATTCCTTGGTGTTTTCAGCTTCTATAGTGCTTCCTTGACTCGCTTGATGCTCTTGTGGTAAGAGAAAAATTTAATTTATATAGTTAAAAAGTTGTCCATCTCTTCCCTCTGCTTTTGAAGCATCCAAAACATGTGCCAGTGAGGAACATTACAGAGAGTTACAAAAAGATAAAATGGAGATGTAATCAAACAGATCCAAACATGGCATGGAAGAGTGAGAAAAAGCTGCTCTCTCTCTGCAGCCAGAACTTTTCCCCTGGGTTTTCTGAGTTGAAAACACAACACTTAGATGCAAACTCTTTTGTGTTGGATGGTGGATGATAATAAGGTCGTTGAGATGGATTGCAGACCAACAGTGAGCATGAAACTTATTGGTTCAGAATGGAAATGAAGAGGGTTTTTTTGTCTTGAGAGTACAGATGGGCAAACGGCAATGAATGGATTTGGAATTGAGCAGATCCCTAAGGAAAACAGCCTGCAAAAGAGATCAAACTGAGTGGCTTCCAGCAGGCTCAGCCCCTTACTGCCAAGCTTGCATCTGTATCCAACCCCAGAGTCAGCCACCTGCTGCAGAAAGAAGAATATCACCTCCAGCACCAGGAATGTACAGACTTACGTGGTTGAAAGTCTCAGTCTTCATCTGATAGCCCAATGGTGGCTTTAGAAATCAGAGTTTCTGGTGATCTAACTTAGTAGTATCCCCAGTAGTTATTAGGATCAAATTTACCAAATTTACCCTCTGAGCATTTCATCTCAGTGCACTGGAACAGGTTGCCCAGAGAAGCTGTGGATTCCTCATCCCTGGAAGTGTTTAAGGACAGGTTGGAAAGAATAGTGGAATAGTGAGAGGTGTCCATGCCCATGGCAAGGGATGGTTGGAACTAGATGACCTTTAGGGTCTTTTCCAACCCAAACCATTCCATGATTTTATGATCTTTTTATAATATTTATACAAGAATATTTCTTAAAGATTAACAGTGATCTCAAGGAAAAAGAAGTTTCTGAGAAGTAACACTAACATCCACAGTAATATAGAACTATCTTACCATTTCTTATAAAAACATAAACGAATACCCAAAGAAAGTGTATAAAAAGGGGATTTCTAGAAGTATTGCAAGCAAATTTCTAATCAGTTCTGATTCTTAAACTAACAGAGGATCAGAACAGCATCACAACAAATTAAGTACATGACAAATATAAAAGGGAAAATAAGACAAATCTGGTTTATTTTTATTGATGGCTTGCATTCTATACTTGCTAAGTTATTATTTTTTATAATAGCCAATATGACTTTAATTTTTGGTGTATGTGATAATGCAAATGTACCTTTTAAAAAATAAAAAGTAGATCCCATTTTTCCCTTGGGACAATTTTAGGCAGGATAACTTCAGTTTGCTTAAATGGGTTCAGTGAAATGATAAATTGCAGCATTTATAAAAGTAGCCATTGTACCCCCAAAGGCAGGTTCTGTCCTTTACTACCGTGAAGTATTTTGTAAAAACATGATGAACAGTAATCAAATATTATTATAAAAATTATATAAGTTGCGTGTTTGTTTATCAAAAAGCATCTATTTCAGATTCTGCCAGAATCCTGGCAGAAACACTGCTAGAGCCATTTAGGAGCATATAAACAAATTAGTAATTTGGAAGACAAGCTCAGATCAATACATGTTAGATCAGTTGGGTCTCTCAAAAAAAAAAAAAACTGGATGGAAGGCACAACAGAGATGGGCCTCTTAATGGATAGAAAAGGTGAAAGTGATTAGAGGTAAGATTATTCTGCACTCTGATAAGATGTGCTCAATGCCTTCCTGACAGGTGATTACTAGTATGGGATAGTAGAGAATTATACTTCCAGTTATTTCTAGAATATCTGCTGGTATAAGAGTTTGTGCAAAGATGTGTGGGCATCTACATGCCAAATTTCACCCCACACACACTTTCAACAAGATAATGTTCCAGAAAATCTTGGATTCAGTCTACAGATTCTTGGATTGTATTTACTGTGGTATTGCCAGAGAGATTGGTGACCTTGCACCAAACTCTGTTACTTCTCTATATCTCAATTTCTTCATTTCCAACATTATGACAATCACACTGACTTTGTCATGGACTGTATTGAGATCTGCTGATGAAAAATATTCCATGTTAATGGATTGAAAATCACTTACAGCTACTTCTCACTAGTGTAAGTTGGTTAAAACAACAGCCATGAGTTTGATTTGACTGTGTCAGTGCAAGGGTTTTTACCTCCTTCTCAGCACGCTGCTTTCACTGAACTGATCTTTTCTTTCCTATGGCATTGTGTTATAATTTAGGAGCCTTATCAGATCACAGCACTTGAATAGAGAACACAGAAAGGTTTAATTACCCCAAAGAACTCAGAGATCCATAATGGGAGTTTTCAGTGCATTTTTGTCAGATACATTTGTAACCTTTAGCATTGCTTTCTCCACAACATTTCCAATATTCCAAACTTTCATGTTTTTCCCTGTGAGTCTCAGAAACACAAGGGGAAGGAAGAAAGAAGAGAAACTTTCTGTCTGTGTCTAAAAGCCTGTTCACTGATTCTTTTTCACACTCCCAGTCAAGCAGGCCCTGAACAGCTACCTGCCTGACTGGCCTCAGGATCTTCATGCCCATCAAAATCTTTATTGTAGGATGGTTATTTGGCACCTTGTTAAATGTTTCCAAATACCTCTCTCAAAGCAAAAAAGAATCCAAATAACACCTGACAGCCAACATATGCACAGTCTGTAGACACAAAAACATTTTTAAATTCTGCTACTTACAACAAAACAATGGTCAATAACTTTTCTTATTTGCAAGATATGGAATAGAAAAAGAGTGAGATGAGAATATATGCATAAAGTGGACCTTCTTTCCAATAATCTTTTTTTTTTCCCTTTCCAATACTTAATTGTTCAGGATGAGATGTGTGAGTTCCTCAGGTTTTTCCTGCATCCTAAGTGTCATGTTGCATGGGTTTACTGGAAGAAAAAAGGGTCACAAAAAGAACAAATTACATGACAGCATTACTGTCACCTGTACAAAGAAAGTATTGCAGTGGCACCTTGCAATGTTGTATCTAGTTTATTGTTTTTCTTTGAAGAACCATATGCAAATAGTAGGGAAGAATGCGCTTATTTTACTTTGTCTGCAGTCTGGGATTTGCAGCAAAGGCTCTTCTCAAGAGTTTCTGGGCTTTAGGCTTTAACCTGTACCAAGGAGTAAAGGAAGTGAAAACAGAGGTAGAAATATCAGGAGAAACTGTCTGGGACCATTGGGCAGAGGTCATGGAGATAATGCTGGGGAAAAGATGCTTAACTGGTATTAAAGTCAAGGATAATTTATGAATAGCACCACAATTATTTTTTCCAAATTAAACTTGCATAACTAAATTCTTTTTCTTCTTTTTCTATGGGCCATTTGAGGTAGGATGGGACTTTGAAAATCATTTATCTTGTCCTGAGGCAATTATGTCATAAATAACACACTGCATGCAAAATATTTATATAGTTCACAAAAAAAAAAATAGGGAGTACTAGCATTGAGAAGACCTTTTCAGTTGTGCTTCTTCCCTTTGTGCAGTTCTGCTCCTACATAGTCCCTTAAGCTTTCATTTCATGCTTACAACTGTTTTTCTCAGCAGGCACCTTTCCTCAAACAAAGAGTCTCAAGCCACTCTGGAGATTGTGTTTAAGCATTCCTGCCTGAAGTCCAGGCCATCAGCTCCATAGACCATTCCAAATGATCCTGTTTTATGTGTTGCTGCACATCAAGAGCTGTACCAGGGCCATGTGGCATGACACAGCTGTGCTTTTCCAACTGTTTTAGACAGAAGGAAAATGAAACTTTTGAAACGGCAAAATAAAATATTGAAATGAAGAAAAAAAAAGATACACATCTGGTAAAATCTAAACAAAAGGAGAGTGTCTAGTGAGGCCTCATTGACTCCAGGGTATATTGATGCAAAGGGCTCTGATTGTTAAAACAGCTCAGAAGATGCATTTCATATAGTGCACCCTGCTACACACTGAAGTGTGTTTTTTCTTTCTATAACTGCTTCTTACCAAGGTTTCTCAGCTAGCACATTGCTGCTGCTCAGGGATCACACTTCCTCATGTCCCTGAGCAATGCCAGCACAAATTTTTACTGTAGAAGCTCATCTGATATGAGGCCTTTTAGGGGCCAGTTCAAAAAGACATGAAGGAGGAACAGTTTGATTCCCTTCCTCCTTTTATCTCTTTAAGATATGACAGTACACTGTGCAAAATTCCCTGAGTACAGAACCAGCTCCAGCTATAGCTTAACACTTCAGTTCTTAGGCTTTTTTTTACCTTAAGCTTTGACATAATTCTTTTCATGCCTTAGCAGATGTAACTACAATAATTAGAGACAGCTCCTGGAATGAGCTTCAAGGATAATTGCCTGGGTACTTGTGAAATAAGGGACAAAAAGGGAAAAAGAATATTACCTTCCTGGCTTTGCTAAACACTTTGCTAAACAGAATCAGTAACTTCAAAACTATATTTGTTTACCTGTGCACTTCCGCATAAAGTCATCCTCAGATGCAGAGTGAATTTTTATGAAGCTTTTGACTCTTATGTGCAAATTAAACAAAAAGGGTGCAGGAAACTGTCCTGTACTTAGGTTATGTAACAGGTGAACAGGGAACTGAGCCAAAGATTTGCTATAAAGTTACAAATTACCCTCTGTTTCTTCCAGCAATTTCATTCAGGATTTAGGAAATGTTTCCCTTTTCTATAACTGAGAAATATCCTGGGTTAAATTTACATTGCATAGTGGGTTAAATTAAATTCTCAGTGGGGAAGGAAAGGTTACTAAGGCAACAGGAGCATGCATTTGATACCTGTTATTCAAGTCTGTAACCTCATGCTCATTACCTATCACATTGTTTTTTAATAGTCACTCTAAAATGGATGTTGCCAGAACCACCTTACTTTGACCTAAGTAGCAAGACATGAACTAATGTGAAAAGAACTTGCAACTGCTATCAGTATATTAAAATACTTCTTCAGAAGTAGAGATCTTTTTACCCGAAGAACAACTTTTACTTCCATGGAATAAAAAATATCCAAAAAGCATTTGTAAACAGAGTTCTGACCTAGAAAACAGCAGATTATATTGTGATTTCCTGAAAAAACTTGTGAAATTAGCAAAACTGAAATACCCACTACCCAGTAGTAGATACTAAGCACTGACAGGTCAGAACTGCCTGCAGGAGAAGATTAAGAGCATCTGGCTGTGCACATTATTGAAGATCACGAGCAATATGTTTGATATTAAAGTGGAGCACTTGTGTCTCTCTCCCATGTTTTTCTCCCATGTTAGATAAGAATAATACATTCATTATGAGAATATATTATCAGAATGAGAATGTATATGCTAGTTTTGGTTTATAGTAGTTAATAGAGGTCAGGAATGTTATGACAAGAACTTGCAAGAAGCAGTACACGTTGTACAACACAATAGCACTTCACAAAGCTCTTAGGACACCCTTGTGTAGCCTCCCATAAAATCAGAGAATCAAATACACATAGCAATTCATCTCTAAGCTTATTCAAAACTCTTTCATTCAGAAATTAAATGTCAACATAAATGGATGCTTTAACTTGAACAAAAAATATATATATACTTTGAAAATGCTTCCTTGATAGTGAAATTTTTTTCCCTTCATAATCATCAGATTGTGTTATTTCATTTAATTTAGACTTTTAAACCACTCTAATATAAGTATGTGATATTATCCAAAATGTACGTGACACACATGAACACAGTGTTTTATTTTAATAGTACATAAATTTGACAGTGCAATTAACAAGGTCTGTTCATGGAAAGCGTGAGCTTGCCTTGCTGTTTCTTGACACACTACCAGAAAGAAGTTGGGATCAGCTGGATCATCTGAGTTTTCTACTTCAGTAACCTTTCAGAAGGCAAGACATTAAGTTAGTCCTTTTGTAAATTAGCCCTTAAATGCCCCATGCTTTCCATAATTTAGAGTTAGGCCTCTATCACATTTCCTCATCCATGGAATTTACACCTTTGCAGCCTCAACGTTCCCAAGTACAACAGAGACATATCTATCATCCATCTAAAAGAATTGTGTTATTGAAGTACAGGATCTCATTGTCTGCATCTAAATGAACCTATGAAAGAAGGAGCACTCAGTTACTGAAACAGAAGGAAATTACGTGTTCTGAATTACATATTACAGACAAGTACAATGCACAGATTTGATCTTACATTCATCAATCTGCTTAAAAAAATCAATACATATTTTTCTTAAGCTAAAAATCTCACATCTTATAATATCCTTGACTTTAGCTGTATGAAATCACAGTGATTTGAATGCTCCCTGTAACACCACATTGGCCTAAACAGAAGAATCATTCAATCAGTTCAAGAAGTAATTGCAGGACAAATTATGTACGTAGTATGAGTTCCAGACTTTTTCTTATGCTTTTATTAAATTCTTGTAAATATTCATTTCTCTAAAGGCAGCTGTCACATGAAGCATGGGTTTTAGTAGCATTTGAAACTCTAAATCCTTGTTGGGGTCTTCAAATTATTTAGCCCAAACCCCAAAGCCTGCAAAAGAGGGCAAACTGAGTGGCCCTCCTTGACCCTCAAGGAGAAGGCTTGAGATGCTCTGGAGCTGTAATTTCTCAATAGAAGCACTCACAGGCACAGCAGTCAGGGGCAGGGCAGAAAAAGCATTTATAGAAGTTGTGCTCCCCAGACTTACTTTACTGGCTTGTCTTGTACAGTGCTGGAAACTTGGGAAGTGGCAGCACAAAATTTCTTGGTAACTTGGTAACTGGGAGCATTTGAACTCTGATTACTTGCCAGTGAGTATGACAGTCATCAAAGAAAACCAGAAAGTGAGTGAATACCAAATAACTGTAATCAAGTAAGTGGGGTTCCTCAGTTCTGTGATATGTGCAGGTTATTATTTGCACTGAAGACTAAAAAGAAACGTGAACAGGGCTCAGCAGAAAGTAACCAGTGTAGATTTTCTTGTGTCAGAGATTAATTTAATATTTAGAGCCACAGTCCTGCAAAGGCATGACATCTGTGACTTGTCACCTGAACTTCTCCCTGCATACCTGGAATTTGCTTCAAAACAAGAGTCCTGGGCATTTTTCTTTTAAATATTTTCTTTTTGACATTACTAATGTAAGGAGAACAGGTCACTTTTTTGTTGCTATTTATATTAATTCAGATTATTTTAATTAACTGAAGAAATGATGTTTAAGAAAATAAAACCAGGTAGTTCAAGGGGCTTGGGATTTTATGGGTGACAGGTTGGTTTGGTTTTGTTTTGTTTTCATAAAAAGCAGAACAAACAATCTCATGATAGAAAGAGGACAGCTAATTAAAATCTGGACAGATAATCTTACTCTTTTTGAAGGGTTGCTTTTTAAAGTGCAACACCACAATTAGATTATTCCACCAAGTTTCATGAAGTGGGTCAGTTAAATCAGTGCCTCTCTGTTTCTTATCTAGTGAAAATCTGGAGTGACTTTTGGAAGGAAAAAAGTAAGGTGTCTGAAACAACTTTTAATAAATATTACCTAATTCTGGAATAAAAAAATTGAAAGATGTTGATAATATTTTTGATAATTTGAAAATATTTCTTACATTCTTGCTTGGCAAAAGAGCACCATCTACTGATCATCACTCTGAAATTCCTGTATGATGTTTCCTTTGCATGTGTTTTATTTGTGTGCAACGTCACAATCTTAACTCCAGAAGTTCTGGATGACTCTTGAACACATGTAAAAGAAAGCTTGTGCACCTTCAGCCATCAGCTAATACCACTGTGATGTTTGATTGTTTTAGTAGCCAGTAACACCTTAGCAGCAGGAAGCAAACTGAGCTTCAGATCCAAGGCACAGAGGGCCCCAGGGAGGATTGTCCCAGCCTTGTCTCACAACCCAGGGGTGGTAGCCAAGGCTGTAGAGCCTGTGGGTGCATTCAGGGCCTTAACTGCAGCAAGAAAGCTTAGCTATAAATAGGTTTTCTTTGCTCATTTTTCTTTTGTACTTTTGATACAATTTGAGTTCTTAAAAAGCTCTAGTGCTGTTCTGAGAAACAATTTCAGAAAACTGGTGTGCTGGTGATTGCTGTCATCCTATGAGTGATGGGCCTATTTCTCCAGTGTCTCACACCTGATATGATTGTGATGATTGTCTCTAAACCAGAATGTGAGGAGCTGAACCAAGAGCTCCCACAGCTGCCTGCACAGCTACAGCTTGAAATGCCAGCTAGATTTGCATGACTGGCACCCTTGCCCTCTGTGGGTCTGGCACAGAGTGGAATTCATTTCATATCTATTATCTGCTCATGCAATTATGCCTCTCTGTGAGTCACTGAAGAATTATATATTCCTCATACATCATCTACTTCTCATGTATTGTCCTTGTCAGGCCACAGCACAGCAGCTAGAGCTGAAAGGTATCATTACTCAATAATTTCTTGCTTGACTCAACCTCCAATTTTTGAATTTCTAGTCCCAGGGACATGTATTCATGGGAACATCTCAATTGGCTGGGGGAGGAGTTGTTTAAAGAACATTTCTAGATGTTGTAGCTCCAGGGTAAAAACTTAAAATCATGACTCATTTGCATTCAAGATACTCTACTACCCTGCCTATAAATAAAATCATCAGTCTTTTGGGTTTGAGGGTTTTTTTAATTATACACTGGAACTTTCATTGAACAGATTTCCTTTTCTCCTGGTAGGGTAGATGATTATTTCTATATTCCTGTATGCAAAGACTGAAAAATCTCTTTCCTCCATTAAAAGAAAAAAATAAAACCTGACAGATGGATATGGCACAG
This sequence comes from Camarhynchus parvulus, assembly GCF_901933205.1. Taxonomy (NCBI): domain Eukaryota; kingdom Metazoa; phylum Chordata; class Aves; order Passeriformes; family Thraupidae; genus Camarhynchus; species Camarhynchus parvulus. The sequence goes on from NC_044586.1 coordinate 12,086,323, forward strand.
CCTCTCTGACCTGCACCATCATCTGACTGATCTAATGAGGAAACAGTAGAAAGCTGAGTCCAAGTCAAATATAAGTTGCCTATATATATAAATATACTGAAGGAGTGGAGAAAAAAGAATAAAGCAGAGCCATGTACATGGGTAAAACATGTTTACATAGGTAAAACCAGAGGCTCTAAGGTTTGTGGTCAGATATTAAGCAGATAAATTACAGCCATCTATAGGCTTATATATATCACTGTGTGAGATAATTTCAAGGTATATGATAAATTCATAGATAGGGCTTGCAGATCACCTTTTGTTGAAATGCAGGATTAAGTTGCAATGCTAGGATGGAATGAATGGCTAAATGGGTCAGGAAATGCAGTTTCATGTATCTACAAGCAACAAAAATGTGGTTGAATTATCTTTTTTTCTTTCTTTTTTTTCATTTAAAGTATTTCAATTTCCATGGTTAGTTTGTTGGAGGAGCATCCCATTGTTATTTTGCATATAAAGAAAATTTTGCTTGTATTTTCTGTTTTCTAGCTACTCCTCAAGTCCCTCTGATTCCCTCCCCTTGTGCCAAGGGTCTTGTGGAGTTACTCTAGTGAGGAAAAAGCCATAGATGTTTAGATTCATAGATTGAATTAGAACATCCACCATCAGACCATGCCACGAGAGTAAGGACCACTTTCTCATTTTATTGGAAATGCAGAAACAATCTTCACTGAAGTGGGGCCAGAGTCCTGCATTGTTGTGTCACCCCGGGAGGTGACAGATCCCTCAACTCCAACTGTGACTCATGCTGCCCTTCAGCCCTGCTGCTCAGAGACCTTCTGTAGGTTTATTTCTTCTGGGTCTCCTGGGGCTCACCTTCCTCATGCTTTAAAGTTTCCTTCTTACTGCTGAGGAGGACTTTTAGGAGAAGGAAGTGCTCTGGAGTGCACTCTGGAGTTCACTCTGAGCCCAGTAGTGCCTGACATCTCCCTGTTCCAGCTGCTGCTGCAGCCTGTTTCCTCCAGGGGTCTGCAGGTTGGCTGAGGGTGGCACGAAGGGCTAAGCTGCTCTCTCTGCCTCTGACAAATCATTCACACAGAGCCAGACAGACTCCGGTGTACAAACTCAGCTTTGGCTCTCAGAGAGCTCTGTGTAAAAATTGACTTTGAGAGGGTCAATATGAACTACTATAAACCAACTACCTCTTCTAGTCATAACTACATTTGAAAATTTGGCCTTAAACAATCTGATTTACATGGTGAGTCAGGGATGCTTTCTGTTTTTCTGTCAAAAATGTAGTAGGCTATTGATCTGAGAACTCCAGAAGGCCTTTGGGATACAGCCACTAAGAGGAAACAGAAAGCAGTGGAAGTTATTATGGAAAATATGGTTTCAACTACTTTAATTAACAATAAACTGCACCTCCACCAGAAAAGATTTGAGATGAAAGGCTACCTATTTTTTTGAGGTAAGCAATTGCACTTGAGAGGTCATAAGTCCTACTAAATTTTTGGCAAGCTTAGTGCCCTGCAGTTCTGATTTCTTATTACATAATGTTCAATACATGTCAAGTGCAGAATACATTGTGTATCTATTGTGTGCTATAATAGTGCATGTCTCCGTGGCAAGACAAGAGTCCTGGATATTTATAACTTTCTCAGAAACCCTGAAATCACATCACAGATTATAAAAGATACTTTAATAAAATAAATAAAAGAAAATGGGCAGAACTAAAACCAAAATGCACAGATATAACACAATAAAATTTTAACAGAAGTTTTAGTAGATGGTTTTCTGGCTCCATCTGGTGTTTATTTTACAAAATTTCTATCTCAAGGCAGTAGGATTTCCCTTTCCAGCTGCACACGGGAAATGAAGAGTGGTATTAAAAAGACAGTTAAACATACATATTCTGAAGACTTACATTCAAAGTTGTATATTACTTATTATGAAAGTAAAAAGAGAATACTTTTTAAATTTAGTTTTTATATCCTGTGACTTGAATAATTTCATCTCTGAGAAAGATCTTCTATAGCAAACTTATAATTTCTCCTTAGGATACCAGTTAGAATGCCAAAATACTACTCCTCCCTACCAACCTTGATTTGCTTGCATCTCATGAGTGGCTAAATCAATACTACTGCTTTATTCAAATAAACTCTCAGATATTTGCAACACAACTATCATAAGTTTTCACATCAAATATTTTATTGGTGCTGCTTTCAGATCTGACAATCACATATTTACTGCCTGTACAGAAAAATCACCTGCTTCACTTGGTTTGTAATAGTTTCTAGGAGGAGTTGATCCATCCCTGTCCCAGGAGTTGAAGCCACACTAATGAGTCTGTAGTTTCCTGAGCCTTCTATTGGGCCCCTCTTGTAGATGTGTCTGACATTTGCTCTCTTCCAGTCATTAAAGATATCCTCTGATCTCCGTAACTTTTAATTATAAATTTTAATATTATCCACAGTGGTCCTGCAACAATGTCAGCCACTTCTCTCACATTGGGGCAAATTTTGTCCAGCACATAGACTCATAGGCATATCAGAATATAAACTCTTCTTTGTTAGCAATTCTCACAGTATTATGACAGAACACCCTTCTTTTTCCACTGGGCCTAACATATAAATATCCTTGCCCTAGTATGTTCATAACCCAGCAAACTTATTGTAAATGCAGAGTAAATTAAATGTTATCCTTTAAAAAAGATATTCTCACTTTCCATAGAGTGCAGTATGTATGTACTGCACATGCTCTATAAAACAATATTAAATCAACATGAATGCATCTTCAAATATGATTTAGCAATTGAGAATCGTGTTGAGTAGCCAGTACTTCCTGACAAATAAGCTTTTTGTACAATCAGGGGCTTGATTGTACTTGCAGAATACCAGAGTATAGTAGATAACATTGAGAAAGTCTTCCCTAGCAGCAAAAAAAAGTAGGTTTGGGTTGGTTTTTTGGGGATTTTTGGTTTAGCTTCTCCCCAGCACAGCCCCATTTATAAAAGCATAATTGTTACATTTATAACTACCAGACTGAGCTCTTCCTTCCACTAACGTATACCATCTGCAGAACCACCCTCTACACTCTCTGACCCAAAATGATTCAGCATTGGCTGATGCAAATGGAATAGTTTTACTTTAAAGGAAAAAAAAAAAAAAATTGGCAGTCCTCTAAATGTCACAGAGGAAATTTATGGCATGTAGGAAAATAACCATGTAGAGTAACGTTGCGCCAAGACTCAACACATGTTGTATTCATTATAGCCTAAGTATAATAACAACATTTTTAATGAACCTTATCTCCCTGTGATAATACTATGGAGGCATTATAACTGCTAAAAGCCTTATTTGCCCCATCTGGTTTCTGACATGTGCTCCGGCTGGAGTCTAATATTATCTGAGTGCTCTGATCCTGCACACATGGAGAAGGCTTCAGTATTAGGAAAATAGTTTTTAGCAGCTCATTTGTTCCTCTTTCCAGAACGAAGCTCATTTGTGAGACCCCTGGAAGAGTCAGTCATTGCAGAGGACAAGGCAGCCCAGCCCTGGCTCTTGTACCACATCCATTCAAATCTTTGTGTCATTTCCAGCTGTCAGCTCTCTCTCTCAGGGACGGAAGAACATAACACCTTTGGGACACTTTGAAATTCAGGAAAAAGTGGTCTCAAGTCCAGGTCCTTACCTGTGTATCACCAGAACAAAAAAAAAAAGGTGTTACTTAGTATCTTTCTGTGGTTTTTTTCCCCCTGAAGTGGTTAGGAGATACTTTACTTCACCAAGGTACCTTCCTCAGAAAGGAAGATGCTACATATTTTCTGTTAGATGGAGAATTGGAGCTTTCTGGGAACTGAGATGTAATGTGAGTTAACTTGCTTTCAGGGTAGAGTTTGCCAACAGCTCAAAAATATACATATCTCATGGGGGGAGTTTGGTTTAGTTTTGTTTTTGTTTTGTTTGGGGTAGTTTTTTTGCTTGTTTGGGGTGGTTTTTTTGTTTTTTTTTTTTTTTTTTTTTTGTTTTTTGGTTTGGGGTTTTTGTTTGTTTTTGTTTTGGTGTGGTTTTTTTGAAGGTTTTTTGTTAGGTTTTTTTTACTTTTTTTGGGATTTTTTTGTCTGAAAATTTGCGCGGGGGGGCTGGGGGTGGAAGAGTTTTGAAATAAATTGCGATAAAGCCTGCGATCTCTTACTAACTCGCTGCTGGAGAACTTTTCCTAACTGATATTTACTGCCCAAATCTCAATTAATTAAGCGTAGCCATTAAAAGAAGCTGAACCCAAAGTGATTCACAAAGAACAACTACTCATGCATCCTAAAAAAAACCCAAAACAACCTCCTCAGGGGGAGCCGGCAATGGCGCGGTCGCGGCTCCCCCTCACGCCGGGGCGCGGCGGGGCCGGGCCGGAGCCTTCCCCCGGCCATGGCGGCGAGGGCGGACCCGGAAGGGGAGCAGCCGCCGCCCGCCTCACTTCCCCGGCTGTCGGGCGGGGCGGCAGCGCGGGCAGCGGGCACCATGCTGCAGTTCTTGGTAAGGCTCTGGGCTCCGAGGCGTGGTGCCGCGCCGCCGTCATGGCACGGCACGGCACGGCACGGCGGGGCTGCTGCCCAGCTGAGGGGAAAGGGCGCGGCGTCCGGCCACCCCGCGGCCCCGTGTCCGGCCACCCTGGGGCCCCGTGTTTGGCCACAGCACGGCCCTGTGTCCGGCCACCCCGCGGCCCCTGTCACTGGGGCGGCTGCGCCCGGCGTTGGCTCCCCGGCAGCGCCCCATCCTTGGGCGGCTTCCCTTCTCCTTCTCCTTCTCCCGCTCCTCCCCACGCTTTTCTCGCAGAACGGTGCTTTAAAGCTGTTCTGAAAATGGAGTTCCGCGGCTTGTTTTTCCTCCAAGCCGTGCTCTTAATTTGCCTTGGAGATTCTGCTTGCTCACGGTGATGCTCCCCTTGCTGCTCAAATTTCTTTGTGTAAGCATAAATGCCTCTCTCCTTTATAGTGAGAGCAGCCCATGCCATTTTGTACACACTTAAAAGTGTACCGCTGCAGATGTGGGGTTTTATACATGGAAATTAAAGCAAGGGATCGCGTTTCATTACTGCCCCGAAGAACAGCAAAATTATTAGACTAAATATTAGACTTCATCTTGTGTTGGGGTTTGATAATGCAGCTGACCAGTGAGTTTCATAGCAGGTGTTGATACAGAGCAAAAAATGATGGCTTGTTGTAAATTGGGATAGTCTTGCCTGTTTTTATATGATAAATAAATGAATGAGGGGTATTTCTCATCCCAGCTTCATAATAAGAAGTATGAAGCCTCAGTCATTTCTGTAGCTGTTTATAATCCCCTCCGCACCCCAATGGAGCCTAACCTTCAGTAAGGCTAAATATGGTTAGCCTCTCTCAAAGTTTCTGTGCTTATCAGCTGTACTGCTTTCTTCTAATGGGGATTTTTTTTTGTTTTGGGGTTTTTTTTTGTTTTGTTTTGTTTTGTTTTTTTTGCTAGGAGAAAATACTTTTTAATTACAACTTCTCATTAGTGCCTGACCGTTAGACAAAAGATATACTAATTCTGGGTTTCTTCCCTGCTTGGGTGTAGATTGGATGTTTGACTCTTGCTCTCCCTGGTTAGGGCTGTAGCAGAGAGATAAAGGAATAATCTCACAAACCTTGTGTTTTTGCAGTCCAGAGTTAAGCTTTAAATAAGCCATTTGTTTACAAAGCAGCTTGAAATGCTGGGTGGAAATTGGAAGACCCTGAACCCTCATCAGTCCTGTTGCTTTTAGTGAATATGCACATTTTCATTGGCTATATGTTTTGCTTTGCACATAATTGAAGTTTTAAGTAGTGATTCTTTTTTTCCCCACTGCTGGAATTGTCAGCTCTAAAAATAAATGTAACTGGATGGATGCAGTGCTGCACTTTCCAATAAAGGAGTACACTTCAAGGGAGTACTAATCTCAGTACTATCTCTACTGAGTAAGGGTTATCTCACAACAGAATATGACATACATTGAAGAGGTTCTAGGGTAAAAGCCTAGAACACTGCCAATAAACAAGGATCTGGTTTGTGCTTCCAGGTGGCTTCCCAGACCGTCCTAAAGATACAGGAAATTCTCCTCTTCTAGAGTGATCCTCTGAATTAAGAGAAATCACAGGTCTGGTTTTCATCAGTGCATTATTTGTTAGCATCTCCCACAGTACCTACTTAGCTGGTAATTGAAACTACAAGAGCATTGATAACCAGGACAATACACACAAGAATAATTCTTCTTAAATTGTTAAAGCTAAGTTTAAAAAAGGAATTATAGGAATATAAGGAATAAGACCAAAAATGAGTTTAAGAAAATACTGAAGTAATTTGCAGCCAGAGTTCATTTGACAGCTCTCAGCCAATTTTAGTTTTCTATAGATAGATTTTCACCAGTGCTACTTATGGAATGTGGATCACAGAAAAGATGAGCAGTGCTGCTTTGGGCTTGGAAAAGATGTCTGGTCAGTAAGTGCTGGCAGACTTGTTTTGTGGACTGTGGTTTTATTTTTCTTAAAGTAGTCTTATTTTGACAGCAGTGACCATGAACAATAACAACTTTTTTAAATAGAACTGTCCTCAGCTGTTACAAAGAGTGATTTGTCTACTAAGAATGAAGAAAAGCACAATATTAGTGGTGTCCCCTTTCAAAATAGTTAAATGAGCTTTCATGGTATAGGGCAGATTTATTTTGAAGTGTAACAACAAAAATAAAATGTAGGATACTGAGCAGTTGCTGAATGAAAATCTCATCACCTGCCTTTGGAGAGAGGAACTTTTTTCACTCTAGAAGTGTTCTTATGCTTGAGGATTTTCCTCAGCTGGCAGGCAGGGTCTGGGCCAGAAAGTGCACTTGTGTTTTACTCTTGCTCTGCTTCCAGAGTGCATTTTTATGGACACCCTTCATCAACTATAAGTTTGCACAGTTATCAGAAGAGGTTGTGCCCAGCTTCCAGCCAACTGTACTGCCTTGGAGGAGCCCCTAGATCAGAGTGGATTTGGCTGAGAACTGATGCCTTGGGGTCAGAAGGGTTTATCTGGAACATGCCCAGCTGTTGCTGCAGAAGAGAAGAAGCAGGTTTACATCAGTTTATGTTCATGTTGTGAAGTTTTGGGTTTTTTTTACTTCATACTAAGACATGTATGTCCCTTTCCAACACTGAGCACTGTTCCAGTGGTGTGTTGCTTTAGGCTTTCCCATCATGGACCAAGAGCTCTGTGATGTGTAGGTCCCTGCTGCTGTCTCCCCCATTTTTCTAGGAGTTACTGCCTTTGTGGGTGTGTAGAGAACCTTACAAGGATGAACACAGCCTGATCCAAATAGTCTTGGGGATGTGGATTGAATAACAAAACTGTGTGGTATTTTGGAAATGATGGCAAGGTGTTTCTGGTGAGGAAGATGGGGAAAATTGCACCTCTCTGGATGAAAGATGAGAAATTACGTAGGAGTGGAGTTGAAACTCATTAAATAACTTGCAATATCCCTTTTTCTTTATTTTAGCCAATAAGCTTTTGATGCAAGGATGTTAACTCTTCTCCCTTTCTTCCTTTTTAGCTTGGTTTTACTCTTGGCAACGTGGTTGGGATGTATCTGGCTCAGAACTATGATGTGAGTATCTTGCTGTTCTCAGAGGTAAACCTGTCCTGAACTGAAAATAAATGACTGTTTTCCCTCAATTAGAATCGAACCAGTCTTTATTTTGATAGTTTATATTATTTGAACAGAATGCAGATCATGCTCATGTGAGTTACAGGAGAACTGAGACTTCTTCAGGAAGAATTACCTCACTGAAAGAGTGGTCAGCCATTGGAACAGGCTGCACAGGGAAGTGATGGAGTCACCATCCCTGGAGGTGTTCAAGGAATGACTGGACATGGACTTAATGCTCTGGTCTAGTTAACAAAGTGCTGATTGTTCAAAGGTTGGACTCTGTGATCTTGTAGGACTTTTCCAATATTAATTGCAAAAAAAAAGAAAAAGTGTAACCAAAACATTGTCTGTGGTAGTGTTGTGCTTAAAGCCTAAATTTCTGTTCAGTCCTAGAGCCCAGCTTTCTACAGGCAAAGACAGGAGAAACAGAAAAGGTTTATCAATTGCTCATGGATTCTACCAGCACAAAATAATGGTTTCCTGTCTCAGCCTGTCTTCCTACAGTGTTCTTCACTCAGTAGAACTGTTAATAAAAATCCTCAAAGCCTGTGAAATGTCTTTCTTCTGGATCTATAATGGAAATAAGTTTTGCCAGCTTTTTTTGTAAATGTGATACTTTCTCCTACTTCAAAAAGTGTATTGACCTGCAACTTTTATTTCCTTCTTTTCTCACAGTGAGAAAAGAAAGAGATCTTTCTTTTTTCAGTTCTCAGTTAACAGTTTTCAATGTGAGAGGGCAGAGGAAAAAGATTTCAAGCTGAGCCTTCAAAACATGCTTTTACTTTCTGCCTAGTCAGCAGAGTCCCTTGTAAGAGCAGTGCCACTTTACTTACTGGCTAGAGGAGTTAATAACATTAACATATAAAACTTTTTAAATTCTTAGGCAATCTGTACTAGCCTTAATAAAAAAAACAAACAAAGTTTTTGAGGCTTTGGTGGAATTTATGTTTTGCTTTCCTGTCGTCTTCAGTATTGAAGTAATCCTGCTTAAGAAAAAAATCTTTTATTTTGCTTTGTTTATGCACAAACTTTGGTGATTTTTCCTGTCAGTCAGTCCCGTAAAAGAACTAATGAAAGGCTGGTGTTTCTGTCCAATACCTGTTTTACAGTGTTACAAAAATGTAGTCATAAGAATATATTTGGATGTATCAATATGTATCACAAGCATTGAATGGTGCTTTTCTGGCAGCACTGATAAAGTATTGCCACAAGAGGGGGACTCAGGCTTTTGATTTGCTGGAAGAAGTTCCCTGGAAATGCAGGATGAACATGGAAATTTTACTGCTGGTGTTGAAGATGATTGGTTTGAGGTGACATTTAATATAAGCTTGTCATAATGAGATCCTAATTCTGCAGCTGTACACACAATGTGCTTAGTAATAAGTACGTGGAGGGTTCTGCTGACAGTGGTGGAGTTCTCTTGGTCTAGTTTAAATGTCAGGCATGTTACAGGCTGGGCTCTTAATTTCATTTGTTCAAACAGAGCTTCATTCTGAAAAGGAAGGTGAGAGGAACTTATTACCAGTTCTGTGAGCCTCAGACCATTCAATAAGAGAACTGCATTCTGTTTGGATTAACTTCTGCTCTGTGGTCAGGTTACATATGAAGTAAAAACCCAGGATATTTTTTTTCACAGCTAAGAGTGGAAAATTTGCTTTAATTTTGTTTTAATCATACATTATTTTGTAAAATCATACATTATCACTTCCCAGTTTTAGCTAGTCATAATTTCTTCTTTGCTATTAAGAGCTTCAGCTTATTTTCCCTTTCAAGTGATCAACATTTACTGTTGGATTATTTCATCAAAATTATTTTATTTATAAGAGAAAGCTGAAGATTTGGGGCTCACAAGCAGTAAATTGAATTTTCATTCAAGTGTGAGACTGCAAAAGGGTGCCAATTTGCAATACCGTAGGATTCCCCAGTGAGGAATTTCGTTTCCCACAAGATGAACCAGAAGAAATATTTTTTAATAAATTTCTTGAGAATATATTTGATGTTCTTGAACATCTCTTTTCTCTTGGGATATGACCAGTATAGTGCAATCCAATTTCCCCTTCAAAATCAGTGTTTTAGTCTGCTTATTCTTGGCAGTTTGTCTTCTTTCAGTCAGGAAGCCAGACTGGTCATGCTAAATTTCCTGTAAGGTGATCCTTCTTCCTTCCTCCTGTTCCCATCACCACTGACTTATAGCCTTAATAATCTAAGTATTTCCTGAAGCCTCATGTGAGGTGCTCTCATCTGCTGTTTGCCTGATACTGCTTAGATTTAATCTCTGTGCAGGGTGACAGATACTGGAAATATCTTTTAAAAACCAGTTTGAACTTTATGGAATTTCTTGCTGTGTGTATGGTATTGTCTTTCCTGATGAAACTCACGTAGCCACAGATTTTTGGTAGTGTGGGGTTTGATTGTTTTGTTTTCTCTTTAAAGATTCCTAACATTGCAAAGAAGCTGGAAGATTTTAAGAAGGATGTGGAAGCCAAAAAGAAACCTCCTAATGACAAGTCCTGAAAGAGAAATGTTCCCCAGGTCAACTCTGTGTGTGCAGCAAGGATGCAATTGACCTTTCAGGCAGCAAAGGTCAAGTAGAGGGTTGGCATGGGAGGTTGCTCCACTCTTAGTCTCCTAGAACTGGAATATCCTTTTGAAAGGGTGGCTGTGAACTTTTCCTGGGACTGATTTTCAAGGGTTTCAGAATTTGGATTTGCAACTGATGCGTGACTGGATAATATCATTTGTATTTTTCAGTATTTCTTTTCCTAGTATTTTGTAACTTGTTTTTACCTGATCCAACTGGAGTGCTTTTGGTCCTGTTACAATTGTAACCTCACACTTGTAATACCCTAGCTCTTAGAACAGCACAAAAGAAATTAAATGCATCAAGAAGTAACTTTCAGAGTTTCTTGTCATTTGTTGTGAGCTGTGGTACTTCGCTGTCCTTAAGCCACACACACAAGCAAAGCAAAAAAAAGCAGCCATTAAAACCCCTGGTGTGTGAGAAAACACACATCCATTGTAGAACTCTTGTCTTTTGCTTGAAACCATAATTCTGCAAAAATCCTGTTGTAAATTCTGAAAAAAAAGTTGCAATGATTTGAATAGATGTCAATTTTATTAATTCAAGAATCTCTCAAGTAATTTTTTTCCCTTAAAATGACAGAAGTCTATCAACTCTGTAGCATGGCTTAAATGACAAGAGTGCCATTGACAGTTTTTTGCAGGACATGAAGAACACAGAAAAGTGCCAGGAAGATATTCTTGCTCTTATTGAGAATGCCTGGTGATGAGGTGCTACAGACAAGCACAGAGAATGACCTCCATTTGTTGAGGCTCTAGATTAAAGCATACCTAGTGTGCTTCTCTGTGACAGTGGTCACAAGGGTTCTTGGATGAGGGAAGAGACGAGAATGTTGACTCCATGTTCAGAAGGCTTGATTTATTATTTTATGATATATTACATTATGACTATACTAAAAAGAAATAGAAGGAAAGGTTTCCTCAGAAGCTAGCTAAGCTAAGAATAGAAAAGAAAGAATGATAACAAAAGCAGCTCTCTCAGACTCTGTCCGAGATAGCTCAGCCCTTGATTGGCCATTAATTATAAACATCCAAAATGGGCCAATCCAGACGAACCTGTTGCATTCCACAGCAGCAGATAACCATTGTTTACACCTCATTGCTGAAACTTCTCAGCTTCAGCAGGAAAAACCTAAGAAAGGATTTTTCATAAAAAGCATGTCTGTGACACTTCTCCATTAATGTTTTAATTAGGATCGGGATTGTGGCTTCAGAGTGGTTTGTCCTTTTACTATGTTTTCATTCTCATCATAGGAAACTCACATGGAGCACATGGTCTGTATTCCTCTCAGAAGAGACTAAATCAGAAGATGTGCTTTGATCTCTAATGGGTGTTTAGTCCATTAGACAGGGCTAGGGCACTCAGAAGGAAAAGAACCCAAGTGCTGGGCACTAATTGTCTTGCTTTGTCAGTGAAATGTGCTGTTTGATATAAACATAGCATCAAAGCTTTAAAGTACAGAACTCTATGTACCCATTGTAATTTTCACTCTCTATCCCAAAGCCTTTTAATTTTTGATGTATCTGAGTGGACTTCCAAGTTCAGGGGTTCTCACTGGATCAGTAAAGACACATTTGCAGAGTACCATACACCAAACACTTGCATCCTTTGCCAAAGTTTGGTGGTGACAGAGTTCTTCCACAATGCATTCCTGAAACAGAGGAAAGTATTCCACATGCAAAGATTCTCCTAATAAGGAATTTTAAATCCTTCCTTTCACCTCTGTCCTGAAATGTGTAGCTGACATAAAAGCTTTCAGTCTTTGCAGAGGATTATTTGCGAAGTTTAAAAGCCAACTCAAGTCAGGCAATCTTAGTAGCGGTGCAACCAATTTTCTCTACAGGAAACAGCTCCAAGAAACTCTGACAGGGAGAAAAGGTTGTACCACCTGAACCCAGCTACCAGAAACCCTGTGGAAACATGTGTGGAAGATACCCAGAGAGATTTCCATTACCTTCAGATCTGACTGAAAGAATTTTTTTCCATGCCCAGAAATGTTTCCCTAGACTGATAGTGCTGCACAGCTGTTTTGATGTTTTCATGAACATGATGAACTTAAGTTTCTCCCAACTTCCTCTCCCTCCCCTCCCTTTCCTATTCTTGAGCATTGAAAAGTACTGTCTCTAACCCATTCATTTTTCTTTGCTTGTCATGTAAGATTATATTAGTGTTTAAAATTGGATTATTTCTTTGCTCAAACATATTTTATGTTCTTCCCTTTCTTTACATGGGGATGAGAAGTGAGATAATGTTCAAAAGCTCTGTATTTGTTGCCAAACAGGCCAGTTACTCTAAAAGTGTTTTTGGAGTTGACTCTCCAGCTAAGCATTCCAAGCATATGTTAGAATTCTTTTTTTTTTTTCCTATCAATTTAGTAAATGAAAAGCTGCAGCTGTAATGCTGTGGAAACAATATCTGCTTATTAATATTAAAGACAGGATTTTTGAGGTGTTTCACACTATTGGCAACACTTTCCATTTTAGCTCAAGCTGGGTTTTTTCCTCCCACACAGTAAACTGTAAATCTGGATAACATAACACAGCTGATGTGAACTTTGCAAATTCTGTATAACACATTTTACCTAGCCTGAGGTTGTCCTAGGTGATCCTAAAATTTGACCTTACCTTTCAGAGGGCAGAGGGTGAGCACAGATAATGAGTGCTTGCTGCAGGTCTTGCATCTGGTGGCTCAGAATGCTTTGGATGCACTGGTGTCATAGCAGGGCACAGAAGATGGATGCTCCATGGAGTTACCTAGGAGCAAATTTCCCATTTAACATGGACTCTGTGAATGTCCATTTCAAATGCCTATGTGGATAGCTAAAATTGCCAGCTAAAATATGCAGGCTTCCTTTCCTGGAAACAGTTTTGTTCGTGTATTGATTCTTTTCGAGACATATTCTGGAGCTGAAGGTTCAAGGCAAAATGGGAGGAAAGGAATGTATGAGCTACTGACAGACTTCTAAAACATTTACTGTGGGTTGAGAGTATTATCCTGTGTTGGAAAATGATGTCCTAAGGCTCTTCTGCCATTAAACAGTTAAGGGTTAATAACCAAAATAAACAAAAAGCCAGACAGCAAAGCTACTTATTAGCTTATTGGGTGCCAGAACCCAAATAAAGTTGGTGGATGCACCTCACAGAACTTCACTAACATGAATGTTCATTGGTTTTACATCCCAAAATCTCAGTCCACTGCCTCATCCATCTGCCTGGTGGGACATGGCAGTGACAAGTGCCAGCAGCTGTGAATGTGGAAGTGTGCCAAGAGCACCAAAACAGGAGAAACAGCCTGTTGGGGAAAGTCCTTGCCCGAGTCCACTCCAAATGCCTCTGTGCCAATCTTGTGAGACACAAGCTATGCCAGAGCCTCCTGGAAATGTTTCTGAAGAAATATTGTTTGAGATGTGCAAGAGCACCAAGGCATTTCATTTACCTCCTGCTAGTGCTGCTCTTACTGAAGAGCATGGCTGAGCACCCTGTTTGATTTGTGAGTAATCCCAGGTCTCCCTAAGGCTGGCTGGAATGCCAGCTGCTGGTCTCTCACAAATGAGAATATCCCATGTTCATATCCCCTGGGAAATATCTGGGATAGCAAGGTGTGGTGGGAGCTGAGCGGAGCTGAGAAATCAGCATTAGGAGGGCAGAGAGTGATTTTGCTGCTCATGTTACTGAGCAGCAAAGCAATTGGAAGATGCTGGTGGATGAAGCATGAAGTGAAAAGGATTAGAAGATGAGTGCAAGTGAAAGGTGCAGAGCAGCTAAAGCCCTGGGAAGAAATCAAGCCAGAAAGTTTCTTGGCAGGGGGAGAATGATCAAAAGTAACTTTAGGCACTGTGAACAAAGAGACATTCTGCTTGCTGTGTGTAGGGACAAAACTGTTGGCATTGCAGACGTGCCCACCCACTGTAGTGCTTGTCCTGGAGGAAGTTGTCTCCAGGTGCCAAATGTTGGTGAGCAAACATTGCAGCCCTTTCCTCTCCTGCTCCTGAGGCTTCAGGATGGAGCTCCTGTCAGGGGAGCCCAGAGTGCTTCTGCCTTGAGAACCATTTTGGGGTCTGTGTTCAGAGCAGCCTCCTGCTGGGGAGCAGGGAAACACCCTGAGCAGGGAGAGGAGCAGGGAAACACCCTGAGCAGGGAGAGGAGCAGGGAGGGGAGCAGGGAAACACTCTGAGCAGGGAGAGGAGCAGGGAGGAGAGCAGGGAAACACCCTGAGCAGGGAGGGGAGCAGAAAGGGTGAGCGGGCTCTGCATGGCACAGGCTGCCCTGAGCTTTGTGTGCTGGAGTGCAGCAGAGCAGCAGGCTCAGGGTGAGGGGAACACCGGGACAGGTGAGGTGAGAGAAGATTTGAAAAAGTGAGGCCAAGGTCTTGTTTTATGCATCGGGGTCATGGGGATGCTTTAAGTGACTGATGCACAGAAACACTTTGCTATTCAAAATGAAATTTATAGGAACTACCAGGAATAGCAATTGTTTTGCTAAAGGATGCAGCTTCCTGCTTTTGGAGCCAGGGTTAAGACATGCTTTTTGGTTTTTTCTCATATTTTTTTCTCACTTCTGCCATCCTAAGACCTTTTATTGTACCTGTTTATTTTCAAGATGAGTCTGTGGGATGCCTCTGTTTTGACAGAAGTAGTAAACCAAAACCTCCTGCTGTTTCAACTCTGCTTCTCGAAGGTTTTGGTGGGTTATGGGTGAAATATATTCAATTTGTATGCTCATGGAGCACCAGAATGTGCAGTAGTGAATAATTTATTTTATTGACGTTTTATTTTTGCAGAATACATTCACATCTAGAGAGCCTAGATTAAAAGTGGAAAGCACAAAAATTCATTAAAGTGTATGTGTGATTACATGAGATTTAATCATTCTAATATACAGCTTAAATGTATTGTCATTAAAGAAATTATTAAAAAACTGGACATAATACATGAGAAGACTTAATGGGTGTCACAGAGATCCAGTGAGGAAAGCAGGGCATTCACTTTATTGATAAGAGATAAAGAGATTGGCCTGTGGGCTTGGTAGTTATTTACTTTATGCCACAGTTTCCTACATTTGAAGTTCCTGCTCTCTGGGCTGCTAGAGAGCAGGGGGTGTGAGATTCTAGTGAATGCACAGGATGGAGAGATACACCAGCACCACTCCACTTCAGCCCTCTCCCTTCTTACTCATGGAGCAGCACTGAGTGACATCAGGAATGGGACTTTCTCAGTCAGGGGAACCATAAGTGCATAATTAAACAGCAGCCAAAGAGACAGGAGAGTGATAGGGGCTGTTGGCCTGATATGGTTTTGCTGATCACAGCTTCCCCTGCTGAAAGAGCTCCCACTGCAGTAATGATGAAGAAGGTCTTCAACAAAACTTTCTGTTCCTGAAACTCTTCCTTCCAAAGCTGAGACTGCAAGTACTGCAATATTGGAAATTTATACTAGTGCTGTGTGGAAAAAAACCCCATATTCTCCTTCCAAGGAGATTTCTCCTTCCTCTCTGGAGGTTTCTATCATCCCTTTGAAGCACTGTCGCCGGTAGTTGGTAGCTGGATTTCTGACCAGCTCATATGAGTTAGACGGAAAAATGGTTTTTGCAAAACAGTGATGAGTCATCTCAAAAAACAAGAATAATTTGCCTTCAAAAGAAGTAGGCTTATAAAACTCCTCTGGACTTGGGAATAAGGCTCAGCCTACATTCAGTGTAGGAGTCAATAGTAGGACTGAATCTGCTGCTGCTGTGTTTGTGTACAGCAGTGTTTTTGTACTTGTCTTCTGCCGCTGAGTCCTGCATACAAGTCCTATGTAACTGCTCTAAGGCATGAAAAAGCTATAGGGAAATAACCTGGAGGAGTGGATTTTTTCTGAGTTATGGTATCCCAGAGAAAGCAATAGAGCAAAGCTAATCTCTCCTTTTAACTCACACTGATTTTCAGAACTGAAAAGCTGTTGCACAAGACCTCCCAGTGGATTTTCTTCATGATTTTACAACGGATCCTAGTTCAAGCTTCCTTCTTTCTTTCATATGTGAAACGTAGGTTCAATATTTTGTCCCAACTTGCTTTGGTCTTGCACTTTTTCTCTTTTTTTTCGTTGAAGATTATGTGTGGCTTGTGATGTTGCTGACTGCTGCCCATTCTGGAAAGGTGTTCAGCTGGAAGAGCCTAATTCCCCATGTATTGATGGCCACCATGACAACAGCCAGGCCAATCAGATTTACACCCAGGCCAGCTTTCACCTGCAAAAGCAAAATGCACCAGAGTAATTTAATGGAAAACAGTTACATAGGAAAATAAAAAAAAAACAGTTTGTAGAATTTATACTGACTCATATATAGTGTGATAATTTATGTATAGTGATTTCTAGAGCAAAAAAAGAAGCATAAATGAGAGCATATGTGTCAGGGTATATGTTGGAGTATTCAGGAATGAATATTCAGGTTAGAGATTGATGCAGTTCATTGTGAACTGCTGAGTTTGTCACTTGGACTTCTCAATCAGATAATCAGAATGGGGAGATAAACCACACATAACAGAGTGATACACGACTTGCTGTGGAGCTATGTGATAAATCTAATTTCTTATACTCTCTTGTGCTTGTCTTAGTAGGTCAGTGCAAAAAGGATGGTATGTCTTAAACCTCTTTAGACCATTACATTCATAAAAAAAAATACAAGTAAGAAATGTGTGCACAGCAGATCTGTGGTTGTTCTTAACCTGATAGCTCTATTGTGTAAGAGCAGTTCAGACATCAGTACTTGATATTAGCAGCAATACAGTCATTATTATCGCACCAATACTATTATTATTATTATTATTACTATTATTATTATTAATGTTATTAGCTGCTTGATGTGGGATTAGGTGTTGGAGTTGCATGAAGCATGGGGGGATAGAGCCAGTGCCAGGACTCACCATATCTTTGATCTGGCAGTGCCCATAGCTGAAGACAATGGCATTTGGAGGGTTACCCACGGGCAGCATCACCGCAAATGAGATGCACATGGTGACAGGAATCAGGGTGTATAAAGGGTTGATAAGCAAGGTTTCTGACTGGAGGAACAGAGGGAGAGAGGTATTTCACCTGATCAATAAAAGTCACAGCTGACAATGACTATGAAAGGACCCTCTCTGCTGTGAATCACACCTGCCTAATTTCTAAACTTAAGCGTGAAAGTATTTTTCGGTTGGTTGGGTTTTTTTTTAGAGCAATGCCATAATTTTGAGCTGGTCATGCTCCAGGGATCTCTCTTGGGACATTTCACACTGAGAAAGGGTGGAGTTTGCTACGATTAGGACACGTTTACTCTTTGTCCCACTTGTTCTCTGTGTCATTTTGTTTAACACTGACTGCTGCTTCAGTCTTTATCCACAAGAAGTCACAACAGGTTAACACAAAGAACTTGCTTCTTCCAGTTGCTGAATATGCTGAGACCATTATGTGATGTCCTCCTGAACACTGGTTAAGAGAACCAGCTGTTCATGATCCAAATTTGCATGGTGAGAAGGCAGAGATGATGGAATATTTTTTACAGTGAGCTAAAGAATGAAGTTTTCAGTGGTGGTAAAATTTTCCATTTTAATTTGCATTGCTTTGGCCCAGTTTTATATGAGAGGGAAAGAGAAGGATAAACAAGGTTACAACCATTTGGGGGAGGGAAGTGTCTCCAGGTTACTTTTGCAATCTGAAAAGAGAGTCTGCCTTAAGATGGCAGTTCACACTACAAGTAGATTACTGCTCTAAATATTTTTCAGGAGAATCTCTTTCTGCATGGAGCAGAAGCAAATCTGAACTCCTAAGCCACAAAAACACAATCACATCTTGTGATCTGGCCACATCTTAATATTAACTCAGAACTGTTCACATAATATGCTTTGGGACAATCCCATAAAATAGTTAAAATAGGGAAAGACGATTAATGACCTCCATTCTTGGACAGAAAAGTTTCATATTACATTAAAAAGGGAAATTTTCTGTAACTGCTATTCCAATATAAAATTAAATTACTCTCTCTTTCTTCTACCTTTGTCAATGGCATCCTGATTTTTTTCTGCCCCTTACAAACATCTCTGCTTCCATGGTGGAAGATAGTATGCTTTACTAGATCAACCCCTTGAACATTTCTAAATCTGAAATAAAATTCAGCACTCCAGTCTTTTCTCGCAAGTAGAGAGCAGGTGACTACTAAGTAATGAACAAGACATTTAAAATCACATTGACAAAAGCATCTCAAGCTTCATGCGAAATTCACCTAACTTGTTAATTCCATAATCACCTTTTCTTGTACCTGGCATATGAATTCCTCAGTGCACTTTGTCTGAGAAGTATTATAAATTCCATGATGCTAAAATATTCTTTTGGCTGCCCAATTATGGTTTTTTTTTCCTAGTTTCAAGACTACAGAACAGTAGCTTGGGAACTGAGGCTGGGTTTCATGTGGACATAGTGCCAAGATCCTGACATCCTGAAAAATTCCCACAAGCCTGTGAGGAAACAACAGACTAAAAATGTCACTGTTTTAACTCACCATGCTGCACAAAATAGGCAGAAAGATGGTTATGGTTGCTGGATTGCTAACAAATTCTGTTACCATGGACACCAAAATGCAAGCCAGCAGAGTTACAGCCCAGGAAGGAAGGCTGCTCAGGGAGAGCATCTGACGTCCAATCCATGTAGAGAGGCCAGAGGTCTGGGGAAAGGACAGAAGCACATGAATTACTAAATATTTGCCATGTTTGTCAAACAGATTCTTCTTTCTGTGGCAATTTACATCAGAGAATCCCACCAGCAAATAACCAAAGTTCATGTCAATGCTTTCTGCATTTCCTTTTGCTCAGTAAACTAGATTTCACTGCAGTGTTTAATGAATAGCAAGAAAGACATATATTGAGTGCAGGGAGTGCTGCCTACTGCATTATGTACAAACTTTAAAGTATCCACATCATAAATCCAAATTGAGGAGCATGCAAAGGAATAAAAGAGCAAGTTAATAATATGTTTAGGAAGGAGGATTAAAAAAAATCTACACCAGTACCTTGCATCCAGCTGCTAAGGCATAACCTCCACCAACCAACACTACAATCTCCCAGGGCATGGTCTTCTGAAAGTCCTTCCAGGTAATGATGGGCTCCAGTGGGTTAATTTCTGTTGACTTTTCACCATCTCCTATATGAAATAAAGTGTGTGACCAGTATTTTACTGCCCTATTAGCAAAGACCTTCACATTTTTCACAAGAAGAGAAATGATTGAAGATGCATGGAACTACCTGAGAGAGCAAAGAGGCAGTGCATAGCCTGTTTCTCTGGATAGCCTGGCCTCACAAAATGCAGCATATTAATTCCAAACATCCTGACTTTCCCTTGGCTGCTCTGTTAATGTAAATAGTAGTAAACCCCTGTGTTCTCATGTTCCAGCTTTTTGGGGGACTGTGTGCTGTGTTGTGATTTGCATGTGCATATATTTGTAGACCACAGAGATGGTGTTACAGTGGGGTTATATTATCAAAGAAGGGCTATGAAGTAGGCCATGATGCTTGATAAAGTGCATTTAGGCCCCTAGATTTTATCTGAGGACATTAGGGTTTTTTTCAGTGCCAGAGTATTTTCTTAAAGTAGGAGTTAGAGAGTCTAATATTTTCCTAAAACCTGTACAATATATGACAGCAGAAAAATATATGTTTCTATACATTTATAATCTTTACATAAGACTGTGCAGACAATTCTACTGTCATACAGCACTGCTGAAAGACTGGTGCAGCAAAGTGATCAAACCACTGGGTGCTACCCAAAAAGAAATGTGAAATAATCTCATTATCAAGAAGACTGTGAGAGAAGTATTGCACAAAATTGCAACATTGTCTGGCACTCTATGACCTCTTTTATGTTTATCTTAAGACATTACAGTGATTTCCACTGTATAAGTGATGACCAATTTTTTTACTGGAGTTTCTCTTGAGCTGATTTTGCACTATGGTTTTTTAATATGTAACTCCATCTAAACCTTTCCCAAAGCTGAGTCCTCAGTCCTAAAGTCTAATAACTCTAGCTAGCATAGAAGAGGTGTCAGTCTCAGATTGAAGTTTGTCATCCTCTGGACAATATGAATTACAGCCGAGGAAAAGGGGGTCTGATGTAGGAAGGGCTGGTATCCTTGACTTACCAACATAAAAGTATCTTCTTGGAACTTTTTACAGACAAAAATAACAAAAAAAAAATCATTAGACATTGAAAAATGTACCAATTCTCTTTCTTACTGCCTTCTTCTAACCTTTTCTTCTTTTTCCAAAACATGGCTTTTTTGCTGGAATCAGGAAAAGGAGAAACCCAAGAAATACAGAGACAGTGGCGTCCGTCCGGTAACCTTTCCTAAGGAAAAAATAGCAACGTTTCCATAAAAACACTTTAACAGAAACATTTCCAAACCAGGTACATAGCTCCAAGCACATTTCTGCAGGTGCAGTTGTACTCCCACATCTGAAGTCATACTAACAGCCCACTAGAAAAATATTCCTGCATATCAAGAGTACAAATTGAATTTTTTCCCATTTATTAAACTGACTCTGGTAGGCAACTTCAATCACAGCTCAACAATTTTCAATATTCTGGTTGAAAAACAAATAATCCCTTTTGGTTTACAAATCTATTAACTTGGAGGTACAAAAAACAAGTGTGTTTACTGTAGTGTAAGAAACAGTAAACACATTCTGGGGAAAAGCCAAACCCAGGTGATCCTTTAGAAATGAAATGTAGATTGATTTTAAATTAAATGTTTAAAACGCTTTCGGTAAAAGTATTCTGGGGAGTACCAAACTCCAGTGATCATCAGAAAATCACAGTATTAGAAACTGTTTTTCTGTCAAAATTGGAATGAAAAATTAATTTTATACAGTAGCAATATAAGGAAAACTTACATTCAAATCACTTATTCTTTGATGTGCAAAGTGTGTTATAGCAAGCTTTAATATAATTTGTTTCAATATTATTTAAAATAAAAGAAAAATTATTTGCTTTAGTCACCATTCTCAGCAATACTTAATTGAATGGACATTTTCTTGATAAAACACTTTTTGTCAAAAATTTTAATTTCAATTATAGTTGCAATATATTCTAGTGAAGACTTCTTTATGAATGCACTAAAATATTTTAAGCTCAAAATCTGACCCTCCTATTCTTTTACATTTGAAATGGTTTAATTTACTTTGTCTACTTAACTCACTTTGAATACTGAGAAAGAATGGAATTTTTCACTATACGAAAAAAATATAATTTAAGAAAAAAATTCCTAATTTTTGAATAAAGGCTCCATTTTCACTGCTTCATTAAATGTGTCCAATGATGTCTTAGGGGGAAAAATTATTGTAGAAAGTCATAAGAAGCCAAGTTGTATTCCTCTGCAGTAGTTATGGAGATTTTACTCACTTCTCAAAAAAAGATGACCATCCTGGCACAAAGCCAGGC
This sequence comes from Camarhynchus parvulus, assembly GCF_901933205.1. Classification (NCBI taxonomy): domain Eukaryota; kingdom Metazoa; phylum Chordata; class Aves; order Passeriformes; family Thraupidae; genus Camarhynchus; species Camarhynchus parvulus. The sequence continues at coordinate 12,108,003 of NC_044586.1, forward strand.
TCACGAGTGAACCACAGCAAGGTCATCAGGATGAAGAAGAATCCAGTCACCATCTCGGGATAGCTAGAAATAAAAAGAGAGAAAGCAAGGAAGTAATTCCAAGTGTGTCTGAAAACTGAAGAGCAAGTTCCAGAAGAAGTAAGAAAGTAGAAAGTGTCTTCAAAAAAAGGATAAAAAATATATTAAAAATAGCAAGGGAGATTAGTTTGAATGAAAGAATTCTAGATTTGGCTCCCAGCTGGGAACCATCTAAACCCAGTAAGAAATAGGCAAAAAATATCCATCTGTATTTGCAATGCTATCATTCATGGGCAAGACCTGAAGGAAAATATTTCCAGATGCTTGTTTTGTATTTGCATTATTATCTGATTAAATGTGTTAACAAGGTGAAGTTCATATTAGCATTCCACTGTAAACACATTCTCCTGCATTTTTTAGAAGGATAGAAAGCCTAAGAGAAAATGGCAATGTAAATTAGCACAGATGGTGCACACAAGGTGACTTGAGGATACTTGAGGTGGCTTGAGGATTTTTAATTTAGCATAGATTTAAATTAAGAGTGATTTCATATTTAGGCACACCCTGAACAACAGTTTAATTTCAGAGTTTATTGTATTCAGGCAGTTGATCTGTCAATATTTCAGGTAAACAGCATAAAAATGTTTTGTGAAGAAGGAATTCTGTGGCATATCAGCCCTTTTGAAAATGAAAATGTTGCCAAATAATCTTTTCAAGAGACATTTCTTGCCATCATGCATAAATATTATGGGCAACTGGGGAAGCTGGACAATGCATGGCATGGGAAAAAGCCTTTTTTGAACTTATATCCTCTAAAATAAGTATGTGCCTGAATTAGGAGAAGGGGTCCTTTAGGGTTCAAAGACAAACCTGGACTCAGATAACCTTTGAACCCTGGAATAAACTCGAATCTTTTTTTTCTTTTCCCTTTTCCCTCAGAAATAAGTGAGTTGCATGTTAGCACACATGCTTGTAACAAAGTCTTTGATTTTAGTTCATTTTTGCATTTTGTTCTATTTCTATACTGGAGGGGAGGAAAAAGAGCTGAGAATTTTAGAATAAGCTACATGAGCCCAAGGCAACATGGAGGGGAGTAGGAGACAATGAGAGACAAACTCCCAAGGAAGGCAGGTCTGATTTACCTAACGTTTCCCAGTTTCTTGTATTCCTCTTGAATTCTTCTCTCTGACATTTCTTCCCGTTTGGTCTTCTTCTTCTTGCTCACAGAACAAGTCTCTTTAAAACTGAGATAGCATGATAAAATTAGGAAAGAGCATAAAGAGGGAGGGAAAAAGTAATTAAAAAAATCTCCAGCAATGGAGTAGACTGAAAATTCTGGTATCAGGAGCTGTTGGGAGAAGATGTGACTGAGGCAAGGCCTGATGGCAACGGAAAAGGAAATTACTGTGCATGCTATTTGATTAATCTGATTTCAAGTTCTTTTAAGATTCAACTCTAGACATAGTTGGAAGGTTCCCAGGGTGCTCTGACTAGTGCTGATTGGTATCACTGAGCCATCTTGAGCCATGGCTGGGCTCCCTCTGCGTAGGCTTCCTCAAAGAGCTGCCAGAAACCTCCCAAAGCTGCAGCTAGTGTCTATCATCACGTGGAGAGATTGTGACAGAGGTCAGCTATCAATAGAAATTTTTCATGGGCTAACTATGCTTTCCTGGATTATCCAACATATTTGGGGTCTGCTCTGGCTTTTGAGACCGTATTTGCCTTGAATATTCAGGATTCATAATGAGGGAAAGCTGTGCTTGGGATCCCATTAGCTGCCACGACCTGTCTGCTTCTGCTTATACTGTCATAGTAACATTTGTTTATAAATCAGGCACAGCCAGAAAAGCACCACAGAGGCCAATGGAGTCACCCTGGTGTTTTGCCTAGGTGAAAAATGCCTGCACTCCTGCCAGGGACATGAAAACACATTTCCTAGCTGCATATATTGAGCCTCATATATGCTTGTATGGATGTTAAGTGAATCCCTTAGTTTATTCAGTTTTCCTTCATTCTGTAAGAAAGCATGGACATTCTTAATTGAAATGAAGATGCTTTGAAGCTCACTTTAACCCTCTCCTTTTCTTCTTTCCAGAAGTGTTACCTAGCTGTCTTTTGAGCCATAGGGGTGTAACAGGATCTAAGCCAGTCTCAAAGAGGCAGCAGCAGTGACTCAGGTACCATGGCAGCACAGCTTTTATGGTTCTTTAGGGTGATAATAGATGCTTTTATGGTTCCTGCTATTTCAATATCTCATTGGGTACCTCACTAGGCACCCAAGCTGTAATCCTGGCCAAACTATGGACTGCAATCTCCCTCAATGTATCTGCTTAAGGCCAGATTCTCAAATTCCTTTCCATTGCTCAAGATCCAGACAGGCCCGGTCTGGTCAACAGAAGGGCTTAACCAGGGGGTGCATTTCACATGGGCAAATATGTAACACATCTTTTTATCTCACTTAGCATTGCTCTTCATCTATAGGTATTTTAAATTTCCTTGCAAATCTTGCTGTTAGACTTCAGTAAAATCTACCAGCAGGGAGAGACGAGGCTGTAAGAGCCCTCCAGGCTGGAAGAGAAGAGCTCTATGGTTTATAAAGGACAGTTCTGTAGTAACTTCCACCCTTAGCTCTTCTTTGCTGGCAATGACCCTTTGATGAGTCCATTCTCTTTCACCCTTGACCTGGTCTAGGCCTTAAAGTCTGAAATGCTGTTCCAGCTAAGCCAGGCAATAACAGATTGATAGCACAGGGCTTCCTAGGAAAATAACATTACGGGAATTCATTAAACATTTATGCAAAAGCATTAGGCAGCTGTTTCAACAGGTTCCAAGTGTTTCCAGGCTCAGGAGGATGTGAAGGCAAAGAACTGAAGCCCAGCTCCCAACATAATATATTCTTTAATGAAGTGCAGTGAATAAAGTCAGAGATTAAGGAGCCTTGGAATCAACTACTTCTCAAGAAGTCAATAATGCTTCAGTCTCTGGTATTATTTAGAACAACATTAATCAGCATGAAGTCTTGGATGCAATGTGGAATTTCAATTTTTGTTTTCAAACCAAATTAATTGAGGGTCATGTTAGGACCTGTTTCTCCTCAAGATTAAAAGAAAAAAGTGGCAGAGGGAATTTATATTAGCCTTTTAATTTGGAGCTATAAGACTCAGAGACTGACTGAGAGGGGCATGGAGCCATTCACCTCTAAATTACTTCTTCAAATCTAGTCAAGGTCAGCAGCAAGCAGAACTCATTATCAATTTATTCATTGTCCTGAGTAAAATAGTGATGTCAATTCAGTTTACTTTTAAGAGTGAACTAAATCAAATTAAGGCAAATTTAATTCAGAGTAAATGTGTCTGCATCACAATTCAATGCAGATTAACAAATCCATTCTAAATGCACACATTTGGCAGTTTTCATTAACTTTGTAAAGACAATATGTAGTACAAATGACCTAGAAGACTGAAACTTTTTCTTATTTTGGGACTTAGGGACTGGTATTAAATGTATTTGTCTCTTAGGCTGTAAGTCCCTTCCACTTTAAAGAGAAATATATATGGAGTCTATTTACCTTTAATTTTAATTGGTTTTATGTTAATTTCATTGAACTGGAGACAGATCTGAAAAGTAACTTGTTAACTTGCAGGTTTTTTTCTATTAATCTTTTAAACTGTGCTTTTCCAAAAGGACTTAAGATATTTGGTCCATGAGGGAATCCTCATTGTCATAAGAATGAAAAAAACCCCGAACCAGTTGAATGCTTAGTATGGATTTCTGTCAGCAATGCCTGGGCACTTCAATCTCAAGCAGCAACACTCTGCACTGCTGTCTATGCAGGGCAGCTAAGCAGTGAGATTTCCTCTGAAGAAGGAAATTGTGCCTTAAATTCTGTCATTTGCCAGTCAAAACTTCTTTAGGAGACATGTTTGAGAGGAGCTGCAGATGCCCTGCTTTTGTAATCTGTATATCTTGAACAACTTTCACTCACTTGCAGCCCAAGAACAGCCAGTGCAGCCAGAACCAAGTCAGCACCAACATGATGAGGGAGATGGGGAAACTGAAGAGAAACCAGGTTCCAAAATTCACCACTTCAGCTTTTGGGTACTGGCTGTAAATTAAAAAAGACGAGAAGTTAGAGCATGAAAAGTTAGAACACTACAGGGACAGAGACCTCCAACAGACATAATTGCAAACACATCTATAAGCACATTTATCTGTCACGGGGTGAGAGAAAAAATCCATCAGTTTGCATTTGCAAACAGCTGCATTACCTATGCAGAGTGAAACCAACAGCCAAACAGTGCAGCTCTCCAAACCTTTAACACCAGATGGTCTGGATTGTCTGGCCAGCTTCAAAAACACTTGGAGATACCTGAAGAGAAACTCCATCCCTACCTGTGGTTTATATTAAAGCTTCTTTTAGGGTTGACAGTCTTCAGAATGATTTCACCCAGAACCTCTTTCTGTTTTCTCATGGGCCACACAAATATTGACAACATTCTGCTGTGCCCTGACAAAGATGTTGGATGTGTGCATTTGATACAAATGTTGTAAAAGCAAGATCTTGGAAAATTCTGTAAAATCCAAATCCTTGGATTAAGCATGACTTCTGAACTTAGCTTTCCGTGCTACCATTTAAGAGAGAGAAATGAGAGATATCAAGGCAGTAGTGGTAGCAGTAGATGGTCAGAATCAGATCTGAGCTTGGATGTGTTTCTGTACATGAGAAGTGCCACCATCTCCTGACAGAAAAACATTCATGTGTCTGACATTGAAACATTCATGTCTTTGAGAACCCTGGGCCTATGATAAAGGAAATAGTTAAGTGATCAGAGAGCTGCTTCTCATCTTCTCTGAAACAAATGCATAAGGCCACATATCTAAGTTGGTTGGGTATTTTTGCACTACATGTTGAGCAGCTGTTTTTATAACATTTCTTCTTTTGCTCTATCTTCATAGCTTTAGCGTTTACTTTTCTAGAGTGGCTGCTGCCTTTCATGATAACCACTATGTCAAATCAAAAGAAGTTTTTGGAGAAACTTCAGTGTTACCACACTGAGGAGTTTTTACTTTGCATGAGGGAAAGACATGGGTATGTAGCAACCTTCAAACATTAACCATTGGTAATAACATTAAAGTAGAAGAAGAAGCAAATTTTCCTTTAGGGAGAGTGTTCTTCCTAGGGTTCCTTGAGGTAGGAAATGACCCACAAGGATGATGGTGATCTCACCAAATCCCAGTGCCACTTACTTGTTGAAGTGCTCGAGGAAGATGAGGCTGGTGGAGGTGCCTATGATGGTGGTCAGCCCCCCGATGGTGGCTGCGTAGGAGATGCTCAGCGAGAGGCATTTGCACACCATGTGGTCATGCCTGGTCTGGTACCTGCTGCTCAGCTCTGAGGGCTCAGGGGGCAGCACCAGGATCTGAGCCTGTGGGGGGACATATTCACAAGCAAAGCAGGTGATCAGGATAGCAGCCCAGCTTACTCCAATGCCAGAGTGACATGGTGTTTCCACATTTCTCTTCACAGAGAAAAGCAAGGCACAATTCTCCCCAGGGATCTCTGAGATTCACATTCTCTGAACCTCAGAGAAAGGGAAAACACAATTCTTACCACTTGCTGTGCCTGTGTTGTGTCAAAGTAGAATGAAATATGGAGATTGTTTATCCAAAGTGAGGATGCTTTGTTTCCTTGTGTGTTGGGACTGTCGGCTGACAGTCATGAGATTCTGTGCAGTGTGAGCAGCTGTGTGCAGGGCTGAGTACTTGGCAGATTCAGTTTAGATGAAATGTATCTAGTATAGTATAATAAAGTAATTAATTAGCCTTCTGATATCCATGGAGTCAGATGCATCATTCTCTCTCCCCTTCATCAGAGGCGCCTTTGATTTGCTATAATATGGGGCCCAGAGAAGCAACAGGTTTGTGTAAGAGAGGCCAGGTTTTTCTTTAGAGGGATTAACTGGGATCAGTCCTGGAAACTTGTCCCAGAGGCTAAAATGGCCTGGTCTGTGACAAAAATGTAGAACAAGCAGTAATCAGACTTCTGGCTAAGGTTTGGGCCAGCTCCAGGTCTGACTGGAATATCAGTGGGGTACCAAAAGCCTTTGAGGGCTGTAGGGACAGGATTCCAGCACTGAGCAGAAGGAATCCATAATCCTTGAGGCTTAGGAGCAGCCACCACACAAAGGCTTGGTGAACTTTTCACACTTAAACTAGCTCAGGGCCTGTAATTAGGGATGGAATGCTGGGGATCTTAAAACGGAATGGAAAAGGCTGAGCAATGGGAATATGGAAGGAAAAGATGCCAGAAAATTTTGCTCCAAAAGAAGCTTTCATATTAGTGACAAGAAAATGTCTGTGTTGGTAGATCATGTTCTTATACTGGGAAAAAAGGTAGAATGAGGAAAAAGGTTTGTTATATTTACTAATTTTTATTTTTATTTATTTTTGAACTGTGAATGTAAATTCGTGTGTTGATTTTAGCCTATTCTTTCATGCCCATAAACTTATGCCATTAGGACACTACAAAATTGTCATCCAAGCAATCCAGCAATCTCTTCTTGGATCATCTCAAGAGAAGCAGAAAAACTGGAATGAATTGGTTTAATGGAGGATTTTGAGGCTGGATATTTTGGAAGACAAAAAGGAAGTGGATACTAAGAGTACCCAACAAAGGGGCTGAACAGATTAATGGTCTGCTTTTTTCATTCTGAGGAGGGTTTTGTGTGCCAGGGGGTGTTATTTTTGAGTTGGGCTATTTTCCAAGGAGGATTTGCAGAAACAAAGTGGCTATTACAGTCAAATAATGAAGGAAACTCGTGATCACATTACTGGATGTAAAGCTAAATGAATTGTCCCAGCCATTGGGGAAGGGAACATACCTGTGCTGGGTGCATCTAAATGGGAGCAAGAACTGGCAAAGGGCCAAGCTGGGGCTGTGCTGGCATGATGGAAAATGATCCTTTCAAGGAACAAATATGAAACAGTCGGGAGCAGGTGATATCCACATCTGTCTTTTGCCTCACCCCCAGGTCTGACATTTCCTTACCTGAGGCAGGTGCTGCCCATTGCTGGTAGAATTCATTGTTCCAATAGGGTTGGCTATCATGTGCACACCATTCATACTCTGCAAGGAGGAAAATGCCTTTGGATTAGCCTTTGGATTAGTGTTCCATGGGGCACTTTGTGAATTTGTGATGCTTTGCAAAAGGTACTGGGGTGGCAGGCTTTGGGGGCAAAAAAGGAAAAAGAAAAAAACGTTCCAAAACTACAAGACAACTCAACCCACTAAAATCAGCTGTTAATTTTACATTGGGGAAAAAAAAGTTTAAACCCCCTGCTTTTTTTCTTTTAAAGTGATTTTAAAGTCAAATTATAATGAGATTAGGTCTTCCTCTGGCATGTCTGAGACTCTAATAGGTCCCTTGAGCCTGTGACTTTGTGATGTGTACAAGCTGCTGCAGCAACTTAAGAATTCTCAGCTCCAGAAGCTGGCAATACTGGAACAATAAAAGATCATATCTGAAGTTGCTAGAAACCATATGGAATTGTTAATTCTCTGACTGGATCTCAGGATCTCCAGCAAGGAGTACAACAGGCTTCTGTTTTGTGCTTCTGTAGTTGCCGTTTTGGAGCTAATGTTCCCCAACTGATTTGTGCTAGCAAACTGACAGTTTAAATACAAAGCAGGACATTCTGCAATACCTAATTTCTGCCAACAACCACCACACATTTGAAATAAAGGGACCAGCATTGTTTTCAGAGCTGTGTGCATTTTGCTCTGCTTGTTCCTGCACTAGAAGACAGTGTAGCACAGAAGACACCACCTATGACAATACCTTTGAGCGCACCAAGGAGCTGAAGTCAGTAGTAGTAGCGCTAAAAACAAAGAAAGGAAAATGTGCTTTAAAAATGCCTGTTCGTCCAGCTTCTGCAAGAGGCACACATCATGGATAGGAGGGGAGAACAAGTGCCTACTGAAATGCTGAATACCACTTATTCGAATCTCTTATGTGGGCTCTTGGCCAAAAAATAAGTCATTATTGTGTTTCATAGCTCAATCTCTAGCTGTGTAAATGTGGAGTTCCACCTCCATGCAAGAAAAAAATTGTTTCTTGGTAGTATTTGCTCCATTCTAGGAGAGGACTCCATTCTCTGTGGAGTGACTCACCAGGCAATCCAGCACCACTGCTGCCTGCTCTAGTCAAGTTCTTCCTCTGCCAACTTTTCCAATGCTGTTTCTGAGTACCCACCTGTACCACATTAAAGCCTTCCCTAAAACCTGCCCTGTGTGGCATGTGGATCATGCAAACAATCCACTGAACTTATTTCCAGAAGATGTGCTACTTTTCCTGCCAAATTCAAAGCTCTTTTCCAAGTAATCCTATTTTAATAATAGTTCTGTTTGAAATATCCCACATATACTCTTCAATAGGGGTTAAAGGGATTAATGGCACAATGCCAATCTGAAGATTTGATTCTATATTGCATAGAAAATATGGCTGGGATAAAAAGAGATAACTGAAGGAATATTGGAGAACCCAAATAGTCTCTAGACTAATGAGAAAACTATTTAGATCTTGCCAGTTAACTTAAAGTCATCAACCTGTACTGTTTGAATTATAATATTTGTTTTAAAGCAAATTAAAATTTAAAGTAAAAGGAACTTATTTCTCTTTAGTTTGGAGCAGTTGCAAACAATACAGGAGGAGCTCAAAAAGAGACTGTGCAATTTTGTTCTC